>NC_134353.1:352939492-353270750 GCF_048569485.1 Anomaloglossus baeobatrachus
AGGATGCAGCAAGACACTGACAGGCATGTCACCGCTGTGCTCTGCCATCTGTCATGCTGCATGGGACCAACTGTCTGCACTCTGTCACCTGCACCACAAGTCACAGAGTGGAGACAGTTAATGACAGAGCACGTCTGCCCCCCCACTCTTCTCCCCCTCTCTCTTTTCCCTTGCTCACTCTCTTTTCCCTCGCTCTCTTTTCCCTCGCTCTCTTTCCCCCCTTGCTCTCTCCCCCCTCGCTCTCTTTCCCCCCCCTCGCGCTCTCTTCCCCCCTCGCTCTCTTCCCCCCTCGCTCTCTCCCCCCCTCGCTCTCTTCCCCCCCTCGCTCTCTCTCCCTACTCTCTTCTCTCCGCCCACTCTTTTCCCTCGCTCTCTTTTCCCTCGCTCTCTTTTCCCTCGCTCTCTTTTCCCTCGCTCTCTTTTCCCTCGCTCTCTTTCCCCCCTCGCTCTCTTTCCCCCCTCGCTCTCTTCCCCTCCCTCGCTCTCTTCCCCCCCTCGCTCTCTTTCCCACCTCGCTCTCTTCCCCCCCCTCGCTCTCTTCCCCCACCCTCGTTCTCTCCCCCCCTTGCTCTCTTCCCCCCCTCGCTCTCTTTACCCCACCCTCGCTCTCTTTCCCCCCCTCGCTCTCTTTCCCCCCCTCGCTCTCTTTCCCCCCCTTGCTCTCTTTCCCCCCCTCGCTCTCTTCTCCCCCCTTGCTATCTTTTCCCCCTCGTTCTCTTCCCCCCCTCGCTCTCTTTCCCCCCGCTCTCTTTCCCCCCCTCGCTCTCTTTCCCCCCCTCGCTCTCTTTCCCCCCCTCGCTCTCTTTCCCCCCTCGCTCTCTTTCCCCCCCTCGCTCTCTTTCCCCCCCTCGCTTTCCCCCTCACTCTCTTCCCCCCCTCGCTCTCTCCCCCCCCTCGCTCTCTTTCCCCCCCTCGCTCTCTCTCTCTTTTCCCTCGCTCTCTCCTGGCATGGTTAGTACAGAAATCTCTCCATCGTGGAGGGGTGAGAGAGAGTAATAAACATGGAGTCCCTACTGTGTCTGTGTATTTATTTCTAATAAAGTATTTTACTCTGTGTGATGTCTTTTTTTTTTTTAAACCCTTTATTGGAGATTCTTAATGGTTAGGTCAAACTTGGCCTGACATTAAGAATCTCGGGTTTTATACCAGCTGGTAAAACATAGCTGGTATTAACCCCTTATTACCCAGCGTGCCACCTGCCACCAGGGCCACTGGAAGAGTTGGATACAGCACCAGAAGATGGCGCTTCTATGAAAGCACCATTTTCTGGGGCGGCTGTGGACTGCAATTCGCAGCGGGGAGGCCCAGAAAGTTTGGGCACCCTGCACTGCGGATTCCAATCCCCAGCTGCCTAGTTGTACCTGGCTGGACTCAAAAATTCGTCGAAGCCCATGTCATTTTTTATTTTTTTTTAATTATTTCATGAAATTCATGAAATAAAAAAAAAAGGGCTTCTCTATATTTTTGGTTCCAAGCTGGGTACAAATAGGCAGCTGGGGGTTGGGGGCAGCCCGTAGCTGCCTGCTGTACCTGGCTAGCATACAAAAATATGGTGAAGCCCACGTCATTTTTTTAAAAAAGTTTTCAGGCAAAAACCTTTATAAAAAAAAAAAAAATGCTTCCCTGGATTTCTATTGCCAGTGAAAGTAACACCAAGCAGCGGGGGTTAGCAGACAGTAGCTGCTTGGGTTACCCTTAGCAATAGAAAATGCAGCGGGAGCCCACAAACAATGTGATTTTTTTTTTATTTTTTTTTTAATGAATTTTTTTAAAAAAAAAAAATCGACATGGGCTTTGCCCATCGAGCACCAGAGTGTTTTACTGCTCAATTCATCCCAAGTAATCAGATGACTCCATTGTCGGCCTATTACTTGTTCTGTGTCCCCCTGCATCCATTGCAGCGTGTACGGGCTGTGAGGTCAGCGGAGTTCAGTCCAGCATTGGAGTCAGCTGATCTGAACTCAGCTGACCTCCAGCCTGCACACGCTGCGATGGATGCAGGGGGACATAGAACAAGTAAGGTCTAAGCCACACGGCGAATAAAACAGTGCGATTGGAGTGCGACAAAACATTGCATTCCACTCGGACCAATATTAGCCTGTGTGTCAGCACACATGAGCGATTATTTTCTCAGCCCTAATTGGACCGAGAAAACAATCGCAGCATGCTGCAACTGTAATGCAAGACTCTCTCTTTTACCCATTCAAGTGTATGTGGTGAGAGAAACATCGCACTGCACTTGCGGTACATCGGTGAACTACGGAGGAGAGAGGGAGAGAAATCACTCCCACCCCTCCTCAGTGCTGGCCCACCCCTCGAGTGGCGGACCGCCTCCCGCAGCTGAGGTCTGCTCGCACAGTCGGACCTCAGTCGCAGGGACACACGCATGACACTCAGCTCTGCTGTACTGAGCGTGCACCAAGTGTAATGCGAGGGGATCGCAGTAATCCCCGTGTGGCCCCAGCCTGATCGTCCGACACTTGAGTCAGCTGATCTGAACTCAGCTGAACTCCTGTACACACAGCCCGCACACACAGCCCGCACACGGTCACATGTGATCGGCAGCAGGCAGTGACTGCTGTTAAGGCTACATTCACATGACCGTTCCGTTTTTGCGGGCCACAAAAAACGGTCCTTTTTTTTCACACATGCATCCTAGTGGCATCCGTGTGACATCTGCGTGCCTTCCGTTTTTTTTGCGGACCGCAAATAACGGAAGCAGCAAGAAAAATAAATAGATGAGTAGATATAGAGATGAATAGATAGATATAGAGACAGAGGGATAGAGGGATGAATGAATGAATGAATGAATAGAGGGATGGATAGATAGATAGATAGATAAGAAAGACATATATAATGTCCTACCCCCTGCATATTCTAAGCTGGCACCCTTTTGTGACTTTCATGTGGCACTAAGGTGCTTAGTCTTGTATTTAGCCAAAAAATAAATAAATAATAAAAAAAATGACATGCGGTCCCCCTATCTTTTGTAGGCAGCTAGGGTAAAGCAAATGGCTGCAGCCTGCAAACCACAGCTGGCAGCTTCACCTTGGCTGGTAATCCAAAACAGAGGGCACCCACGCTGTTATTTTAAATTAAATAAATAATTTAAAACAAAAAATTGGATCACCAGCCAAGGTAAAGCGGACAGCTGTGGACTGGTATTCTCAGACTAGGGAGGTTCACAGTTATTGGACACTCCCCAGCCTAAAATTAGCAGGCTGCAGCCACCCCAGAAGTAGCGCATCCATTAGATGTGCCAGTCCTGGTGCTTCGCGCCAGCTCATCCCGTTGCCCTGGTGCGGTGGCAAACGGGGTAATATATGGGGTTAATACCAGATGTGTAATGTCACCTGGCATCAAGCCCTGGAGTTAGTGATGTCAGGTGTGTATCAGATACCCGACATCACCAACCCAGGCAGTAATAAAAAAAAAAAAATAGACAACAAACACATTTTTATTTGAAAAAACACTCCCCAACACATTCCCTCTTTCACCAATTTATTAGAAAGAAAAACAAATCCAGGTCTGGTGTAATACAAGGGGGTCCCACGATGATCGATACCATAGTCAATGTCCCAGTCAATGAAGAACAGAATGTTCCCTATTTGCTGGGAGAGCTGTGCAGGGACCTGAGCTAACATCAATAGGTCAGCCCAGGTCACTGCAGGGCATGATGAGTGCTGCTATCAGGAGGTTAGCGAGGTATATTACCTGCGATGATCTCTGAACTCCTGACAGCAGCACTGTCACCGAGTTCAATGACCGCCGCCTTCACAAACAAAGTATCGCGAGCGGCCCGTGACGTCACCACTAGTCACAGTCTCGGGTTGACTGCGAGAGGTGATGTGACAAGTGGCGGACATAGAAGGCAGTGACGACCGCTGACGTCAGGAGGGCAGGACTTCATCACCGTAGGTAATGAACTTACTAACCTCCTGACGATAGCGCTTGTCATCCCCGCGGCTGCTGACACTGCAGTGCGGGCCGCTGCTGACACTGCTGAGCGGGCAGCCGCGGGGCTGGGGCTGGAGCGGGACACTGACTGCACGGGCACCCAACGGAAGTCACATGGAAGTGCTTCCGTGTTGCTTCCGGGAATTTTGCGGACCCATTGACTTGCATTGAGTCACAGTTCGTTATTACGGAACAGAATAGGACATGTTCCATAATAACGGAGCGGACATACGGCATCCGATGTGGTTTTTTTTGTAGGATCGGATGCACAGGGAAGTGCTACCGTGTGCCATCCGATCCTACACAAAAGACATTGAAAAGATAGTCCTGTCTGTGGGTCTGCAAAAAAACAGAAACTGACCAGGACAAATGGAACGGTCATGTGAATGAGCCCACCTGCAGCCATTGCAGCGTGTGCGGGCTGTGAGATCAGGAGTCAGCTGACTCCAGCACCGGCCGATAAATTCTGTGTCCCGCTGCAGAAGGATTCGGTAAAATAACGGTTGCATGCGCTGCACATTTAATCCACAGGATCCGGTCATATGCGGTTTGCGGATGATATGGACGACACACAGACTAGGCAAGAGGGAAAAAAGCAATCTCATCACCCCGTCACTTTTTTTTCCCCAATTATTTTTTTCACATGTTGCGCCAGCTAATAATCATAATTTCTGTACACACACACACACATACACATACACACACACACATACACATACACACACACACACACACACACACTTTCTTCCCCTGGTTGTGCAGAGCTGGCAGCTGCTGCTGTCTCTGTGATTTCTCTCAGTGCATCCACACAGGGAAGAGGCAGGGAGGAGGCTTTGGGTGGAGAGCTGAGGGGGGTGTTAGACACAGTGGGTGTGATAGATAAGCTAGACACCACCCTAGAGCCACAAAGAATTCTGGGACTTGTAGGAACTGAACACAGGAAGTCAGAGGAGAGATTAACCCCATCAGAGCTGGAGCCAGCAATGAGCATGTGCTGCTAGTGCACAATAAAAAGGTAATTTTGCTGAAAAAACATAATAGATGTGTTGAGGGGCACATATTAGCAAGATTTATCAGAAAAAAAAAAATCAGTTTTGGTAACTGGACAACTTCTTTAATATTAATTTTTGTCTATTGTTGTTTAGGTATATTCGACTCTGTGCCATTTATCTTAGATATTATATATGGATTGTGAATGACAAGTTCCTTATATACATTGGGGAATATTATCCACCCCATTTGGTTTTTGTTTCTCCAGGCTATTATGCCTGGCGATTTTCCATAGTACTTGGCCTTTCTGTGCATTCTATTCCAAAGTTTTATTGCATGCCTGCTTCATCACTGGGGGCGTGCCTCCAAGTCACAACATGCAGAGGAGGCATAGGGAATAGAGATGAGCCACCCCCTAGTGATCGAGTTCGGTTGGGTTCGTCGAACGGCGGGTGTGTTCGTCGAACGTTCGACGAACACCTTCGAACCTCATTGAAAACAATGGCAGGCAAACACAAACACATACTAACACATAGAGAACACAAAAAAAAGGTTCAGCTTACCAGCATAGAAGCCACAGGACAAATCAGGAGGTGCACGGATCGATCCAGATGAGCCAGTTCTGGTATGAAGTACGTATACACAGAGTAAACTCTTTCTACGGTGTCCAAAAGTGAAACTACTCAGAAGTCCTTAAAGGGCAAGAACATGTGACATACACAGCCAATGACACATGCCCTTGCTTGCGTGCAAAAAATGCACTTTGCTCTGTGTGTGTGTGTGATTGGCTAACAGCCTCCACCGCCCCACTGTACACACGGTTAGGAAAAATAAAATGGAGATCGCCATTATTTGAGGAACCCCCGCCCCCCCCGCACACTATACACTGAATTTGGATAATATTATTAACATTGCGCACATTGCGTAGTGTCCATGCGTATAATTCTGCAGCGATTTGGCAGCACATGTACTGTGACTGAAGAATTGATGCAGAAAGAATGTGCGCTGGATGCTTGCTCTGCCATTCAACTCGGCTCCATGCCCGCTGACAGCAGACACAGACAGTCGCGCGATGAGAATGAACTCGGATGAACTTCACCTGACTTCATAGTCATCCTGCGGCTCTGTCTGTGTCGCAGCCTTATTTGCGGCCACAGTTGAAACACGCACCGGTGACCGCAAATCCCCTTAGTGACTGAAGTGAGCCGCGATCAGCGCTGCCGTCCCTGGCCTCCATCATCCCTGCTCACACCGGTCCCATCATCCCCGCAAACACCGGCCCCATCATCCCCGCAAACACCGGCCCCCATCATTCCCGCACACACCGGCCTCCATCATTCCCGCACACAACGCCCCAGTCATCCCTGCACACACCGGCCCCCGTCATCCTCGCACATACCATCCTCCATCATCCTCGCACACAACGCCCCCGTCATCCCCGCACACACCGTCCTCCATCATCCCCGCACACAACGCCCCCGTCATCCCCGCACACACCGGCCTCCATCATCCCCGCACACAACGCCCCCGTCATCCCCGCACACACTGGCCCCCATCATCCCCGCACACACCGGCCCCTGTCATCCCCACACACACCAGACTCCATCATCCCCGCACACAATGCCCCTGTCATCCCCACACACACTGGCCTCCATCATCCCCGCACATACCGGCCTCCATCATCCCCGCACACACTGGCCCCCATTATCACCACACACACCGGCACCCGTCATCCCCGCACACACCGACCTCCATCATACCCGCACAGACAGGCCTCCATCATCCCCTCACACAACTCCCCCGTCATCCCCGCACACACCGGCCTCCATCATCTCTGCACACACCGGCCCTGTCATCCCCGCACACACCGGCCTCCATCATACGCGCACACAATGCCCCCGTCATCCCCGCACACCCCGGCCTCCATCATCCCCCCACACACTGGCCCCCGTCATCCCCACAAACACCGGCCCCCATCATCCCCGCACACACAGGCCTCCATCATCCCCGCACATAATGCCCTCATCATCCCCGCACACACTGGCCCCTATCATCCCCGCACACACTGACCTTCATCATCCCCGCACACAATGTCCCCGCACACATCGGCCTCCATCTTCTCCGCACACACCGGCCCCCATCATCTCCACACACACCGGCCCCCGTCATCGCCGCACACACCAGCCTCCATCATCCCCGCACACACTGGCCTACATCATCCCCGCACACACCGGCCCCCATCATCCCCGCACACACTGGTCCCCGTCATCCCCGCACACAACGCCCCCGTCATCCCCGCACACACCGGTCTCCATCATCCCCGTACACACCGGCCCCCGTCATCGCCGCACACACCAGCCTCCATCATCCTCGCACACACTGGCCTACATCATCCCCGCACACACCGGCCCCCATCATCCCCGTACACACCGGCCCCCGTCATCCCCGCACACACCGGCCTCCATCATACCCGCACACACTGGCCTCCATCATCCCCACACACAATGCCCCCGTCATCCCCGCACACACCGGCCTCCATCATCTCTGCACACACCAGCCCTATCATCCCCGCACACACCGGCCTCCATCATCCCTGCACACACTGGCCCCATCATCCCCACACACACCGGCCCCCATCATCCCCGCACACACAGGCCTCCATTATCCCCGCACAGAATGCCCTCGTCATCCCCACACACACTGGCCCCTATAATCCCCGCACACACTGACCTCCATCATCCCCGCACACAATGCCCCCGTCATCCCCGCACACACTGACCTCCATCATCCCTGCACACACAGGCCTCCATCATCTCCGCGCACACCGGCCCCTGTCATCTCCACACACCGGCCCCCGTCATCACCGCACACACCGGCCTCCATCATCCCCGCACACTCCGGCCTCCTTCATCCCTGCACACACCGGCCCCATCATCCCGCACACACCGGCCCCTGTTATCCCCACACACACCGGCCTCCATTATCCCTGCACACAATGCCCCCATCATCGCCACACACACCGGCCTCCATTATCCCCGCACACACTGGCCTACATCATCCCCGCACACACCGGTCTCCATCATCCCCGTACACACCGGCCCCCGTCATCGCCGCAAACACCGGCCCCCATCATTCCCGCACACACCGGCCTCCATCATTCCCGCACACAACGCCCCAGTCATCCCTGCACACACCGGCCCCCGTCATCCTCGCACATACCATCCTCCATCATCCTCGCACACAACGCCCCCGTCATCCCCGCACACACCGTCCTCCATCATCCCCGCACACAACGCCCCCGTCATCCCCGCACACACCGGCCTCCATCATCCCCGCACACAACGCCCCCGTCATCCCCGCACACACTGGCCCCCATCATCCCCGCACACACCGGCCCCTGTCATCCCCACACACACCAGACTCCATCATCCCCGCACACAATGCCCCTGTCATCCCCACACACACTGGCCTCCATCATCCCCGCACATACCGGCCTCCATCATCCCCGCACACACTGGCCCCCATTATCACCACACACACCGGCACCCGTCATCCCCGCACACACCGACCTCCATCATACCCGCACAGACAGGCCTCCATCATCCCCTCACACAACTCCCCCGTCATCCCCGCACACACCGGCCTCCATCATCTCTGCACACACCGGCCCTGTCATCCCCGCACACACCGGCCTCCATCATACGCGCACACAATGCCCCCGTCATCCCCGCACACCCCGGCCTCCATCATCCCCCCACACACTGGCCCCCGTCATCCCCACAAACACCGGCCCCCATCATCCCCGCACACACAGGCCTCCATCATCCCCGCACATAATGCCCTCATCATCCCCGCACACACTGGCCCCTATCATCCCCGCACACACTGACCTTCATCATCCCCGCACACAATGTCCCCGCACACATCGGCCTCCATCTTCTCCGCACACACCGGCCCCCATCATCTCCACACACACCGGCCCCCGTCATCGCCGCACACACCAGCCTCCATCATCCCCGCACACACTGGCCTACATCATCCCCGCACACACCGGCCCCCATCATCCCCGCACACACTGGTCCCCGTCATCCCCGCACACAACGCCCCCGTCATCCCCGCACACACCGGTCTCCATCATCCCCGTACACACCGGCCCCCGTCATCGCCGCACACACCAGCCTCCATCATCCTCGCACACACTGGCCTACATCATCCCCGCACACACCGGCCCCCATCATCCCCGTACACACCGGCCCCCGTCATCCCCGCACACACCGGCCTCCATCATACCCGCACACACTGGCCTCCATCATCCCCACACACAATGCCCCCGTCATCCCCGCACACACCGGCCTCCATCATCTCTGCACACACCAGCCCTATCATCCCCGCACACACCGGCCTCCATCATCCCTGCACACACTGGCCCCATCATCCCCACACACACCGGCCCCCATCATCCCCGCACACACAGGCCTCCATTATCCCCGCACAGAATGCCCTCGTCATCCCCACACACACTGGCCCCTATAATCCCCGCACACACTGACCTCCATCATCCCCGCACACAATGCCCCCGTCATCCCCGCACACACTGGCCTCCATCATCCCTGCACACACAGGCCTCCATCATCTCCGCGCACACCGGCCCCTGTCATCTCCACACACCGGCCCCCGTCATCACCGCACACACCGGCCTCCATCATCCCCGCACACTCCGGCCTCCTTCATCCCTGCACACACCGGCCCCATCATCCCGCACACACCGGCCCCTGTTATCCCCACACACACCGGCCTCCATTATCCCTGCACACAATGCCCCCATCATCGCCACACACACCGGCCTCCATTATCCCCGCACACACTGGCCTACATCATCCCCGCACACACCGGCCCCCATCATCCCTGCACACAACGCCCCCGTCATCCCCGCACACACTGGCCCCCATCATCCCCGCACACACCGGCCCCTGTCATCCCCACACACACCAGACTCCATCATGCCCGCACACAATGCCCCTGTCATCCCCACACACACTGGCCTCCATCATCCCCGCACATACCGGCCTCCATCATCCCCGCACACACTGGCCCCCATCATCACCACACACACCGGCACCCGTCATCCCCGCACACACCGACCTCCATCATACCCGCACAGACAGGCCTCCATCATCCCCTCACACAACTCCCCCGTCATTCCCGCACACACCGGCCTCCATCATCTCTGCACACACCGGCCCTGTCATCCCCGCACACACCGGCCTCCATCATACCCGCACACAATGCCCCCGTCATCCCCGCACACCCCGGCCTCCATCATCCCCCCACACACTGGCCCCCGTCATCCCCACAAACACCGGCCCCCATCATCCCCGCACACACAGGCCTCCATCATCCCCGCACATAATGCCCTCATCATCCCCGCACACACTGGCCCCTATCATCCCCGCACACACTGACCTCCATCATCCCCGCACACAATGTCCCCGCACACATCGGCCTCCATCATCCCTGCACACACAGGCCTCCATCATCTCCGCACACACCGGCCCCCATCATCTCCACACACACCGGCCCCCGTCATCCCCGCACACACCAGCCTCCATCATCCCCGCACACACTGGCCTACATAATCCCCGCACACACCGGCCCCCATCATCCCCGCACACACTGGCCTCTGTCATCCCCGCACACAACGCCTCCGTCATCCCCGCACACACCGGTCTCCATCATCCCCGTACACACCGGCCCCCGTCATCCCCGCACACACCGGCCTCCATCATACCCGCACACACTGGCCTCCATCATCCCCGCACACAATGCCCCCGTCATCCCCGCACACACCGGCCTCCATCATCTATGCACACACCAGCCCTGTCATCCCCGCACACACCGGCCTCCATCATCCCTGCACACACTGGCCCCCATCATCCCCACACACACCGGCCCCCATCATCCCCGCACACACAGGCCTCCATCATCCCCGCACACAATGCCCTCGTCATCCCCACACACACTGGCCCCTATAATCCCCGCACACACTGACCTCCATCATCCCCGCACACAATGCCCCCGTCATCCCCGCACACACCGGCCTCCATCATCCCTGCACACACAGGCCTCCATCATCTCCGCGGACACCGGCCCCTGTCATCTCCACACACCGGCCCCCATCATCACCGCACACACCGGCCTCCATCATCCCCGCACACTCCGGCCTCCTTCATGCCGGCACACACCGGCCCCATTATCCCGCACACACCGGCCCCTGTTATCCCCACACACACCGGCCTCCATTATCCCTGCACACAATGCCCCCATCATCGCCACACACACCGGCCTCCATTATCCCCGCACACACTGGCCTACATCATCCCCGCACACACCGGCCCCCATCATCCCCGCACACACTGGCCTCCGTTATCCCCGCACACAACGCCCCCGTCATCCCCGCACACACTGGCCTCCATCATCCCCGCACACACCGGTCTCCATCATACCTGCACAACGCCCCCGTCATCCCCGCATACCGGACTTCATTATCCTGCACACACCGGCCCTGTCATCCCCGCACATGCTGGCCTCCATCATCCCCGCACACAACGCCCCCGTCATCCCCGCACACACATGCCTCCATCATCCCTCCACACACCGGCCCCCGTCATTCCTGCACACACCGGCCTCCATCATCCCCACACACGCACTGGCCCCCATCATCCCCGCACACAATGCCCCTGTCATCCCCGCACACACCTGCTCCCATCATCCCCGCACACACCAGCCTCCATCATCTTTGCACACAACGCCCCCGTCATCCCCGCACACACCGGTCTCCATCATCCCCGCACACACCGGCCCCCATCATCGCCGCACACACTGTCCTCCATCATCCCTGCAGAGACTGGCCTTCATCATCCCCCCACACGCAGGCACTACCTGAGTGAAGTCTCCAGTGACAGCACGGCTCACTTCAGTCGCTGCATGGAGCTGACACAGAGCGGTCGTGTTCTACGGCGCTCCCTGTCAGCTTCATGTAACAGAGCTGAAAGTGTCGTGTGGATTACTTCGGACCTGGATGGGTGTTTGGGGATTAATAAAGTGGTAAATGAGGGTTTTTTTATCTTTTATTCCAAATAAAGGATTTTTCGTTGTGTGTATTTATTTACTTTCACTACAGATTAATCATGGAAGGTATCTCGGGGAGACGCCTGCCATGATTAATCTAGGACTTAGTGGCAGCTATAAACTGCCATTTAACTCCTTATTACCCTGATTGCCACCGCACCAGGGCAATTCGGGATGAGGCGGGTAGAGTCCCGGGACTGTCGCATCTAATGGATACGGCAATTCCGGGCGGCTACTGGCTGATATTGTTAGGGTGGTGGGCTCCCCATAACGTGGCACTCCCCATCCTGACAATGCCAGCCTCCAGCCATGTGGCTTTATCTTGGCTGGTATCAAAATTGGGGGGACCGCAGTTTTATTTTTAAATTTTTTATTTATTTATTTTACTGCACAATATAGACCCGCCCACCGGCAGCTGTGATTGGTTGCAGTGAGACAGCTGTCACTCAGCATGGTTGTGTGTCTGACTGCAACCAATCATGGGCGCTGGTGGGCGGGGAAAGCAGGGAATACGAGATTGAATAATGAGCGCCAGAATTTTCAAAAGAGGAAAAGCCGCCGGAGCTTTGTGACAGCTGTGCAGTTGATTGGTGAGTAGGAAAGAGAGGGGGATTATGCTGGGGACGCAGGATGCATGCAAATACGCAACGTGCGCACATAGCCTTACTGTGAAAAGCCACACTTTTTGTGATCGAACCGTTATCGAACGTGAAGCAAATCGTTCGAGTTCGTCGAACGACTCAAACATCGCCCAAAACAACTCTAATTTGAAATTGGCAAACGGTTCGATTCGAACACCGCTCATCTCTAGTAGGGAATTCTTCCATTATGCACATGCGCTGGGATGTTCCTTGCAGTAGGAACTCTCTGCACTGTACATTTTTTTGCACCCGGCATCATTATGAGCAGCACACTTCCACTTGCAAGGCAACATGGTCCAGACTGGAATCTGTGTGCGATTTACACACTTCCTGCATAAACACCACTATTAACCGCTGCTCCACTTCAAACAGGTGTTGTACTTTTATTATTTAATTGTCTTGTGTGATATATAAGGCACCACATTAGTGCATGTGTTAATATCCCATTTTTTCCTGAGGAAGCCATCTTTGGATGGCAATACGCGTTTTGGGGGTACGGTACTTGTTTGGTCTCCTCCTCCACCATGACTTCACTTTTACCATCCTTCTCCATGCTTTAGGAATTTATCTTGTATGCCTTTTTCTTGCTTGTGATCCTGGCAAGGACTATAGCATTTTGTATGCCTTTTGTGTTCAAGCCCTTTTTAATTTCATCTTACAGGTAGTATTTTACATGCCTTATACGGGCGTCACACGGGACGATAAATCGTGCGATCGCATAAGCGATCGCACCCGCCCCCGTCGTTTGTGCGTCATGGGCAATTTGTTGCCGGCGGCGAACATCCTCTTCCTGAAGGGGGAGGGACGTTCGGCATCACAGCGACGTCACACAGCTGCCGCCCAATAGAAGCGGAGGGGCGGAGATGAGCGGGATGTAAACATCCCGCCCACCTCCTTCTTTCCGCATTGCTGGCGGGACGCAGGTAAGCTGAGTTCGTCATTCCCATGGTGTCACACGGAGCGATGTGTGCTGCCACGGGAACGACAAACAACCAGAGCACAGAAGGAGGAACGACTGTTTGAAAATGAACGACGTGTCAACGAGCAACGGTAAGTTTTTTTGCTCGTTCACAGTCATTCCGAGGTGTCACATGGTACGATATGTCTGACGATGCCAGATGTGCGTCACTAACGACGTGACCCCAACAACATATCGCCCGATATATCGTACGTGACGCCCGCATTAGTCCTGCTTTTGTTATTCTGGCAGGATCAATATTTATATCTGAGATTTTCTGCATGTTCACTTTGCATACATTGTATCAGGCAGTTCCTTTACCAATTGTACTTTTATGTATTCCTGCTGGTTATTAGTGGTCACAGTACATGGTTTATATTTTTGAGGTGGACACCTTAAGGGTTTCTTGTGCTGTATCATAGCAAACCCCTGGTATTTATTTCACTTTATGTCTTTTTAGATGTTTTTAAATTTGTAATGCTGTAATTTTTCTACAATAATAAACATTTTGTATTTTTTTTGTAATTATTGGTTTGGTGATCTCCTTGATGGCACACCCTCTTTTCTTTTTTCTAAATTTTCTTGCCATTCAGGTGTGCATTGGGATGATCCCACTTACTTTGCCTAGTTCCCTTATACCCTTTTGTCTCATAGTCTTTTTCTTTTACAGTGGCCAATCATAGCCATGCCAATACTTCACATGGCTATCATGGAGAGGGGGAGGATGGTTTTTGCCATCCAAACATTTACCGATCCTTGGCAAGATCACCGACTTTTATGGTAAAAAATCGGATGTCCAATCCCATCCTGCTGTTAGGGTGAACTCTTAGAAATGTTCCCGAGTTGCCTGCTCCTGACCTATTGAGAGTGAATAAACCACTTGCTCTCCTAACTACCAATCAATCTCCCCTCTAAACAACACATAACAGGCAGCAAGCAACTGAACACGTGACGGTTCTTCTGCAATCAATATGGCCAACAGCTGTGAGGCCCGTTTGCTGTCTACAGATACTCCAAAAACTGAACACGGTCAGGCAATCAGTGCCACACACCCCGAAATACACAAGAAAGACTACAGATTATGAAAAATCAGCAGACTTACTGTGTTTTTGTTAGGAGGTGATCAAACTCCTGTCTCGGGCTGTGTAGCTCGTCCTGCCATTCCAATTGCCCATTAACAGGGTTTGGGTGTCTTCGTTTGATGGCCCCATATTCAGGGTGCCAATAATGTTAGGGTGAACTCTTAGAAATGTTCACTAGTTGCTTGCTTCTGACCTATTTAGAGTGAATCAAGTACATGATTGAAAGAATTTAACATCAGCCAGAATCAGATGTGAAATCTCTCCTTGACCAGAAAATGGCACCAAGAGAACTTTATTGCAATAGAAACATGGACTTATATAAACTAGGAAAAGGAGCATGGTCGGCTCTACAGTGGGCATGTTCGGATGTGTTCATTGGTCAGTGGGATAATTTTTCGTACCACTGATAGCTGCAATTAGTGTAAGGATAGCTGCAAGAAGGTGGGATAGTTTTGGATTAGAAGCATATAGGCAGGGTGCAATGCTTTACAGTCCTTCTACAGCCATACTGCTGCTGCCACCTAACTCCGTTGATCAGGGCATGAGTGATGTCAATGCATTGTGCAGGGTGTGTGTAGGGTGATGTGCTAGTGTAATAGGAGGATGGCACACAGGGTAATATATTATGGCAGCTTAGTACCAAGTATTGTACGACGGTCAGGGCCATGAGGTAGCAGAAAGCATCAGAGTCCAAAAGCCTATATGGCAACATTTTCAGGACAAGCAAGCATGTAGAATCTTGTGTACTTTTTCCATATCCACTTGGTCCACATGCAAAGCTTCCTCCTTAATTGTGAGCAGTGGGCATTTGAGTAGACACAGAAGCCGGATCGCTCCGCTGATTATGACATCATTACTGTTCTCCTTCTGGGTTGATTCCTTAAAATTTTGTAGAACCCCACAGATGTCAGACATCCATGCGCACTCATTCGTTCATATGTTTGGATGCTGACCAAAATACCGATGGGCCTGTTTTAGCTGGATTTTAACTAATGTACTCTACTGCTCACAAAGCATGGTTAATATGTGTAATGTGAAGCTCCAGTTCATGGTCATGTCGAACACAGTCAGTGAGCTGGCTCTTGGAAGTGCTGCCCCAGCACTGCCAGACCAGCAGCAGCTGTAGCTGACTTGCAGAAAGGAGAACACATGGGTTGTACCTTCACAAGTAGCTCAGGAAAATTTGGGTGGGTTTTCAGAAAGCATTGAACCAGTAAGTAGAGCATGTTAGCCAGGTATAGTATGTGTGTGAGTTTGCCAATCTTCAGAACCGCCACCAGGCTACGACTATTATCACACATAATCATGTCTAGTTATAGGTTCAGCAGCAAGAGTCAAATCTGTCTGGTCTGTTAGACTTTTCAATAACTCTGCTGTGGTGTGCTGTTTGTCACCTAAACAAATTATTATATGTGAGGGCCACTTGATAGCCCTACACATTTTATGACTGAGGGTCACCTAATGGCCTTCTAAAAATCCTGACTAATGGCAGACTATTGACCCTCCAATATTTATGAGTGAGGGCCTCCTGATGAGCATCCAAACAAAAATTCTGAGTGAGGGTCACCTGATGGCCTTCTAAAAATTGTAGCAAGTGCTGCATGTTCACCCTGCTTATATGGTGGAGAAAGAGAAGGAGGAAAAGAAAAAAATAATAAACTATGAACTATATAATTTTTTTGGGGTGTGAAAGAGTGCATTTGAATACACCAGAAAAATAGAGGAACACCTAACCCTTGCCCTGGAAACTTTCCATGTGTGGGTGCTCTAGGGAAGAGTTGTCCATTTTTTCACTCTGGCCACCCTACTGTCTCTTCCAACCAGTTGTGGTGCTGTACATCCCACCACCTCTCCACTGCAGTCCTTGCTCTGAATGACTCTAAAGTGGTTTTATTCCAAGCATTCCAAAATTTACGAGTGACTGACGCTCAATTGCTGTCCAATATTAATGAATGAGAGACACCTAATGACCCTCCACAATTTGAGTGAAGGCCACCTGATGGCCCTCCAAAGTTTATCAGTGAGGGCCGATTGATGACCCTCCAAAATTTATGAGTGAGGGTCGGTTGATGGCCATCAACAACATTTGTAGCAATGGCTCCATGATAACCATTTTGAAATTTTGGAGGAGGAGGACAGCAAGAAGAAAAAACATGAGCGTATACCTTTTTTGGGTTGGGAAGGGGTGCATGGAAATACACCAGAAAAAAAATAACCATTTGATTTAACTTTATGTTCAGCTGCAGTCATCTACTAGTGTTGAGACGTTGGGACCAATACAGGCTTTCTTCATTTTGAGAACAGTCAGGTTGTCAGCATTTTCAGTTAATCAGTTATTATGCCCCTGGCAGCACTACAAGCCATCTCTGAAAAAACACTAGTAACAGCTCAGGTTAGCATCTCCAAAGCGTAGAGGGACAGTTCATACCACGTGGCCAGCTTGGGAATCCAATAGTAAAGCGGGACAAAGGGATCTGGCACGGTCAGCTAGATGCTCCTTCATCATCTTACAAAACATTTTCCGTCATTGTCAGACTACCCCACGCATGAAGGCCTGGGCACTGGGACAGTCTAATGAAACTGACCCAAACCTTTGATAGTGTTTCCATGCCCCTGTTGCACCTGGTGTGTGTCTCCTTTGTCTCTCCTCCTTGGTTAGTCAAGGAACTTTGAAAATTTGTATACTAATTGTTCAACTAGGGCCTTCTAATACCCCGCCATTTTGCTGTCCCTCTTCACCTTCAGGAAGGAGAGATGGACAGTTCTCCTTGTAGCATGGTTTGAGAATGGTGAATAACCAGAAATCAGTGTTGGCCAAAATGTGTATAGAGATGAGCGATGTTCGAGGTTCAAGGTTCGCCAATTTCATGTTCGAGTGATTTTGGGGGGTGTTCGAGTCATTCGACGAACTCGAACGATTTGCTAAAAGTTCGGCAGTTCGAGTTACGTTCGAGAATGGTTTGATCACCAAAAGCATGGCTTTTTACAGCTACGTGTGCAGGGAGCCATCGCTGGAAGCCTGCGGTAATTTGGAAACCAGGGTAAATATTGGGTATCCAAGCAAAGCGAATTGCTTAGTAACCCGATGTTTACCCTGGCTACGTGTGCAAAAATCCCCGAAAGCCACACAGAAGCACTTCCGTGTGACTTCCGTCGGATGCCGCTGCAGTCTGTGTCCCGTTCCAGCTCCAGCCCCGCGGCTGCCCGCTCAGCAGTGTCCGCAGCTGCCCGCACTGTACGGTTTCCGCAGCTGCCCACACTGTAGTGTCAGCATATGCCCGCACTGTACAGTGTCTGCAGCTGCCCACACTGCAGTGTCAGCATATGCCCGCACTGTACTGTGTCCGCAGCTGCCAACACTGCAGTGACAGCAGCCACAGGGATGACAAGCGCTGTCGTCAGGAGGTTAGTGATGTTCCTTACCTGCGGTGATGAAGTTCTGCCCTCCCGACGTCAGCGCTGTCAATGTCCTCCATGGCCGCCACTTGCCACATCTCCTCTTGCTGCCGACCCAAGACTGTCACTAGAGGTGACATCACAGGCACCCACGATACTTGGTTGTGAAGACGGCGGTCATTGAACTCAGTGACAGATCTGCTATCAGGAGTGCAGCAATCACCGCAGGTAATGTACCTCGCTATCTTCCTGACAGCAGCACTTGTCATGCCCTGTAGTGACCTGGGCTGACCTATTGATGTTAGCTCAGGTCACTGCACTGCTCTCCCAGCCAATATGGAACATTCTGTTCTTTATTGACTGGGACATTGACTATGGTATGGATCGTCATGGAACCCCCTTGGATTATACCAGACCTGGATTTGTTTTTCTTTCTAATAAATTGTTGAAAGAGGGAATGTTTTGGGGAATGTTTTTTCAAATAAAAATGTGTTTGTCGTCTATTTTTTTTTATTACTGACCGGGTTGGTGATGTCGGGTATCTGATAGACGCCTGACATCACGAACCCCAGGGCTTGATGCCAGGTGACATTACACATCTGGTATTAACCCCATATATTACAACGTTTGCCACCACACCAGGGCAACGGGATGAGCTGGAACGAAGCCCCAGGATTGGCACATCTAATGGATGTGCCACTTCTGGGGCAGCTGCGGGATGCTATTTTTAGGCTGGGGAGAGTCCAATAACCATGGACCTCCTTAGTCTGGGAATATCAGACCCCAGCTGTCTGCTTTACCTTGGCTGGTGATCCAATTCTGGGGGGACCCCCACGTGTTTTTTTTTTTTTAATTATTTATTTAATTTAAAAAAACAGCGTGGGGTGCCCTCAGTTTTGGATTACCAGCCAAGGTGAAGCTGCCAGCTGTGGTCTGCAGGCTGCAGCCATCTGCTTTACCCTAGCTGGCTATCAAAAATAGGGGGAACCCAACGTCATTTTTTTTTTAAATTTATTTATTTTTTTGGCTAAATACAAGGCTAAGCACCCCTTAGTGCTACATGAAAGGCACCAAAGGGTGCAAAATTACAAAATGCAGGAGAGTGGGACATTATGTTTCTTTCTGCTATTATAATGACACAAAAGACTGATATGAAGTGTACAAGCACAAGAAAATCACCAGAGCGCTCTACGCTGTGAAAAGCGTAAATTTATGTATTTTCCCTCCTACAGTTTTTTTGCAGTACGCAAAAAAATGGAAGGCACACGGATGACAAATGAACCGTATACGGAACAGAAACAAATGCCACACGGATGCATCCGTGAAAAAACAGACCATTTTTTGCGGACCGCAAAAACGGATCAGTCGTGTGAATGTAGCCTTATTCTGATCTGCCGTTTATAAACAGCAGGCAGAAATAAGTGAATAGCGCCCCCCAGCATCAGAAAATCTCCAGGGTTTCAGGGGGTAGCTGAGACCCTGGAGACCATGATTCAGGCCGTTTTTTCCGGTCCTTGCTCACGAGATCACCGGTATACACCGTATACTCCCGGAAATCCAAGATGGCCGCGCGAACAGCAGCGCGCCAGCCGCTTTCACCCTACTTCTCTGATTTCTGTCGCATGTGCCATGACACATGCAACAGAAAACTCCTCCCCAGGCCCTGCCAGGTCACCCCCTATAACCCCACCGGTGTTCCCGGGTGTCCCACGGTACCTGTGCAGCGTTGATCCCCTGCGGCCCCTTCCTTCACAATAGACGCTGCCGCATGCACAGAGCGGCTGTTTGCTCAGCTTCCTGTGTTCAGACACAGTGAGTGGCGGTAACCATGCATCTGAAAGCTACTGCAATGCCCTGCTAATGAGGTAAGGAACATAGTTGATCAGGAGAGCTATACTACATTTCCAAATGGAGGTATTTGATTTTATAGTTGCCCTGCTGAACGACTACGAAACATGAGAGTCCGTTATACGCCACAAGAAAACATGTCTAAATAGCGAGCTCTGTTGTTTAGTATTCATTCAGCTGGATAACTGGACTTAAAGGGGTATTCCAGCTCCAAGATCCTATCCCCAATATATAGTAAGTGGAATAGCAATAATATCAGCAAATACCAATATTTGGAAATGTAGAATAGTTCTCCTGATTAGGCATGACCTTACCCCATGAGCAGGGCATTGCAGCTTTAGTAGCAACAGTTACGACATGAACTCTGCTGCTGTTGACCTGGAGAGAGTGGGTGCAGATTCATTGCACCCACACTCCTCACATGGAGGGTCTGCACTCCTAGAAAATGGGGGATACGTTCCCTGAGCGTGTCCCCCCATATTCTAGACGGTCCAGAGTCGTCGTGGGACCCCCTTATTTTTTTTCCTTACAATAAATAGGTGAAAGAGGGAATGTTTGGGGAGTGTTTTTTCAAATAAATTTTTTTTTGTCTATTTTTTTTGTTAGTACTGACAGATTGTGATGTCGGGTATCTGATAGAGACCATGACATCACAAACTGCTGGGCTTGATGTCAAGTTACTTACAGCTAGTATCGACCCCATTTATTACCCCGTTTGCCACTACACCAGGGAACGGGATGAGCTGGGGTGAAGCGCCAGGATTGGCACATTTAGTGGATGCGCCTCTTCTGGGGCGCCTGCGTCCTGCTATTTTTAGGCTGTGAAGGGCCAATAACTATGGACCTTCCCACCCTCAGAATACCAGACCACAGCTGTCTGCTTTACCTTGGCTGGTGATCCAATTTGGGGGGGACCCTACTTTTTTTTGTAATTATTATTTATAAAATAATTATAAAACAAGAGCCTGGCGTGACCTCCACATTGGATCACCAACCACGGTAAAGCTGCCAGCTGTGGTTTTCAGGCTACAGTCGTCTGCTTTACCCTAGCTGGTTATCAAAAATTAGGGGACCCAACGTCATTTTTTTTTTTAACCTATTTTTGTAAATAAAAAAGTTAATGGGCTTCCCTGTATTTTGATTGCCAGCCAAGGTAACGCCAGGCAGATGGGGGTGGCAACCCATAGCTGTCTGCTTTATCTGCGCTGAGAATCAAAAATACCACGGAGCGCTACGTCATTTTTTTTAATGATTTATTTTTACAGTACTGTGATATCAGGCAATCAAAATACAGGGAAGCCCATTTTTTTTTTAGTTATTTAAATAAATAATTAAAAAAAATATATGGGCTCCCGCTGCATTTTTTGTATTGCTAGCTAAGGGTAATCCAAGTAGCTACTGGCTGCCAACCCCCACTGCATGGTGTTACCTTCACTGGCAATGGAAAATCCACGGAAGC
Organism: Anomaloglossus baeobatrachus; assembly: GCF_048569485.1. Lineage (NCBI taxonomy): Eukaryota > Metazoa > Chordata > Amphibia > Anura > Aromobatidae > Anomaloglossus > Anomaloglossus baeobatrachus. The sequence continues at coordinate 352,960,952 of NC_134353.1, forward strand.
ATTTTTTTTTTCAAAAAACGAAAAATATAAGGAAGCCCTTTTTTTAATTATTTCATGAATTTCATGAAATAATTTAAAAAAAAAACGACGTGGGCTTCGGCCTATTTTTGTGTCCAGCCAGGTACAACTAGGCGGCTGGGGATTGGAATCCGCAGCACAGGTTAGCCCGAGGTTTCTGGGCCCCTCTGCTGCGAATTGCAGTCTGCAGCCGCCCCAGAAAATGGCACTTTCATAAAAGGGTCATCATCTGGCGCTGTATCTAACTCTTCCAGCAGCCCTGAAGCCGGGTGGCTTGCTGGGTAATAATGAGTTAATACTAGCTTTGTTTTACTAGCTAGTATTAAGCCAGAGATTCTTAATGTCAGGGAAGTTTGACCCGGCCATTAAGAATCTCCAATAAAGGGTTAAAAATAGACACCACACAGAAAAATACTTTAATAGAAATAAATACACAGACACACTAAATAAACACATGTTTATTACTCCCTCTCATCCCTCCATGATCCATGGTCTTCTGTCTTCTTTCTCCTTCAACCTATGCAGATCTGCTACATTAGACAGCACTGCCGCTCCCGTGCAGTCTATTCACTCCATAGCAACGGTGCTCCGATCACGTGATTCCCGGTGCCGCTATTTACCGGCTGTGACAGCTAGTCCCTGCATGTGGCTGACTCTGTAAAGAGCGCCCACATGCAAGAACAGGGAGTCGACCATGTGCCAGAGAATTTCGCTGGTACATGGAGATGCTTGAATGATCACCGCGTACCGGAGAGATGCACTGACAGGACCTAGTAATGACGTCTAGCCATGTGACCAGTCTGTAGCCAATGAGATAATAGATACGTGACTGGTCACATGTCATTTTGACGTCATGGTAGGTCCTATCATCAGTGCTGGTTACCGGGAGGACGCAGCAATTATCGGAAGGAAAAGCGGCGGGAGACAGAGTGCACTACGCGTCGCGGGGACCTGTAAGCATTATGACAATGTTTATTAACTGTATGTGTACATGTATAATGTGTTTTTATGTGTTTGTGTTTGCTTCCCATTGTTTTCAATGGGGTTCGAGTGGTTCGTCGAACGGTTCGTTGAACGTTCATCGAACGGAGCCTCCGTTCGGCGAACCAAACCGAACTCGAACGCTAGGTGGGTGGCTCATCTTTAGTGTATAATGTGAGGGTCATTGGAAAGACCATTCCCTGTCCCCACTGGGAGAACAACTCTCCAACTCTTCCTCCTGGTCATTATAACCCAATCTGCACTGAGAAGATAAGATTAGGCTGGGATGCGTAGTATTACCCTGTATACTTTCTTCCTTCATTTTCAACTTGTCTATATGCAAAGTTTCTGCTTTAATTGTAAATAACAAGCATGTCCACAAGCCTAAATGGTAACATTTCCTGGTCAAGCATTCTGGAGTAAGAACTGTTGAACGTTGCACTTTGACAAAGAATCGAAAAACAATGCTGATGGTTCTTGCGAATGCACAATGACTGGTGTAGGGAAGGAAGCATCTATGCCTGCTTGGACAGAGGATTAGCAAGCATGTAGCACAATGGAAGAGGCAATGGTGACAACCAAAGACAATGATTGAGGACCTAGCTATTGGGCCCACCTAAGTTGGGTGCTTTGATGACATGTACCTGAGTATGCTGGTTTTGGTCCAGCTGATCTTGTTATGACAGAGGTTACAAATGACCATTCTTTTATCTTCCTTGCTTTTTTTAAAAAAGTACCCAACTGGGGAATACCTAACCCTTGACCTCGGAACTTGCCACATGTGGGTGCTTAGGAGAAACTGTTCTACCTCTGGCCACCCCACTGCCTCTTATATCCCTCTAAAAATGAGTGAGGCCCCCTTGATGGCCATCTAAAAATTGGGAGTGAGGGTCGCCAGATGGCCCTCATAAAAATATGAGTGAGGGCTGCTTGATGACCCTTTTAAAATGAGTGAGAGACGACTGATGGCCCTCTAAAAATTTAGTAAAGCTGCCTGATTGCCCTCTAAAATTTGTGACTAAGGGCTGCCTGATGGGCCTCTAAAACTGTAAGCGAAGGCCGCATGATGACTCTGTGGATATGTCGCAGGAGGCGGGGCACTGCGCTCACCACGCTCAGGTCCGGCGCTGCTGCTGCTGCTTGGTGGCTCGAGCGGTGGGCCGGATCCGGGGACTCGAGCGGCGCTCCTCGCCCGTAAGTGAAAGGGGTGTTTTGTTGGTGTTTGGGATGTCGGTTTGTGACGCCACCCACAGTGTGTGGTGAGGTTGGGGCACCACCGCTGCTCTGTACGGGGATCCCGGGAGCGATGACGGGGAGCAGCTGGAATGTTTCTCTCCCCTCCGTGGGTAGGGGGATTTTGGTTGTCCCGGGGCCCGGAGTTGTTGTCTGTTTGGTGGATTGCGGGGCTTGGCCAGGTGCAGGGTCGTGGGGCAGCGCAGTGCCAGACGGCATGGTGGTACTTACTCAGCCAGTAACGCACACGGAGTATCTGGTTAAACAAACAGCTGGATGGACGAGTCCCACAGCCGGCTGCGACGGTCACTCCCGGTAGGTTGGCGGTAACTGTCTCTCCCTGCACCGGTGCTATGTTCTTGGCCCTGATGGCTTCCCACCGGTAACCCACTCCCCAGCGGTATATTTGCCAGAGGAGCCCCTTTTGCCCGCATGCGCTGGCCCTGGGAACTCTAGCTGTGGCGGTAGCTGTATTTCCCTTCACGGTTGAGCGGTTGCCTTCAGTCAGGTCTTTATTGCTGGAAAACCCCGGAGGTTCTCGTTGCTGACGGATTTGACCGGTTTAACGGCGACTCCTAGCCTGGTCGGGGTCCGTAGGCCCTGCCGGATGGTGCTGGCTTCTCTTCGCTCCCCGATCCGGTACCGGCGGGCCACCGCCCATCCCCGGTCCTTACGGTTGTGCGTCAATCGGCCTCTCCTGCAGACGGTCACCACCGTCTGACAACCTTGCTGTTTCTGTGCCCGGACCATGTACCCGGACACGGCCAGTCAGTTCCTCCACTACCACTTCCCTAACTCACCCTCTAAACTCAACTGCCTTCCTTTTCCCGCCTACAGGACTGTGAACTCCTCGGTGGGAGGAGCCAACCGCCTGGCTCCGCCCCACCTGGTGTGGACATCAACCCCTGGAGGGAGGCAACAAGGATTTGTGTCTGACTTTGATGTTCCTAACCGGGGTGTGGGGTGTGTTGTTGCAGTACCTGTGACGTCCTGGCTTGTGCAGGGCGCCACAGATATGATGGAGGAGGACAAGAAAAACAATAAACCATGAACCATATATTCTTTTTGGGTTTTGAAGGGGTGCATTGGCTTTATGTTCCACTGCCGTAATTCGCTTGGGTTGAGAACTTTGGGCCAATCCAAGACTTGTTCATTTTAAAAAACTGTCAGCCTGTCAGCATTTTCAGTTGACAGATGGATGTGACTATTAGTTATTATCACCCCTGTGGCACTAATCGGATCCGGATCTGCAGTGGCTCGAGGGGTCTACAGACCCGAGAGGGGGGTCGCGCGGACATTCGAAATAAAAGGGGTATTTACAGGGAAGTTTATGGTTATATTTCGTGACGCCACCCACGGTGTGTGGTAAGGTGGGATACCACCGCTGCTGTTGGGAGCGCCCGGTGGCGATGGAACGGCAGCCACATGTTCAACCCCTCCGTGGGTAGGGGGGAGATGATCCTGGGCTTGGCGATGGTGAGAGGGGAGCACCGTTGAGGAGGAAAGGGTCATTGCGTACTCACTCAGTCCAATAACGCTGACATCGACAACTTGTAAACTAAAATTCTTAGCACCGCTGTATCAAGGAGGGAGAACGCCGGGATCCCGTGCCTGGTAGTATTGCCTGTTAGTCTGTGACCTTGACCTTGGCACCTCTCTCTGTAGTTGGTCCCTTACAGCTTTGATTTTAACGGGTCCCGCTCACTCGTATGGCTATTGGCTAACGGAGTGAGCTTTCTCTCAGGGTTCACACTTGGGATTTTCTGGACTATATATTGGGAAAGTCCTATCCCCCTCATTGCGCTAGTACCCCGATTTTGGAGCGGGTGGAGGACGAATCGTGAAGTCTTTGCCCTCGTCTGGTAAATTACCAGGACGCGTGAAGCTACTTCCTGGCCTAGGGTCCACGTGCCCAGTCGTGCCCTGGCCCCTGCCCGGAGACAGCTCAAGGCCGCAGGCTGCCCTGCTCGGCAGTTCCGTGCCCCTTGACACAATCCCCTGCAATTGGGGTTCCAGCTCCTACCAGATCCAGACCAACGTCTGCCACCTAGTAACTGAGGAGCCCAGCTCCCTGATCTCTCCACTCGAGAGTCACCACTCAACACTCCTCTACTCCAACTGTCTCCTAACACTCCTGACCTCCCCTTAACAAACCCCACCAAGTGGCCAGGCCTATGCCCTTCAGGCTGTCCACTGGTGTGTCTGGTGGGTGTGGTGCAGAGTGATTTTGATTAGCTTGTTCTTAGCAACACCACAGGCTAGGGATCCGTAACCAAGGAGGATTGGATATCATGTAGAAGATTGCACAATACCCTGTGATGACCTGATAGGCCAAGGCGTCACAGTACCACCCTTTACCTGTATGGTAGGCTGCGCGGGCCTTCTCAGGTACCACTCTGCTGGCAGCGGCTCCGGGTCCCTGATGTTCAGCTGTACCTTCGGGTTGTTGTGGGGCCAGGAGACTTGCTGTCCTCCTGCCCATCTGATTTGGTTACTGGAATTTGAGTACCCCGTCCAACCACGGACTCCGATGTCTGGTCTTTAGCGTTTTCTTCTGAGGTGCACCGCTTCAGCTACGCTCCCCAGAATCTTTCTCCTGTGCTTCTCTGCAGACCTCGCTTTTCTGGGCTCGGCTTTCTTAGCCCCTGACTCCAGCTCACTTGTCCACACTACTCCAGCTCCTCACTCAAGCTCCTCTCTCTTCAACTGCAAGCTTCCAACTGTCACTGCTCTAACTCCTCCCCAAGGTCAGGGCTTCTGGGAAACTCACCAGAACACCAGGTTTAGAGCTCCCTCTGCTGACCCAGAGTTGGAACTGTGTTGAATGCAGGTACTACTGGCCAAGGGACTTCCCCTCTTGCTTCCAGGTTTAGTTTTTACCCTTGTGAGGTAACACTACTGTGGCGACCAGACCACTGGGGTGCCACACATTCATACAATTAGAGGAAGACCCAAATGCACCTCTTGTGCGAATAAATATACAAAGGACTTGTGGTGTTCTTTTCACAGGAAGAGTTGGAAAAGTTTCTTTCATATGGTTTATTTATTTACATTGGCAAAGGTCTCCAAGGAGAAAAAAGTATGTTTGGAAACACTTGCTTTCATCTATTTGAAGCCTCAGGCTGGCATGATGCCCTGAGTCGGCATAGTATGAACCACCTTAGCTATAGCAAAATCGGAGTTCGATGCTTGAAAGTTCCTGTGCCAGTCGTATCCTAAGTAATGGTCTCGAATCCAGGATTCCTTGTTGCTGGCCACAGAAATCCCACTCCTTCTAAATGTAAATGTTTTCTGAGTCCCTACTCTATGTGTGTTCCAGGGTATATGAAGTGCCTCCTAATTTTTGGAAGCCCTTGCACATACTGCATATACGCTTTACCAATCTAGGAGTCCCATTCCTTCCAAATCGCGGAAAAAAAGTTTTCTGAGGCCATCCTCTACGTGTTTTCCAGGGTTTATTGAAAGCCTTCCTTTTAAACTTTTTATAGGCCTTGCACTTAGTACATAAGCTTCTCCAGTGTAAGAGCCTTACTTCTTAGAAATGAGAAAAAAATTTCCAAAACTCATGCACACGATTTCTTTCTCTTGACTGAAGTGGAAAACTGCTGCATTTTATAAAGAAGAAGTATGTCAATTCTTTTAGCATTTTTTCCCAGTGTTTTTCACCATGAAAGCAATGAGAATACAAAAAACAGCAAAAATGCTATGTGTGAACATAGTCGAAGGAGTGAAGGAGGTGTTTTTTTTTCCACTTTTTTAATTTGCCTTATATGTAAGTCATTATACAGGAAAGAATGTTTCCTAACATTTTTCCTAGAAAACCTACAATATTGACCACCTCTCAAAAAACTGAACTCAATCACAAAAAGAACAGCCAGGTGGTAGGGTGTCCCCTTGGTAAGGCTGTGTTTATATGTAGCAATGTGGCATACTTTATTTATTGGCATTTGTTAGTTTATTTTTAATTTTACTATCAGGTTAATATATTTTTTTCTCCTGATATATATTGTTATTATTTTCATATGCCATCTTACTTTCATCTATCCCACATTGCTACTATATTATGCCTTTGTTATCCATCCTTATATGAATGAAGTCTCTATCATAAATTGGCATGTATCATAATTTGCAACAGACTATAGAAATAATTATTTTTGCATTTTTTTTCATAATTTATTCTGAATTTAATGGTGTTTTTTTGTCAATGTTGACATTGTTTAACCCCTTCAGCCCCAAGCCTATTTTGACCCTAAAGACCAGGCCACTTTTTGCAATTCTGACCAGTGTCACTTTATGAGGTTATAACTCTGGAACGCTTCAACAGATCCTGGTGATTCTGATACTATTTTTTTGTGACATATTGGACTTCATGTTAGTTGTAAATTTAGACCGATATTTTTGCGTTTCTTTGTGAAAAAAACGGAAATTTCGCAAACATTTTGAAAATTTTGTAATTTTCAAACTTTTAATTTTTATGTTCTAAAACCAAGGAGACATATGACACAAAATAATTTATAAATAACATTTCCCACATGTCTACTTCACATCAGACCAATTTTGGGGAAAAAAAATGTAAGGAAGTTATAGGGGTTCAAAGTTTATGAGCATTTTCTCATTTTTACAACAAAATTTACAAAGCCACTTTTTTTAGGGACCACATCAAATTTGAAGCGATTTTGAAAGGTCTACGTGACACAAAACACCCAAAAGTGACACCATTCCAAAAACGGCACCTCTCAGGCTACTCAAAACCACATTCAAGAAGGTTATTAAAAAAAACACTGTTTGGGCCGTGAAAATAAAAAAAAAAAAAAAAATTACCACGAAATTGTTACTTCAACCAGGTAGCTTTTTTATTCACAAGGGTATCAGGAAAAATTGCACCTTAAAATGTATGGTGCAATTTCTCCTGAGTACACAGGTATGTCATATGTGGTGGAAATCAAATGTTTTTGCGCACAGCAGGGCTCGGAATGCAAGGAGCATCTTCTGACTTTTCAAACGCAAAATTGTCTTGGATAATTAGCTTATTCCATGTTGTGTTTGGAGACCCCCTGAGGTGCCGAAACAGTGGAGCTCCCCCACATGTGACCCCATTTTGGAAACTAGACCCCTCATTTAATTTATCTAGATGTTTATTGAGCACTTTGAATCTCTGGGGGCTTCACAAAAGTTAATAAAGTTGAGCCGTGAAAATAATAAAAAAAAAAATTGCCACGAAATTGTTACTTCAACCAGGTAGCTTTTTCTTTCACAAGGATATCAGGAAAAAAATTGCACCATAAAATGTATGGTGCAATTTCTGCTGAGTGCACAGATACCTCATATATGGTAGAAATCAAATGTTTGGGCACACAGCAGGGCTCGGAATGCAAGGAGCATCATTTGACTTTTCAAACGCAAAATTGTCTGGAAAAATTAACGTATTCCATGTTGTGTTTGGAGACCCCCTGAGGTGCTGAAACAGTGGAGCTCCCCCACATGTGACCCCATTTTGAAAACTAGACCCCCATGGCATAAAAAAAAAAATCAGGGCGCACGTATGGATGTTCTGCAAAAAGGGGAGGATTAGGTGGGATGGAAAAAAAGTCCTGTCTAAAGTCAAGTACGACTGCAGGACGATTGCTGATCAGGTACCTAATTGTTCAAGTTTTGTCTTTTTTTTTTATTTGGGGTGCACAAAAAAAGCAAAAAATCGAGCAACAATTACGCACCTGATCAGCCATCATGTAGCTGATCAGTACTTGTCGGCAAGCAGGTGGGGGAGGAGGAGGGGAGGGAGTGGGGGAGGAGGAGGGGAGGGAGTGGGGGATGCGATTGGGGATAGTTAAAAAAGAGCCACAAACAATACTTACAGTATGGATCAGAACAGCGGCAGATGGGGGGGCGGCAGATGGGGGGCGGCAGATGGGGGGGGCGGCAGATGGAGAAGGCGGGAGATGGGGAAGGCGGCAGATGGGGGGGCAGCGGCATAAAAAGGGAGCATCTGAGAATGTGAGACGGCGGCGGCTGGGATAGGGTGGCGGCGGATGGTAGAGGGCGCAGTGAATGCAGGAGCAGCGGAGGATAGGGGGATGGGGGGGAAGGGGAGTGGGAGTAGGAGGTGAGATTGGGGATAGTTACCTTACAGGATGGACAGGTGAGCGGAGAGTGGGCAGCAGATCACGGGGGTGACAGGTGAGGGAGCACAGATCATAGGGGTGACAGGTGAGCAGAGCACAGATCATGGGGGTGACAGGTGAGGGAGCACAGATCACAGGGGTGACAGGTGAGGGAGCACAGATCACAGGGGTGACAGGTGAGCAGAGCACAGATCACGGGGGTGACAGGTGAGTGAGCACAGATCACAGGGGTGACAGGTGAGCAGAGCACAGATCATGGGGGTGAGAGGTGAGGGAGCACAGATCATGTGGGTGACAGGTGAGCAGAGCACAGATCACAGGGGTGAGAGGTGGGGGGAGAGCGGACAGCAGATCACGGGGGTGACAGGTGAGGGAGCACACATCACGGGAGTGACAGGGGAGGGAGCGAACATCACGGGGGTGACAGGGGAGGGAGCGCACATCACGGGGGTGACAGGGGAGGGAGCACACATCACGGGGGTGACAGTTGAGGGAGCACACATCACGGGGAGTAACAGTGGAGGGAGTACACATCACGGGGGTGACAGGGGAGGGAGCACACATCACGAGGGGGAGGGGGCAGCACATCACGGAGCGGAGGGGGCAGGCAGCCGATCACGAGGGGGCAGGCAGCCGATCACAAGGGGGAGGGCAGCCGATCACAAGGGGGAGGGCAGCCGATCACAAGGGGTCGGTTAGCCGATCACAAGGGTGGGTGCGTGCAGCCAATTGCGAGGGGGTGGGCAGCCGATCACAAGGGGTGGGGGGCGGGCAGCCGATCGGGGAGAGCGGTGGCAGATGAAGGAGGGTGGCGGCGGCGGATCAGTAGGCTTTTCGACGATTTCATACAATACAATGGCAGCGCGGCAACTTCCGGGTCCCATGCTCCAGTCACATAACAGCATGGGACCGGAGCTTGTCGCCCTGCCATTGCACTGTATACACTCACTGTGCTGGCGTGCTGCTCTGCAGCACCGACAAGTGAAGCTGACGGGGTGGGGGTGGGCAACCAATTACGAGGGGGCGGGCAGCCGATCACGAGGGGGAGGGCAGCCAATCACGAGAGGGAGGGCAGCCAATCACGAGGGGGAGGGCAGCTGATCACGAGGGGGAGGGCAGCCGATCACGAGGGGGAGGGGGCGGGCAGACGATCACGAGGGGGAGGGCAGCCGATCACGAGGGGGGTTGCGGGCAGCCGATCACGAGGGGGTGGGCAGCCGATCACGAGGGGGGGTGCGGGCAGCCGATCGGGGAGAGCGGTGGCAGATGAAGGAGAGCGGTGGCGGATCGGGAGGCTTTTCGCGCCGGTTTCATACAGTACAATGGCAGCACGGCAACTTCCGGGTCCCATGCTCCGGCCACATAACAGCATGGAACCGGAGCTTGTCGCCCTGCCATTTCACTGTATACACTCACTGTGCTGGCGTGCTGCTCTGCAGAACCGACAAGTGAAGCTGACGGGGGCGGTCTCCGGCCCCAGGTCCATGGTGATTGGAGAGATCGGTCACAAGGCCGGTCTCTCCAATCAGATCTGCTGGAGCTGGGGGAGTATGATCCAGTGAGGTCACCCAGCTCCAGCCAATGGCCAGTGCTACAGCTGCACTGACCATGGCTGGATTTAAATATTTCAGCCACTTTCAATGGCTGGAACATTACAGTGGCTGTGATTGGCTGAGCGGCGTTCGTCAGCCAATCACAGCCTCCGTAGGTCCGGGGAGGAGACACCACCCCTCCTGAGGTCAGGTACAGGTCCTCTCCTTCCCGAATCTACAGTTTTTGAAAACCGATCGTGGTCAACGGGGCTCCGGGGCCGCGATTTCGTCATGACAGATCTATCCGTCATTGGTCTTTAAGTACCAGGGCACCATGACGGATCTTTCCGTCCATGGTCGTGAAGGGGTTAAGGTTAATATATACAGACATTGAGGACATTTTTTTGCCATGAGATACTTCTATATTCCATTTTTCTACTTCTATCTATACTGCTGTGCAATTTATTGTCCTTTTTTGTTTCAATAAAGATGAATTTTGTTTCAATTTTCGTTTGATTTTTTCCAGTGTAGTTTTATAGGTTTAACATTTTTTCCTGCAAAATCCATGTTATCTTCGGTTTGGCATGTTTTATTGTCAGTTCATAAAAGTAGCATAATAGAATATTGTTCCCAGCAGCGACCTGAGAGTCAGAGATGCATCTAGGCATCTTCCCCATGCAGTTCCCATTTCATCTGAGCACTTTTTCCATCCATTTCAGAACTTTTACTGCCTCCCAGACTTCCTGGGAGAGTCTCCAAGTGCTCAAGGGTTTCAATTGACTTCCATTATACTCGTTACTCATGATGAGCACCTGAACAGCTCGATTTGCTCAATTAGAGTACTGCGCAACCGAGCATTTCAGTGCTTGCCCATCACCACAAATATTGTGTATATCATTTTAGTAATATTGGGGTTCAGTGAGTGCTACCATATTTATAAGTTCCCCAAACTGCCAGTTTATTTTTGTGTAGTAATGGAGCTGCATTAAAGGTACTTGCATTGAAAAACTTCACAATTAGCAAAGTGCATTATCACTATGAGGCTGTGAACAAAGACTTGAAAAGGAGTTTTTATAGGGCTTACCTTTAAGAGACACCCCATGAATGGAAGTGTAGGGGAATAAGTCCCATTCCTTTTTGTAATCTCAGACACCTCTTTTAATCACTATCAATGAAGCTAAAACAATGTCCCATTTATATTTTATTTTTTTTGTTCACTCCTGCATCCCGATTACATATGTTAATTCTTTTGTTCAGGGATTGTTTAACAGCCTCCATGCACATTAACCTAACAAAACTTAAAGCTCCATAAGGAACCATGTTTTCTTCTGGAGTTATTGCAGGTTATGTTTTCTCTTAATTAAACTCATTTACATGTCTCAATTAGTTTTAATTACTCCCATTCATTTCACTAATACTTTCGTTTGATTGGAGTAAGACATATTTCCATAATTGCAGGAATAGTGGACACACAGGGGATAATTCCCCCCGCTGGTGTATAGGAAATACACAGAATTTGATTTGTGAAAATACATCTGCATGTAAGGCAATAAAAGCCTCTAATATACGTAGTAATGTTCTGTACGGAGCACCAAGTTTTAGCACAGAACAAATTGCAATACAAAAACAGATGTTTTATACAAATGTACGCAGTAACATTTGATTTGGTCAATCCAAAACAGTATGATTAAAAATTCCCAGAATGGTCCTTCACTGTTAGACATAATCATATGCATAAAAATGCCAACATTTGGTAGGAAAAATATTATTTTTTGGGTTTCTCTTTGGATAAGGTTGGCAAGGTTTGTCTAATTATCCCAAAGTTTTGCCTGCGTTCCTAATGTGTCTGTATTTTTTTGATACTTCCGAATACTGATGTTGATGACATAGCACTAGCGTACCCCATAAATGTCAGGTGATGTTTTATATCCAGCCACTGCCAGGGTGGATTTGTATGTGTCAGACCCCCCCACACACACACACACTTATCAGATATTGATTATGTATCCTATTGTTAATAGGATAGATCATCAATATCAATATAACAGAGAACCCCTTTAAATTATACCCAACACAAAATTATTTCAGACTTGATCACAAGAATAACTGAGATGCAACATCAGATCATAAAATGCAATTGTATCAATCCAATCATCTATATATATAATTGTCTAATTCTGTCTGTTTGTAACGGAAGTCCTGCGTCGTTGATTGGTCGCGCCAGCCGCCCGCAACCAATCAGCCACAGGCGCAGTCCGGCCACGAATTGGTGCGGGATTTGAACCACGCTTCACTGATTCATCGCACACAGACACCGCCACACACAGATACCACCATGCACAGAAGCCTCTATATACACCCCAGCAGCCTCTATATACACCCTAACAGCCTTTATATACACCTCAGTACATACACCCCAGAAGCCTTTATATACACCCCACAAGCCAAAGCCTCTATATACACCCCAGCAGCAGCCTCCAGCACGATTATACTCACCTTGCACTTTCTTCTCTTTTCATACTCTGTAGTACTTTCTCCCTCCCCTCGCTGGCCCTGCAGGCTGGGAGATGCGGCTGCTTCCTATTTCCTCCTCGGCATGTCCCGCCCACCTCTCTGCTCAGCTGCCTCCGGATTGGATGTGGGTGTTGCTGAGGGAGTGGTGCGGGCTACATAAACTACATACATATTCTAAAATACCCGATGTGCTAGAATCGGGCCACCATCTAGTTATTATTATAATAGAGAACTGTTATATAGATCCAAAAAATATGGTAATGTACCGCAAGGGCCCGGGGCGCACTGGAAGTTTAGGAACAGACGGAGGGCTGGCTGCATTTGACATCAATGATGTCAGAAGCGTCCGGCCTCTCTGCTGCAGCCATACAACTGCCGCAGGTGTGACTGGTTCCTCAGGGCCTAATACATCAAAGTAAAGTAATTATCCTGGGCCCCAGTGTGTGTCTGATTGTCTATCAGGCCGTTTTTATAGTGGTTCGATTGTGTAGCCTTAGCGCAGGCTGTGAAACGTCTCTCTCCCAGTCTTGGCTCACCTCTTTGCTTCTGTTCACTGGGTCCAATAAACCAGTAATGGTTTGGTAAGTAATGTTATGATTGCTGTACTCTTTACAGAATAGTGCATTCCAAAATCATTGCTTGTTTATTTTTTTTTCTTTTTGAGGTAGTTTTGGTGCAAACATTTTAAGACATGCTGTGCCAAGAGCAAAGGTTAGGAAGAACACATACAGTATGTAATATCAGGCTTTAAACCACAAAATTGATTCATAAGTTAAACCAGACAAGTCAAGTCAAATACCAGACCAGAGCTATCATTAACTTACTGCTTCTTGCTGGGTCTTTTTCACCTAAATTACAAAGATTTTTAGGCTACCAAAGTTACTGTGGCAGTGCTCTGAGGTAAAGTCTTCCATGTCGTATAATGCACCTACAATGTCCTTCATACATAATTAGCTCCACAGTGCTCCATATCATACAATGCACCCCCAACATCCTCCATATAGTATAATGCACACCCTATAGACCTTCATATACTATAATGCACTCCCATAGTCATACATATAGTATAATTCACTACTGATTGTCCTCCATATATTAGAATGCACCCCCATAGTCCTTTGTGTAATATAACACACCACCCATAGTTTCCATATATTATAATCCTCCATAAAAATCCTCCATATAGTATAATCCACACCCCATAAACTTGTATATAATAAAATACACTCCAATAGTCCTCCATATAGTATAATGCATCATGTTTGCATACACTAAGAGTACTATGCCTTTAAACAATATGGGCCAGCCCATATGATAATGTCATGTCTTTGGAAGCTTCTGATTTTTTGGCAACATCTGAGTTAATTAGAGACACACCTATGGATGTATTTTAATGCACACCTGAAGCACACTTCTTTGTGAAGCATCATGGGAAAGTAAATAGAAATCAGCCAAGAACTCAGGAAGAGAATTGTGAACTTGCACAAGTCTGGTTCATCCTTGGGTGCAATTCACAGATACCTGAAGGTGTTCATCTGTTCAAACAATTATAAACAAGTACAAACAAGATGAGAATGTCCAGCCATCATACCACTCAGGAAGGAGATAGGTTCTGTGTACCAGAGATTAACGTGCTTTGGTCAGACATTTGCATATTAACCCAAGAATAAAAGCAAAAGACCTTACGAAGATGCTGGAGGAAGCTTTTAAGATTATGTCATTATACACAGTGAAACGAGTGCAGTATGAACATGGGCTGAAAGGCTTTTCTGCCTGGAAGAAGCCATTACTCCAAAAGAAACATAAAAAGCCAGATAGATATATGCAAATAAAAGTGGATTTCCTGATGAAGTGGGGTGACAATTTGAAACACGATAAATAAAACTACCTTCATTCAACTTTCCTGGATTAATGTCACATCTTCAGCAGCGCATTAACAGTTCCACATCTACTTTGTTCCTGATCTGTTTCAGCTTTTTTAGCACGTGGACTGCAGCAGGGGACAACATGCTTTAATTCTAGTTGTGTGACACACAGCCCATAAGGGGAGCACATTCCATTTTTACTTTTATATGTCCATTGGGTAAGACCCTATTGCACTTTTTCCCTTCAGCTTTTATCTATGTTTGCAAATGCACAAAGGAACAGAGACCTTAATTTTTGGAGACATGTTCTGTGGTATGGCGAAACTAAACTGGAACTGTTTGGCCATAATGACCATCGTTATGTTTGGAGGAAAAAGAGAGAAGCTTTGAAGCCTAAGAACACTGTCCCAACTGTGAAACACGGGGGGGGGCAGCATCATGTTGTGGGGCTGATTTGCTGCAAGGCGGGACTAGTGCACTTAACAAAAAAGATGGCATCATGAGGAAAGCAGATTATGTGGCAATACTGAAGCAACATCTCAACATTATAGATGAGCGAACCTTTTGAAGCTTGGTTCAGAGGGTACAGTTGAACTGTAGATAATGTTCGGTTTGTGACCAAGACTTGACCTGAACCTCACTGGAAGTCAGTAACTGGGTAGTTCATGTTTCCACTCAGATGCAGCCAGTCATAAGCAGAAACGTCCATGGGAAGTGAAGCAGGGGTTTTCAATTTTTGTTTGTTTGTTTGCACATTATATCTGATCATGATTTTACCCCCAGTGCGAGCTGTTCAAACACTGCACATGACTTGCACAGGGCTGAGCATCAATAATGCTCAAGCATTGTGCTGCTCACATGAGTGGTTTGCACTTGTAACTCACTCGAACGTCAAACCCGAACTCTGTTTTTTGTAGTTTGCATTCGAACCCAAGCTTCAAACCTCAAACTCCAGGTTTGCTCAACTCTACTCAACACATTAGCCAGGAATTTGAAGCTTGGGTAAAAATGGGTCTTCCAAATGGTCAATGACCTTAAGCATGCTTCCAAACTGGTTGCAAAGTGGCTTAAGGATAACAAAGTCAATGTTTGGAGTGGCCATCACAAAGCCCTGATATCAATCCTATTGAAAATTTATGAGCAAAGCGCAAAAGGCAGGTGCCACCAAGGAGACCTACAAACATGGCTCAGTCACACCAGTTCTGTCAGGAGGTATGGGCCCAAATTCCTACCAACTATTGTGAGAAGCTTGTGAAAGGATATCCAAAATGTTTGACCCAAGTCATACAGTTTAAGGCCAATGGTAAAAATGCCTTAAAACATTCTCTTTTTCATTAATCTGACATTCAGCAAATATAAATAATTTTGATAATCCTAATTGTCCTAAAACGGGAAAGGTTTATTCTGATTTCATGTCAGATAGGGAGAAAAACAAGCATATGTGCTTGACTTTTTAGATAGTGTATGTAAACTTCTGGTTTCAACTGTATGTCCTGCTTTATTTTCTCTTGTTTACATCGCCCCTACACCATTTTACAACACATATGTTTGGTCTCCCATTGAATTCAATAGTCTGTTTGATAAACACTGGGAGGCTCGGTAACGATCGGCAAACCGAACTTTGAAAGCTTCGCTCATCTCTACTCTCCAGTAGAGATAAGCAAATGTGAAGTTCGATGTTTGGAGTTCGGGTTCAGGAACTGACTTCCAAAAAATAAAGATCGGGTTTGAAGTTCGAGTAAGTTACAAGTGCAAACCACTCAAGCGAGCAGCGCTCTGCTTGGTTATAAGTGATGCTCAGCCCTCTGCAAGCTACTTGCAGTGTTTGAAGGGCTCACAATTGGGGTAAAAATCAGTGTCATCAGATGCAGTGTGCACACAAACAATAAAAAAAATTGAAAAACCCTGCCCTCCCTCCCCTGGAAGTGGTCTGCTTATGGCTGACAGCATGTGGGTGGAGCCACAAAATGCCCAATTACTGACTTCCAATGAGGTTCAGATCAAGTTGGGATAAAAAAACTAATTTTTTTAAGGTTTGAATGTACCTGGTGAACCAAACTTCCAAAGGTTCGCTCATCTCTATTTCCTTCTCTTGCCTGCTGTGTTTTCTTTCTCTCCTTTTTTGGTCTGTAATATTAGACTATTAAAGAAGCAAAAGTGGCTTAAAATATAATTTTAACTAACATTCACACTTTAGTAGGTAAACAGTCATGTTTCAGTGTTAGGCTTGTGGAAAAATTTGCCTTGCGCTTCCCAAAATACAGGAATCACATTTTCAGTGACACACAAGCTCTGAATTCAGAATTTGGTTTTAGTTGCATAATTCGCAATGATGGATTTAATACTGACCGTCCCTGCTTTCACTGTGATAAAAATCAGCTATTCATGTATTGATACTGCAATATATAACATATCTTGCATTTTTCAGTAACTCTAAGTGACCATACAGCTACAACAGTTCCCTATATATCACTTACATCTTTGGAGTAGTATTTTTACTAACTAAAGGGGGCTTTACACGCAACTACATATCTAACGATATGTCATCGGGGTCACGGAATGCGTGACGCTCATCCGGCGTCGTTAGCGACGTCATTGTGTGTAACAGCTCTGAGAAACTGTTAACGATCAAAAGTACTCACCTTATCGTTGATCATTGACACGTCGTTCATTTTCAAAATCTTGTTGCTCATTCAGGATGTAGGTTGTTTGTCGTTCCTCAGGCAGCTCACATCGCTATGTGTGGCACCCCGGGAACGACGAACAACAGCTTACCTGCGTCCTCCGGCAACGAGGTGGGCATGACTTCCATGCGGCTGCTCTCCGCCCCTTTGCTTCTATTGGACGCCTGCCGTGTGACATCGCTGTGATGCCGCATGAAGTGCCCCCTTAGAAAAAAGGCGGTTTACCGACCACAGCGACGTCGCTTGGAATGTAATCCGTGTGATGGGGCCTAGCGATATTGTGTGCCACGGGCAGCGATTTGCCCATGACTCACAAACGACGGGGGCATGTGCTTTCACGAGCGACATCACTAGCGATGTCGCTGCGTGTAAAGCCCCCATAAGTCTATCACTGCCATTTTCAATCTGGTAAATAAGCATTGAAGGAAAACACTACAATATCATTAGGCTTTTTTTCTATCCCTATGCTGTGTGCTCAGAAATCCTATCCCTACATAGTACACCCTTTCCTTGGCTAACCCCTTTGATAGCCCCCCAATTGGCGTGACTAAACCATATGAACTGATTGCTACACTAAATATGGGAAAGTCTGTGCTGCTGTTCCCAATGCCATTAGCAAGCTTACTGAGTCTTAAACAGAGTGTGAAATCGTGATGGGCGTGTTTCTTATATTTCATGATCCTTGCGAAGCAAATCAGATAGTGTTTGAATTAAGAGGGGGTATAAATTTCAAGAAAGTTGATTCAAACTCAGTTCTCTTGGACGTGATGATATGGCCCAGAGCCTTAGGCGGGCTTTGCACGTTGCGACATCGCAAGCCGATGCTGCGATGTCGCACGCGATAGTCCCCACCCCCGTCGCAGGTACGATATCGTGTGATAGCTGGCGTAGCGAAAATTATCGCTATGCCAGCTTCACATGCACTCACCTGCCCTGCGACCGTTGCTCTGGCCGGCGACCCGCCTCCTTGCTAAGGGGGCGGGTCGTGCGGCGTCATAGCGACGTCACACAGCAGGCGGTCAATAGCGGCGGAGGGGCGGAGATGAGCAGGATGTAAACATCCCGCCCACCTCCGTCCTTCCGCATAGCCACTGGCGGCAGGTAAGGAGATGTTCCTCGCTCCTGCGGCTTCATACACAGCGATGTGTGCTGCCACAGGAACGAGGAACAACATCGTACCTGTCGCGGCACCGGCATTATGGAAATGTTGGTGAATGCAACGATGATACGATAACGACGTTTTTGCGCTCGTTCATCGTATCGATTTGACCCCACCGACATCACACGTGCGATGTCGCAACGTGCAAAGCCGCCCTTAGGCTGGGTTCACACATAGCGACAGCGATAACTACGTCGCTGTTATGTCACAATTTTCTGTGACGTAACAGCGACCTAGTAAGTCGCTGTTATGATCGCTGCTTAGCTGTCAAACACAGCAACGCAGCAGCGATCATAACGTCGCTACATGTGCAGAGAACAGGGAGCCGCGCACACTGCTTAGCGCTGGCTCCGTGCTCTCCTAGCTACAGTACACATCGGGTTAATTACACGATGTGTACTGCAACTACATGTGCAGAGAGCAGCGCACACTGCTTAGCGCTGGCTCCCTGCACTCCTAGCTACAGTACACATCGGGTTAATTAACCCGATGTGTACTGCAGCTACATGTGCAGAGAGCAGGGAGCCGCGCACACTGCTTAGCGCTGGCTCCCTGCACTCCTAGCTACAGTACACATCGGGTTAATTAACCCGATGTGTACTGCAGCTACATGTGCAGAGAGCAGGGAGCCGGCCCTGGCAGCGTGAGAGCGGCGGAGGCTGGTAACGAAGGTAAATATCGGGTAACCACCTTGGTTACCCGATGTTTACCCTGGTTACAGCTTACCACAGGCTGCCAGATGCCGGCTCCTGCTCCCTGCACATTCAGGATTGTTGCTCTCTCGCTGTCACACACAGCGATGTGTGCTTATCAGCGGGAGAGCAACAATAAAAAAACGAACCAGGGCTGTGTGTACCGAGCAGCGATCTCACAGCAGGGGCCAGATCGCTGGTCATTGTCACACACAGCGAGATCGCTAATGAGGTCACTGCTGCGTCACAAAAACCGTCGCTGTGTGTAAAGCACCCCTTAATGTCAACATGATTGTGTCTGTCTGGGATTACATGAAAAGGCAGAAGGATTTGTGCAAGATTGCATCCACAGGAGATCTATGGTTAGTTCTCAAAGATATTTGAAACAACCTCTCTCTCAAGTTTTTCCAAAAACTTTGTTGCAAGTCCATCTAAAAGAATTGAAGCTTTTATGTTGTTTTGAAAGAAAAGTGGGGTCACATCAAGTATTGTTTGATTTATAAACATCTCCCTTTAGGTCATTCACATTGGATTTTTTAATTGTTGAAAATAAACTAGTAGCATTTTTATCATTGAAGGCATTTTTAATTTGCTAATATTTTTGCACACCTGCCTAAAATTTTTGAACAGTACTTTATTTACTCATAGCTATAAAGCAGGTGTCATAAGTAGGGATGAGTGAATGTATTCGTCACTATTCGCTATTCTCAGAATAGTGCGCTATTCTGGCTATTCGTTATATTGTGAGTAATGGTGTATTTGCCACGTTATATTCAGATGTCCTGCCCAACTGTTTTGGCGCCTGATTTGCAGCCAATAAACATGCTGGGCTTCTTAACCTGTCACAGTAATGCCGCAGCCATCTTCGTTGTGGCATTACTGTGATTGGCTGGCAGCTCAGAGTCATTGGGTCTTTAATAGACCTTACGCCGCCATTTTGCACACATTGCATCCAGAGCTAGTGTTGTATCAGTGTAGGGATAAAGCGAGCAGCTGCTAGGGAGAGTGTAGCCCTCTTAATAACACCAAAAACCTGCAGTGTAGGTCAGTGTAGTGTAGTTAGGGACAGATTTCCTAGCAGGAACAGTGTTTAAGGCAGTGGGTGTCACTACCTCCATAAAATGGTCCAGAAACCAGAATACAATAGCTTATTTAAGAGCTGATAGCACTCAACAAAGTCACAGCAGGGAGGCAAGGATTATGGATTAGGTAGGGAATCCTGACCTGTTTCCACAATATTTAGAGGTTCACAGCCTGCCTTGTGGCATCCAGGTCAGCCACATTATTATGTTTCTAGTGGCTTTTGCAAATAATTGAAATCAGTACTCTAGCAATCAGTGCTGCTTGATACAGTAAACACACCGGTCCTGTTTCCACAATATTTAGGGGTTGACAGTGTCCTGTTTGGGGATTATATTGCAAAGGTCATATGTTAGCAGCTATTGATACAATAAATGTTATGAACCTATCCCTTGTAGAGTGTGATTCCTTGCGGGCAGGGTCCTTTCTACTCCTGTACCAGTCTTTGCCTTGTATTGTAATTATTTTTATTATGTGGAACCCTTTTTACATGAAAAGTGCCACGGAAGAAAAGGTGTTATAATAATAAATAATAATAATGCAGAGTTGACAACTAAAATAAAAAATGCTATCATTAGTAGTAATATTTAGTTTTATTAATTTGGACTTCTTTCATACAAAGCAGTTTACACTTTATGGTTAGTGATCAGAGAATTGTAATTATTCGTGCTCTGATTATTCGTAATGGATCCCAGCGTACTATTCCGTAATTTGTCGCAAATAACAAACCTAATGCAAGTCAATGAGGAACCTGAGTATTTTTCTTTCCGTGACGAATACTGGAATAGTACTTGATATTCGGTAAGAATTATCGAAACACAAATAGTTACTAATCAACGATCTCTATGATTTCTATAAAGAAAAAATACATCAGAAATATGACATTAAGTACACTGGGCAATAATTTTGTTTTTCCATTTTTGGTTGCATGAGGTTATAGACCTTTTTCTATGTGTTTTTACATCACTGATTCCAAATCTGAAATCCGTTTTTTTTGGTGCATGCTCTAGCTTTTTGGCAATTTTAATTTATTTTTGTTACAGTTTATGGCATGCATTGGTTTTTAAATTGGAGTTAAAGGGCAATGACTCTTGGATTGAACATAGCCACAAGGCAATTAAAGACGACCTGTCATCACGTTTTGGTGTGTAACCTGCATATAAGATCATGTAGAGTAGCATTAGGATCATTGTTTATTAGTAGCATTAGTAGCATTTAGTAGCATTAGCACATATCTGTTGACAGAGCCTCTTTAATGTTTTACAAACATCACTTTTCCATAATTGTAGTGGTTTTGCAATGTAAAAAATTATATTATCTGATAAAAACACCCTCTTACACCCTTTTATTTTGTTTTTAGATTGAATCATTGCTTCCACAAGTAGGCGTAAATGTAAGAATAGTCCTGACACCTTCTGTTATATATGTGGCTCTTATACACTTCAATGTCAAAGGCGAAATATTTCATCATTTGTGACACATGTGTCACGCTCCCAGTGTCCCAGCACCACTCCTTACCCACTGATCCACTCCATGTGTCCACCAGTCATGGCTGCCGCTCCCGCTCCTGCTCCCCTGACTCCTGCTCCTGGTCTCAGGAGTCTGACTTTGAGTATTGGCCTCTTGGTTCTGTATAGGACCAGGCCGCGCCCACTCTCCTGGTCTTATGGGCCCAGCACACTTGATGCAGGTAATGACATGGGGCTGTGCTGGGTATATAAGACTTGCCTTTCCATGTGGGCGGGGCCTGATCAACGTGTCCTTTTGCTTGTCTTTAGAGCTAGGTGCTCAGGTCCCCTTGTGCTGTGTCCTGTGTCCTGTTACTGTTTGTCCTTTGCAACCGGGCACCTGTGCCTGTTTCCTGCAGTATCCTATAGAACTCTGTGACCCTAGTGACCCGGTTATAACCGTCCCGGCCACGCCAGTGCTCCGGCTGCCGTGTACTCTGCCCCCCGGTGGGGTACTCGGTCCAGTGGATCCACCTCCTGGGCCCACCAGTCCTCCCGGCCCTGACAACATGCATATATTTTCAAGTTCCCCTTGGTGATCAAGACAAGAATTGAACGCCTCATATTGTGCGTCATAATTGTGAGGAAATGCTTCGTGACTGGACAAAAGGAAAACGCAAAGGAATGCCTTTTGGTGCCTAAGGACCACAGCAGTGAGTTTTATTTTTGTCTGAGCCATACAAAGAACGGGTATAATGCCGCGCTTGTCACCAATACGAGCCAAAAAACTTTAATCCAAGTCTTTATTGTATGAGCTATGCACAGGTCATCGAATTTCAGGGGTCGCAGCCCCCTTCCTCAGGACAGTATAGCAGTGACAAGGATAGTCGGGCTGAAGGATAGCTCATACAATAAAGACTTCGATTAAAGTTTTTCAGCTCGTACCGGTGACAAGCGCTGTGTTACACCCATTGTTCTTTTCAATAATTCTCCTGATTTCTTCAGGGCTGCAGCTGTCTCCACCTACTACTAAGTGATAAATAGGAGTTGTGACCTTTCACAACCCCTATAGGTGAGTGTACCTTATCACTTTTCCTCTCTTCTTAACTCTGGTAAGACCCTATGCACCTTTTGTTCCACAGTCTCTGAAACAATTGATCCATACAAAGGGCATCGGCAAGAATAAAGTTTGACAAAGAGCACAGACCATGTTTGAAACGTGTTACCGTTTCCTTTGTCTCTCTGTTTTCACTGTAAAATTTATTTTGATGTATGTCCATTTCCCCTTTTTTTGGATTTTATATGAATAAAGATTTGGAAGTTTTTAAGGACAATTTGGAAGATGGATCCTCCCTTCTTTTGTTCATGGTTACCTGCAACTCAGAGCGCTGATCTGTGCATGCCGACTGCCCTCCACTGTTGAGCTGGATTAACCCTTTTCGTCACATATTTACTGCATTACATTATTAAATTTTGACAAAGATGATACCCAAGAAGACATTCTACTTCATTATATTAAACTAAATATTGAAATTTGTACAATAAGATGAAAACTAAAATCTTGAATTGCAAAAAAACTGTAGTTTACAGAAAAAAACTAATCTCAGATGTGAGATCAGCACACTCGAATTAAGTAAGAACAAGTGTTTTTGTGGATGCAACAAAAATTTTGTTCCCCAGTGGTATCATTCATGTTTTTGCATATCCGCATTTCTACACTATGGCAAAAAAAAATTAATATGTAAATAAGCCACATCGTTTAAGTGATCTTTCCTAGAGATGCATAATAATAAACATAAAAATCACTGTATTTTATAATTCATTCTATAAATAACTGACTGCCACTTTACTGCATATATAGTATGACGTGAAGAAATCCTGCTTATGAGGGATGTTATTAATCTCCGTGCTGCCACAGATAGAATATCAGGATTATACAAATGACTTGCAGTGTTCACTCATTTAAAGCAAAATGAATGGCAGTCAGATATTTGGTGCCTTTAATTAAAGTGAAAGGTATCCTTAAGTAATCAGATGCAAGCTAAATTATACCAACTGGAAAAAAAACATCTGCTTCATCTAAATCATTAATTTTGGATTTCAGGACAATGTCAACCTTGTGAAGCCTTATGCTTTAAATGAATCAGTGATTTTATCACAGAGATTGAACATATTCTGCACTTCACTAAATCCAAGAATATGAATAATACCATTAAGTAAATAGAAAATGTGCGTATTGGTGCCAGAGATTCAAGAGCAAAAGCATCTGTTATTCATGATAAAACCTTGAATACGGCTTTCAATTATGGGAATCAAATAAACCTACCTTTCATGCCAACATGGAACTTGTGGGAAATAACATTTACCAGGCAGATATCTCTTAGATCAAAACAATCATTAATGAAGCATAGAAATGAATATTTTAAAATTCGACTGTTTAACATTTATTCTGGTCTACTCTTCTCTTTGGTCAAAATCGGTTTTCGTGGAATCCTGATATAATAGCATTTTTCGGTACTATTTAAATATTGGATTAAGGATGGTATTTATTGCTATATGTTTTGATGCTTTAGACTTATTGAGTCATTAAGAAAACATAATTGCCTCTTTAATCATTACTTTATAATTGTTTGTTTCTTACTCATATGCAAATTAATTAGCTTCAAGGATTTGAGAGGTCTGATGTAGATGATTATAATTATACCCTGTAAAATATCTTTTAAGCTGGCTGACAGCTAGCATTACTCAGCTCCTCAGAAGTGCCCCCTCGTTTTGAAACTGGAAATCCAGGTGACATCATTAATGTATAATGGAAATCATCATTGTAGTTAATCTGGCTGAGTAACCAGTTAACATTAAAAACATAATCTGCTTCTAAGAGGGTTGAAAATGGACTGACCGAGTTAAATATCATACAAGCGAGACTACCCCTTTATTAGGTTCTATGTTTACAGCACCCTCACCTACGTGTTATGGCTCATTACATGCATATTTTGCCATGCCTTGTTGAGTGCATAGTGTTTGTGGGTATGTGCGAGTTAAAGTACAGGGTTAAGAACAACGCCCTACAGTACAAGTAAAGCAGAGCTCTCCAATCTGTGGCTTGGAAGCCACATGTGGCTCACAGGTGACTCATGGCTGTCTTCCAGCTTGGTGTATTGCCACCAGTTATAGGACACAGCTATGAAGATAAGGGGTCTTGATGGTGACTTTTCTGAATAGCCCTACTCAGAAGAGCATATCTGGATGCAGGAAGTTCAAGCAGAGAAAGTTTAAAGTTGACAGTGACAGGAGGTGAAAAAGGAGAGAGACTGTCAGGGACCCGGGTAGGAGCCTGGGCCCCTTAGAGAACATCAGGCAGGCAGGCAGTGGTAGCCGTCTGCAGGAGTACCGTTACAGCAACCGGCAGAACCGTACGGACCGGGCCTGGGTTGTGGCCCGCCGGTCCCGAACCGGGGAGTCAAACGTGTACCGGAGCACCAAACAGAAGCGTACTCAGACCCCGTCCTAGCTTAGAAACCACTGAGTATAGGCGAATTGACTGATTGCTTGCCGGACCTCATGGGTTCATCCACAACCAAAGTCCCGAAAGAAGGCAAAAGCCCACCGAGACCGGGTGAGAGCGCCACCGCCGAGGGCCAAACACCCGACGGGCCAGCGCCTGCGGGCAACCGAGGGCTCCTCCGGCAGCTCAACGCCGGGGAGCGGGCCACCACTGCTTAGGCAGGGGGGGCCGAAACACAAACATCCAGAGGTGCACGGAAAAAGGGTCCACCATCAACCCCACAGGGGACATCAGCAGCCGGCCACGGGGACTGACCACTACCAAACTTTGGTTTACCAGTGACTCAGTGTGAATTAATCGTGAGTACACCAGTGCCATCCGGGCACGACACACTACACCGCGGCACGGCGCCCTGCACCCCGACAACAACAACCACCAACCCTTACAGTCGCCTCAGTCCCCCACCGGGCCCTGGGACACACCGCCCCTACCCATGGAGGGGCCAACATCTCAGCTGCGGCCGCAACACCGATCCCGGATGAGCCCGGCATCACTTCAGCCGCAGCGGTGGTGCTTCTCCCGTCACCACGACCCGTGGGTGGCGTCACGACCGGTTACACGACCACCATCCTCCTACCGCCTACTCTCCCCTTAACAAGAGCGACGTGGCCCCCGATCTGGAGACGCTCGTGCCACCGACAACCCGAGCCCGGACCTCGAGCGGCTCGCCCGAGCAAGCGGAGGAAGCGGCCGAGGTCCCTCTCAGTGCGGTACATAAGCAAAGACAATTTTTTTGTTTTGCTTTAAGAATAATCTCCATAATCCTAAAACTTAAATTCAAATGTTGATAAAATGTGAATATTGGTTAAAATGTATTATTGTAATTATTATTGTAGCACTATTTATTCCATGGCGCTTTAAATGTGATAGGGGGTATACATAATAGGGACAAGTATAATAAAAGCCATAGACAGGTGCAGGAAGAAAGAGGACCCTGCCCACGAGGGCTTACAGTCTAAAAGGGGTGGATGAGGATACAATAGGTGAGGGTGGAGATGGTCGTGCGGCGCTATGTATGACTGAGGGTTACTGCAGCTTGCAGGTTTGCCAGAAGAGGTGGGTCTTCAGGTACCTTTTGAATTCTAATTAGAGATGAGCGAACCGGTCCCGGTTCGGCTCGAGGTCGGTTCGCCGAACGGAGGTCCCGTTCGAGTTCGGCTCGTCGAACGTTCGACGAACCGAACTCGAACTGCATAGGAAACAATGGCAGGCAATCACAAACACAGAAAAACACCTAGAAAACACCCTCAAAGGTGTCCAAAAGGTGACAAACAACTCAAACACAAGGGAAAGTGATAAGGACATATACTCATGCGAAAACAAAACAGCTGGACAAGGAAAAAGAGGAGGACACACAGATATAGGCATGGCACGCCCTTCTAAAGTCATGTAAAACACCGCAAGGTGACTCCAAGCGGAGTCTCCCTTTTTTCCAAAAATTGGGCCACACAGACACCCACCCCATCAGTGGCAGCACTTGGGCCCTAGTTGCAAACAGGATGTTTTGATTTGCATCAAGCACATTCAAAAATACGCCATAATTAACCGTCCCCAGGATGACACCGGGGTAGGTAGCAAAGTCTTTCCTGATCTCAGCTCTGTTCATCTTGGCTTCTTTTAAAAACACAGCAAGCAAGGGTTACTCCAAGCGGAGTCTCCCTTTTTTTCCAAAAATTGGGCCACACAGACACCCACCCCATCAGTGGCAGCACTTGGGCCCTAGTTGCAAACAGGATGTTTTGATTTGCATCAAGCACATTCAAAAATACGCCATAATTAACCGTCCCCAGCATGACACCGGGGTAGGTAGATAAAGTCTTTGCTGAACCATGACTTGTTCATCTTGGCTTCTTTTAAAAACAATGTAAGCAAGGGTTACTCCAAGCGGAGTCTCCCTTTTTTTCCAAAAATTGTGCCCCACACACACCCACCCCTTCAGTGGCAGCAGTTGTGCCCCAGTTGTACACTTCACAGCTAGATTTGCATCAAGCACATTCAAAAATACGCTATAATTAACCGTCCCCAGGATGACACCGGAGTAGGTAGCAAAGTCTTTCCTGATCCCAGCTCTGTTCATCTTGGCTTCTTTTAAAAACAATGTAAGCAAGGGTTACTCCAAGCGGAGTCTCCTTTTTTTCCAAAAATTGGGCCCCACACACACCCACCCCTTCAGTGGCAGCAGTTGTGCCCCAGTTGTACACTTCACAGCTACATTTGCATCAAGCACATTCAAAAATACGCCATTCTTATCCGTCCCCAGGATGACACCGGGGTAGGTAGCAAAGTCTTTCCTGATCCCAGCTCTGTTCATCTTGGCTTCTTTTAAAAACACAGCAAGCAAGGGTTACTCCAAGCGGAGTCTCCCTTTTTTTCCAAAAATTGGGCCACACAGACACCCACCCCATCAGTGGCAGCACTTGGGCCCTAGTTGCAAACAGGATGTTTTGATTTGCATCAAGCACATTCAAAAATACGCCATAATTAACCGTCCCCAGCATGACACTGGGGTAGGTAGATAAAGTCTTTGCTGAACCATGACTTGTTCATCTTGGCTTCTTTTAAAAACAATGTAAGCAAGGGTTACTCCAAGAGGAGTCTCCTTTTTTTCCAAAAATTGGGCCCCACACACACCCACCCCTTCAGTGGCAGCAGTTGTGCCCCAGTTGTACACTTCACAGCTACATTTGCATCAAGCACATTCAAAAATACGCCATTCTTATCCGTCCCCAGGATGACACCGGGGTAGGTAGCAAAGTCTTTCCTGATCCCAGCTCTGTTCATCTTGGCTTCTTTTAAAAACACAGCAAGCAAGGGTTACTCCAAGTGGAGTCTCCCTTTTTTCCAAAAATTGGGCCACACAGACACCCACCCCATCAGTGGCAGCACTTGGGCCCTAGTTGCAAACAGGATGTTTTGATTTGCATCAAGCACATTCAAAAATACGCCATAATTAACCGTCCCCAGCATGACACCGGGGTAGGTAGATAAAGTCTTTGCTGAACCATGACTTGTTCATCTTGGCTTCTTTTAAAAACAATGTAAGCAAGGGTTACTCCAAGCGGAGTCTCCCTTTTTTTCCAAAAATTGGGCCCCACACACACCCACCCCTTCAGTGGCAGCAGTTGTGCCCCAGTTGTACACTTCACAGCTACATTTGCATCAAGCACATTCAAAAATACGCCATTCTTATCCGTCCCCAGGATGACACCGGGGTAGGTAGCAAAGTCTTTCCTGATCCCAGCTCTGTTCATCTTGGCTTCTTTTAAAAACACAGCAAGCAAGGGTTACTCCAAGCGGAGTCTCCCTTTTTTCCAAAAATTGGGCCACACAGACACCCACCCCATCAGTGGCAGCACTTGGGCCCTAGTTGCAAACAGGATGTTTTGATTTGCATCAAGCACATTCAAAAATACGCCATAATTAACCGTCCCCAGCATGACACCGGGGTAGGTAGATAAAGACTTTGCTGAACCATGACTTGTTCATCTTGGCTTCTTTAAAAAACAATGTAAGCAAGGGTTACTCCAAGCGGAGTCTCCCTTTTTTTCCAAAAATTGGGCCACACAGACACCCACCCCATCAGTGGCAGCACTTGGGCCCTAGTTGCAAACAGGATGTTTTGATTTGCATCAAGCACATTCAAAAATACGCCATTCTTATCCGTCTCCAGGATGACACCGGGGTAGGTAGCAAAGTCTTTCCTGATTCCAGCTCTGTTCATCTTGGCTTCTTTTAAAAACACAGCAAGCAAGGGTTACTCCAAGCGGAGTCTCCCTTTTTTCCAAAAATTGGGCCACACAGACACCCACCCCATCAGTGGCAGCACTTGGGCCCTAGTTGCAAACAGGATGTTTTGATTTGCATCAAGCACATTCAAAAATACGCCATAATTAACCGTCCCCAGCATGACACCGGGGTAGGTAGATAAAGTCTATGCTGAACCATGACTTGTTCATCTTGGCTTCTTTTAAAAACAATGTAAGCAAGGGTTACTCCAAGCGGAGTCTCCCTTTTTTTCCAAAAATTGGGCCCCACACACACCCACCCCTTCAGTGGCAGCAGTTGTGCCCCAGTTGTACACTTCACAGCTAGATTTGCATCAAGCACATTCAAAAATACGCCATAATTAACCGTCCCCAGGATGACACCGGAGTAGGTAGCAAAGTCTTTCCTGATCCCAGCTCTGTTCATCTTGGCTTCTTTTAAAAACAATGTAAGCAAGGGTTACTCCAAGCGGAGTCTCCCTTTTTTCAAAAAATTGGGCCCCACACACACCCACCCCTTCAGTGGCAGCAGTTGTGCCCCAGTTGTACACTTCACAGCTAGATTTGCATCAAGCACATTCAAAAATACGCCATAATTAACCGTCCCCAGCATAACACCGGGGTAGGTAGATAAAGTCTTTGCTGAACCATGACTTGTTCATCTTGGCTTCTTTTAAAAACAATGTAAGCAAGGGTTACTCCAAGCGGAGTCTCCCTTTTTTTCCAAAAATTGGGCCCCACACACACCCACCCCTTCAGTGGCAGCAGTTGTGCCCCAGTTGTACACTTCACAGCTACATTTGCATCAAGCACATTCAAAAATACGCCATTTTTATCCGTCCCCAGGATGACACCGGGGTAGGTAGCAAAGTCTTTCCTGATCCCAGCTCTGTTCATCTTGGCTTCTTTTAAAAACACAGCAAGGAAGGGTTACTCCAAGCGGAGTCTCCCTTTTTTCCAAAAATTGGGCCACACAGACACCCACCCCATCAGTGGCAGCACTTGGGCCCTAGTAGGATGTTTTGATTTGCATCAAGCACATTCAAAAATACGCCATAATTAACCGTCCCCAGCATGACACCGGGGTAGGTAGATAAAGTCTTTGCTGAACCATGACTTGTTCTTCTTGGCTTCTTTTAAAAACAATGTAAGCAAGGGTTACTCCAAGCGGATTCTCCCTTTTTCCAAAAATTGTGCCCCATACACACCCACCCATTCAGTGGCAGCACTTGTGCCCTAGTTGTACACTTCACAGCTAGATTTGCATCAAGCACATTCCAAATCCACAAGCATTTACTCTCCCCAGGATGACACAGGGGTTGTAAATTCCTTCTGGATCCATGACTTGTTCATTTTGATGAACGTCAGTCTGTCCACATTGTCACTGGACAGACGCGTGCGCTTAACTGTCAGCACACACCCAGCAGCACTGAAGACACGTTCAGAGACAACGCTGGCAGCTGGACACGACAAAATCTCCAAGGCGTAAGTTGTGAGCTCTGGCCATTTTTCTAGGTTTGAAGCCCAAAAGGAGCAAGGCTCCAGTTGCACAGTCATGGCATCGATGTTCATTTGGAGATACTCCTGTATCATCCTCTCCAGCCGTTGACTATGTGTCAGACTTGTTGTCTCTGGTGGCCTTGCAAAAGAGGGTCTAAAAAAATTATGAAAAGATTCCATAAAATTGCTGTTACCAGCACCAGATACGGTCCTACTGGTACGGGTAGACTGTTGAAGATGACGAGATCGTCCCATGTTTGTCAAGTTACAACTGGGAGATTCCCTCCCTGCACCTGCACGGTTGTTTGGTGGAAAAGCCGAGCTAAGATCGAGTAACAGCTTCTGCTGATACTCCTGCATACGTGCGTCCCTTTTTATGGCTGGAATTATGTCACAAAATTTGGACTTGTACCAGGGATCTAATAGTGTGGCAATCCAGTAGTCATCATCACTTCTAATTTTGACAATACGACTGTCATGTTGGAGGTAGTGCAACAAAAAGGCACTCATGTGTCTTGCGCAGCCATGCGGACCAAGTCCACGCTGTGTTTGTGGCATAGAGGTGCTACCCGTTCTTTCTTCCTCTGACATCTCCCCCCAACCTCTTTCAACTGAAATTTGACCAAGGTCTCCCTCATCCGCTGAGTCTTCCATGTCCATGGACAGTTCGTCCTCCATTTCTTCATGTTCTCCTGCACCTTGCTCAACATTTCGCCTGCTACTATGCGCCCTTGTCGATCCCTGTTCCCCATGGTCCCATGCCTGCTGCGTTGGTGATGATGAACGTCTGGACCTTGGTGATGTTGTTGTCCCTTGCGCATATGAATCCTCCTGTAGTTCCTCCCCTTCATGTTGTCCCACCCCCTGACTCCGAATAGTGTTTAGCGTGTGCTCCAGCATGTAAATGACTGGAATCGTCATGCTGATAATGGCATTGTCAGCGCTAAACATATTCGTCGCCATATCGAAACTGTGCAGAAGGGTGCATAGGTCCTTGATCTGAGACCACTCCATCAGGGTGATCTGCCCCACCTCTGCATCTCGTTGGCCCAGGCTATACGTCATGACGTATTGCACCAGGGCTCTGCGGTGCTGCCACAGTCGCTGTAACATGTGGAGAGTTGAATTCCAGCGTGTCGCCACATCGCATTTCAGGCGATGAACCGGCAGGCCGAAAGACTTCTGGAGCGATGCAAGTCGCTCTGCTGCGGCGCTTGAACGGCGGAAGTGAGCAGACAGTTTTCGTGCCCTTTTCAGAAGGCCATCTAGGCCGGGATAGTGTGTTAAAAATTGCTGGACGACAAGGTTCAACACGTGAGCCATACAAGGTACGTGTGTCACCTTGCCCAGGCGAAGGGCCGCACCCAGGTTTGCAGCATTGTCGCACACGGCCTTACCAGGCTGCAGGTTGAGTGGAGACAACCATTTATTAAACTCGGACCGCAGAGCTGACCACAACTCCTCAGCTGTGTGACTCTTATTCCCAAGACATGTCAAGCTAAAGACCGCCTGATGCCGTTGCGCTCTGCTGCCAGCATAGTAATGAGGCGTGCGTGATTCCTTCTGCGCAGTGAGAACGCTGGTGGCCTGACCAGGCAGGCTTGGGGCGGAGGTGGAGGACCCAGATGAGGTGGAGGATGCAGAAGCAGTGGCGGAACTTGGACAGACAGAGGATTGACACACAAGTCGTGGGGACGGCAAGACTTGTGCAGCAGACCCTTCACCATCTATCACCATAGTTACCCAGTGCCCAGTCAGCGACATGTAACGTCCCTGTCCATGCTTACTGGTCCAAGTATCGGTGGTGAAATGCACCCGTTCACACACAGAGTTTCTCAAGGAAGCGGTGATGTTGTGTGCGACATGCTGGTGTAGCGCGGGCACACCTTTCTTAGAGAAGTAGTGGCGACTAGGCATCTGGTACTGGGGCACAGCGACAGACATAAGGTCTCTAAAATCCTGTGTGTCCACTAGGCGGAAAGGCAGCATTTCGGTAGCCAACAGCTTACAGAGGGATAGAGTCAACCTCTTAGCTTTGTCATGGGTCGGAGGAAGTGGCCTTTTATTTGACCACATCTGAGGGACAGAGATCTGGCTGCTGTGTGTAGACGGTGTTGAGTAGGGTGTCCCTGGAAAAATGCAGGTTTGTGAGGAAAGTGCAGGCGGAGACATGATGTTGCCTTCATCCAACGTTGGTGCTATCGATGTCTGAGAGAGCTGTACACACTCACTTGTTTCCCCTTCCAAACCAACTGACGACCTACCAAGCAAACTGCCTGTTGCGGTTACAGTGGTGGAAGTTGTGGGTGGAAAAACAGGTGTGACAGCTGTCCCCACAGTCCTAGAAGATGAAGAGCGCGCGGATGCACTGGAAGGGGC
The DNA here is from genome assembly GCF_048569485.1 of Anomaloglossus baeobatrachus. Lineage (NCBI taxonomy): Eukaryota > Metazoa > Chordata > Amphibia > Anura > Aromobatidae > Anomaloglossus > Anomaloglossus baeobatrachus. Next base: position 352,993,488 of record NC_134353.1, read on the forward strand.
AGGCGGTGGATGGTTCGCTCTGCTAGGCCGCATTGCAGCACAGTGAGCTTCCCACCGGGACCTATGATATTTATTCATGTGACGATTCATGGAAGAAGTTGTCAAACTGCTGAGGTTTTGACCTCTACTAAGAGAATCATGACAAAGTTTACAGATCACATAATTTGGGCGATCTTTTTCTATGTCAAAAAAGGACCAGGCTAGGCAAGGCTTAGAGGCCATGCGACCTGTTGATCCACCCCGAATAATGCTCATAGGCAGAGTGGTGGCTGAGGATGCAGTTGTAGACGTGCTACCAGTGCTCCGACTCTGTCCAGGAAGGCGCAAGGTAACTTCGTCGTCGGTTGCATCCTCCTCCACCGCCTCTGTTGACCTCCTCGAGTGCCTGACTGGGGGTTGACAGTAGGTGGGATCTAGAACTTCATCATCAATTGTTGTGTTTGCACTCCCCTCCCCCTCAGACCGAGCCTCTTCTTGCCCTGACCGAATATTTAAGTTGTCATCCCAATCGGGTATCTGCGTCTCATCTTCATCAGTATGTTCCTCATTGTCTATAACCACAGGTGTTACAGTTTGTGACAAAGGGTCAACATTATGCTCAGAAACTTGGTCCTCACGGCCTGAATCAGAGTCACAAAGGTTCTGGGCATCACTGCAGACCATTTTCTGTTCTGTACTCACTGTAGCTTGGGAGCAGACCTCTGATTCCCAGGCTATAGTGTGACTGAACAGCTCTGCAGACTCAGCCATCTCAGTTCCCCCATACTGTGCAGGGCTGATGGAGACTTCAGAGCTGGGAGAAAGCAAGTTTGATTGGGATGACAACTCAGAGGACTGGTGTTTTTTGGATGCGGTACTTGAAGTGGCTGAGAGGGCACTTGTTGGACCACTTGAGATCCATTCAAGCATTTTCCTTTTTTGGCCATCATCTACCTTTGTTCCTGTTGTTCGTGTCCGTAAAAAAGGGAGCACATTGGATTGTCCACGGTAAGTAGTAGACATCGTACTTTTGCTGGCAGATGGTCTATCTTCAGCAGATGATAATGGAGCTTTGCCACCTTCCCCACCGACAAACCCTTTTCCTTTTCCACCACGCCTCTTCCCCTTTCCACCAGCATCTGTCATTTTGCCACTCATGTTGATTGCGACAAGATTGTGGACTGAAAATGTGGTAGTAAAAATTGAGAGGTGGTGAAGATTGCAGTGGTGGTCTAGCTTTATTAACAGCAGAATAATAAAGAATAAATATCCCTGACAATGCAACTACGGCCCTTAAACTGGCAGCAAAAAATGCTAGTATAATGGCTTAGTTATAATGAGTTGAAGTGTGCAACGCAGGCAGATGCGCTCTGCAAATGTCTTTGCACTAGTGGGACTATAGCAAAGTCCAATAGCCACGTATAGGATGCCACTAGGTACACAGAGTGTTTGCTAGTATAATGGCTTAGTTATAATGAGTTGGAGTGTGCAACGCAGGCAGATGCGCTCTGCAAATGTCTTTGCACTAGTGGGACTATAGCAAAGTCCAATAGCCACGTATAGGATGCCACTAGGTACACAGAGTGTTTGCTAGTATAATGGCTTAGTTATAATGAGTTGGAGTGTGCAACGCAGGCAGATGCGCTCTGCAAATGTCTTTGCACTAGTGGGACTATAGCAAAGTCCAATAGCCACGTATAGGATGCCACTAGGTACACTGAGTGTTTGCTTGTATAATGGCTTAGTTATAATGAGTTGGAGTGTGCAATGCAGGCAGAGGTGCTGCAAATGTCTTTGCACTAGTGGGACTATAGCAAAGTCCAAAAGCCACGTATAGGATGCCACTAGGTACACTGAGTGTTTGCTAGTATAATGGCTTAGTTATAATGAGTTGGAGAGTGCAACGCAGGCAGATGCGCTCTGCAAATGTCTTTGCACTAGTGGGACTATAGCAAAGTCCAATAGCCACGTATAGGATGCCACTAGGTACACAGAGTGTTTGCTAGTATAATGGCTTAGTTATAATGAGTTGGAGTGTGCAACGCAGGCAGATGCGCTCTGCAAATGTCTTTGCACTAGTGGGACTATAGCAAAGTCCAATAGCCACGTATAGGATGCCACTAGGTACACAGAGTGTTTGCTAGTATAATGGCTTAGTTATAATGAGTTGGAGTGTGCAACGCAGGCAGATGCGCTCTGCAAATGTCTTTGCACTAGTGGGACTATAGCAAAGTCCAATAGCCACGTATAGGATGCCACTAGGTACACTGAGTGTTTGCTAGTATAATGGCTTAGTTATAATGAGTTGGAGTGTGCAACGCAGGCAGATGCGCTCTGCAAATGTCTTTGCACTAGTGGGACTATAGCAAGTCCAATAGCCACGTATAGGATGCCACTAGGTACACTGAGTGTTTGCTAGTATAATGGCTTAGTTATAATGAGTTGGAGTGTGCAACGCAGGCAGATGCGCTCTGCAAATGTCTTTGCACTAGTGGGACTATAGCAAAGTCCAATAGCCACGTATAGGATGCCACTAGGTACACTGATTGTTTGCTAGTATAATGGCTTAGTTATAATGAGTTGGAGTTTGCAACGCAGGCAGATGCGCTCTGCAAATGTCTTTGCACTAGTGGGACTATAGCAAAGTCCAATAGCCACGTATAGGATGCCACTAGGTACACAGAGTGTTTGCTAGTATAATGGCTTAGTTATAATGAGTTGGAGTGTGCAACGCAGGCAGATGCGCTCTGCAAATGTCTTTGCACTAGTGGGACTATAGCAAAGTCCAATAGCCATGTATAGGATGCCACTAGGTACACAGAGTGTTTGCTAGTATAATGGCTTAGTTATAATGAGTTGGAGTGTGCAACGCAGGCAGATGCGCTCTGCAAATGTCTTTGCACTAGTGGGACTATAGCAAAGTCCAATAGCCACGTATAGGATGCCACTAGGTACACTGAGTGTTTGCTAGTATAATGGCTTAGTTATAATGAGTTGGAGTGTGCAACGCAGGCAGATGCGCTCTGCAAATGTCTTTGCACTAGTGGGACTATAGCAAAGTCCAATAGCCACGTATAGGATGCCACTAGGTACACTGAGTGTTTGCTAGTATAATGGCTTAGTTATAATGAGTTGGAGTGTGCAACGCAGGCAGATGCGCTCTGCAAATGTCTTTGCACTAGTGGGACTATAGCAAAGTCCAATAGCCACGTATAGGATGCCACTAGGTACACAGAGTGTTTGCTTGTATAATGGCTTAGTTATAATGAGTTGGAGTGTGCAATGCAGGCAGATGCGCTCTGCAAATGTCTTTGCACTCGTGGGACTATAGCAAAGTCCAATAGCCACGTATAGGATGCCACTAGGTACACAGAGTGTTTGCTAGTATAATGGCTTAGTTATAATGAGTTGGAGTGTGCAACGCAGGCAGATGCGCTCTGCAAATGTCTTTGCACTAGTGGGACTATAGCAAAGTCCAATAGCCACGTATAGGATGCCACTAGGTACACTGAGTGTTTGCTAGTATAATGGCTTAGTTATAATGAGTTGGAGTGTGCAACGCAGGCAGATGCGCTCTGCAAATGTCTTTGCACTAGTGGGACTATAGCAAAGTCCAATAGCCACGTATAGGATGCCACTAGGTACACTGAGTGTTTGCTAGTATAATGGCTTAGTTATAATGAGTTGGAGTGTGCAACGCAGGCAGATGCGCTCTGCAAATGTCTTTGCACTAGTGGGACTATAGCAAAGTCCAATAGCCACGTATAGGATGCCACTAGGTACACTGAGTGTTTGCTTGTATAATGGCTTAGTTATAATGAGTTGGAGTGTGCAATGCAGGCAGATGCGCTCTGCAAATGTCTTTGCACTCGTGGGACTATAGCAAAGTCCAATAGCCACAGATAGGATGCCACTAGGTACACAGAGTGTTTGCTAGTATAATGGCTTAGTTATAATGAGTTGGAGTGTGCAACGCAGGCAGATGCGCTCTGCAAATGTCTTTGCACTAGTGGGACTATAGCAAAGTCCAATAGCCACGTATAGGATGCCACTAGGTACACTGAGTGTTTGCTTGTATAATGGCTTAGTTTTAATGAGTTGGAGTGTGCAATGCAGGCAGATGCGCTCTGCAAATGTCTTTGCACTAGTGGGACTATAGCAAAGTCCAATAGCCACGTATAGGATGCCACTAGGTACACTGAGTGTTTGCTAGTATAATGGCTTAGTTATAATGAGTTGGAGTGTGCAACGCAGGCAGATGCGCTCTGCAAATGTCTTTGCACTAGTGGGACTATAGCAAAGTCCAATAGCCACGTATAGGATGCCACTAGGTACACAGAGTGTTTGCTAGTATAATGGCTTAGTTATAATGAGTTGGAGTGTGCAACGCAGGCAGATGCGCTCTGCAAATGTCTTTGCACTAGTGGGACTATAGCAAAGTCCAATAGCCACGTATAGGATGCCACTAGGTACACTGAGTGTTTGCTAGTATAATGGCTTAGTTATAATGAGTTGGAGTGTGCAACGCAGGCAGATGCGCTCTGCAAATGTCTTTGCACTAGTGGGACTATAGCAAAGTCCAATAGCCACGTATAGGATGCCACTAGGTACACTGAGTGTTTGCTAGTATAATGGCTTAGTTATAATGAGTTTGAGTGTGCAACGCAGGCAGATGCGCTCTGCAAATGTCTTTGCACTAGTGGGACTATAGCAAAGTCCAATAGCCACGTATAGGATGCCACTAGGTACACTGAGTGTTTGCTTGTATAATGGCTTAGTTATAATGAGTTGGAGTGTGCAATGCAGGCAGATGCGCTCTGCAAATGTCTTTGCACTCGTGGGACTATAGCAAAGTCCAATAGCCACAGATAGGATGCCACTAGGTACACAGAGTGTTTGCTAGTATAATGGCTTAGTTATAATGAGTTGGAGTGTGCAACGCAGGCAGATGCGCTCTGCAAATGTCTTTGCACTAGTGGGACTATAGCAAAGTCCAATAGCCACGTATAGGATGCCACTAGGTACACTGAGTGTTTGCTTGTATAATGGCTTAGTTTTAATGAGTTGGAGTGTGCAATGCAGGCAGATGCGCTCTGCAAATGTCTTTGCACTAGTGGGACTATAGCAAAGTCCAATAGCCACGTATAGGATGCCACTAGGTACACTGAGTGTTTGCTAGTATAATGGCTTAGTTATAATGAGTTGGAGTGTGCAACGCAGGCAGATGCGCTCTGCAAATGTCTTTGCACTAGTGGGACTATAGCAAAGTCCAATAGCCACGTATAGGATGCCACTAGGTACACTGAGTGTTTGCTTGTATAATGGCTTAGTTATAATGAGTTGGAGTGTGCAATGCAGGCAGATGCGCTCTGCAAATTTCTTTGCACTAGTGGGACTATAGCAAAGTCCAATAGCCACAGATAGGATGCCACTAGGTACACTGAGTGTTTGCTAGTATAATGGCTTAGTTATAATGAGTTGGAGTCTGCAATGCAGGCAGATGCGCTCTGCAAATGGCTTTGCACTAGTGGGACTATAGCAAAGTCCAATAGCCACATATAGGATGCCACTAGGTACACTGAGTGTTTGCTAGTATAATGGCTTAGTTATAATGAGTTGGAGTCTGCAATGCAGGCAGATGCGCTCTGCAAATGTCTTTGCACTAGTGGGACTATAGCAAAGTCCAATAGCCACGTATAGGATGCCACTAGGTACACTGAGTGTTTGCTAGTATAATGGCTTAGTTATAATGAGTTGGAGTGTGCAACGCAGGCAGATGCGCTCTGCAAATGTCTTTGCACTAGTGGGACTATAGCAAAGTCCAATAGCCACAGATAGGATGCCACTAGGTACACTGAGTCTTTGCTAGTATAATGGCTTAGTTATAATGAGTTGGAGTGTGCAATGCAGGCAGATGCGCTCTGCAAATGTCTTTGCACTAGTGGGACTATAGCAAAGTCCAATAGCCACGTATAGGATGCCACTAGGTACACTGAGTGTTTGCTAGTATAATGGCTTAGTTATAATGAGTTGGAGTATGCAGAGGACACGAGGGTACAGTGCCAGGATTTTGGGGCTCTGGGTAGAGGAATGGAAGCCTGCCTTTCTATCCCTCCTAATAGTGAAATGCAGGTAGGAAATCCCTGACCTTGGCTACACAGACGCTGGCGCTGTTTTCAGGACCTGTCACCTTAACTCTGACCCTGCCGGTTTGAGCCCTTAAAAGGACTGCTATAAAGTGCTCTCCCTAAGCTGTCTAACGCTGTGTATGCAGCGCATACAGCTGTATCGGCGATAGGGCTCAGGAGGACGGAGCTGCGACAGTGATGTCTGACACCAAAGACGCAGAAGGCAGATAATGGCGTCCTGGAAGAAAATGTCCGTTTTTATAATGCAGGGACATGTGACATGGACATCCTATCACACATGCCGTTGCTTCTCTGGCTCAAAGTCCACTTAGCTGTGTGTGTGTCTGGGATTGGCTGACATGCTGGCCCGCCCCACAAGACGCGCGCGCTTAGGGAAGGAAGACAAGAAAAAAAAAAAAAAAATGGCGATCGCCATTATAGAAGCAGCAGTGATCTGAAGGCGCTGTTCACGCACACTATACACTGAAATGTCATAATAGTGTGATTCACAGAGTGACTTACACTATTACAGCAGAAACCAAGCTATGATTTAGCTGGTTTTTTGCTGCTAGAACCGTTCTCGAACGTTTCTAGAACTATCGAGCTTTTGCAAAAAGCTCGAGTTCTAGTTCGATCTAGAACAGGCCCCAAAATCACTCGAGCCTAGAACTGGAGAACCACGAACCACGAACCGCGCTCAACTCTAATTCTAATACAGTCTTCGTACAATATATTTGCCACGAGATCACAGCAGCCAGTTGCGTGTGCTTGCTTTTTGGATGTGATACTTCCTTGATTTTCTGATCTGATCCCATTTGACATGTATTATAAAAGGTAATTTTTTTAACACCTGGGTTAATTGTCTCCTTTAGATATCTATAACCCCACACCATACTGCCTTCTAATGCAGTATGTTCACTTGTGGATGACAACCTAATCCAGTATAATGGTTAACATTTCTATACTGAAGAAGTCACACAGTTTCTGTGGAACACATCCACTGTGGGCACAAAGCTTCAAACTTATAGATATGTTATGGTTGGTTTCTTGTCACATTTTCCTGTAGACTTCTAACTCCTGTACATATCCCAGGCTACTATAGGACTGTCCTTCTCCCCTGGTAGCACCACAGTTGCAAACAATGAACTCATAGAGTCTTACATGGCTCTAACCGTGACCTCTCCCACAAGAATTCTTTTCACCACTGGACGTAGTTCCTTCACCACTGTCACTATGCCAGGTCTATGTTACCTCACACTGTGACTGGTCTTTTTGGAGTCAGTTGCTTCCCAGAAGTCCCATTAGAGTCAAAGACCACAAGTTCTGAAGGTGGGCAGTGCTTTAAATCTGACCCCGGCTACTGAAGGGTTTATTTTCCCACTTGCTCTGGACTTCCTGGGGTGACCCTGAGGGTCTGGCCGAATTGACACTGGACTTCTCTCACTATACCTCCTTCAGGTACAGCTTCTGAACTCTACTCACTGGTGTTCATATATGACTAGAACCAGGAAATCATTCCTGCCATAACCCCTTACTGTGGGCCGTCCACCTTCCCTTTTAACTCCTTCAGCTCTGCCACTCCACCTCAGCCTTTAGCTCTCCCTTAAGCTAAGGGACCAGGGACATCTAGTGGTGGCTGAAAATGGTGCACCCGAGAGTACACACACATAAACCACATTTCACATAAATATACATAAATTAACCATGATATGTTCAAGAGGTTGCATGGCACAGGACGCCCTCCTGTTTCTAAACTTGCCCTAAACTTTCACATATCTCCTTGCCTGCTTCATTCTAATTTTCTACCTTGCTATTACTGCTGTAGCCACTACGCGCTACCTACTGTGTTTCATCTTGCTAGACTTTACTGTTGCGTCTAAAGCTTGCTTTACACACTTCAATAAATCTTTCAATCCGTCGTCGGGGTCAAGTTGTAAGTGACGCACATCCTGCATCGTTCGTGACGTATTTGCGTGTGACACCTACGTGCGATCAAGATTGAACGAAAATACGGTGATCGCATACACGTCGTTTATTCCTCATACATTGGACGTTTTGTTGTATGAACCTAGTCAATTGTAACGTGTGACATCCCTCATACGATTTTGATGTCTGAGGCTATGTGCGCAGGTGTGCGCTCTGCACCGCAGGTTAAAAAAGGTCTGCTTCAGAGCGCAGCTGAAAAGCTGCGTTCTGAAGCGCCTCACAATGTCTGTCATTCACTAATCTCTGTCAGTCCATCACTATCTCTGTCCCTCTCTCTCTGTCCATGTCAGTCTATCCCTCTTACCCCCTCTCTCATACTCACCGATCCCCGGCCCGGCTCTGCACGGCATTCACACTGCTCCGGCGGCTTTTACTGTTTTGAAAAAGCCGGCCGCCCATTAAACAATCTCGTATTCCCTGCTTTCCCCGCCCACCGGCGCCTATGATTGGTTACAGTGAGACACGCCCCCACGCTGAGTGACAGGTGTCACACTGCACCCAATCACAGCAGCCGGTGGGCGTGTCTATACTGTGCAGTGAAATAAATAATTAAATAATTAAAAAAAACGGCGTGCGGTCCCCCCCAATTTTAAAACCAGCCAGATAAAGCCATACGGCTGAAGGCTGGTATTCTCAGGATGGGGAGCTCCACGTTATGGGGAGCCCCCCAGCCTAACAATATCAGTCAGCAGCCGCCCAGAATTGCCGCATACATTATATGCGACAGTTCTGGGACTGTACCCGGCTCTTCCCGATTTGCCCTGGTGCGTTGGCAAATCGGGGTAATAAGGAGTTATTGGCAGCCCATAGCTGCCAATAAGTCCTAGATTAATCATGTCAAGCGTCTATGAGACACCTTCCATGATTAACCTGTAAATTACAGTAAATAAACACACACACCCGAAAAATCATTTATTAGAAATAAAAAACACACACATATACCCTGGTTCACCACTTTAATCAGCCCCAAAAAGCCCTCCATGTCCGGCGTACTCCAGGATGGTCCAGCGTCGCATCCAGCGCTGCTGCATGGAGGTGACCGGAGCTGCAGCAGACACAGCCACTCCGGTCACCTCCACGCAGCTAATGAAGACAGCCGCGCGATCAGCTGAGCTGTCAGTGAGGTTACCCGCTGTCACTGGATCCAGCGGTGGATGCAGCGGTGGCCGCGGGTAACCACAGTGACAGCTCAGCTGATCGCGCTACTCACCTCAGTTGCTGCGTGGAGGTGAGAGGAGCAGCGGTGAGTAGCGCGATCAGCTGAGCTGTCACTGAGGTTACCCGCGGCCACCGCTGCATCCACCGCTGGATCCAGTGACAGCGGGTAACCTCACTGATAGCTCAGCTGATCGCACGGCTGTCTTCATTTGCTGTGTCGAGGTGACCGGAGCGGCTGTGTCTGCTGCAGCTCCGGTCACCTCCATGCAGCAGCGCTGGAAGTGACGCTGCATCATCCTGGAGTACGCCGGACATGGAGGGCTTTTTGGGGCTGATTAAAGTGGTGAACCAGGGAATGTGTTTGTGTTTTTTATTTCTAATAAAGGATTTTTTCGGGTGTGTGTGTTTATTTACTGTAATTTACAGATTAATCATGGAGGGTGTCTCATAGATGCCTGACATGATTAATCTAGGACTTATTGGCAGATATGGGCTGCCAATAACTCCTTATTACCCCGATTTGCCAACGCACCAGGGCAAATCGGGAAGAGCCAGGTACAGTCCCAGAACTGTCGCATCTAATGTATGCGGCAATTCTGGGCGGCTGTTGGCTGATATTGTTAGGCTGGGGGGCTCCCCATAACGTGGAGCTCCCCATCCTGAGAATACCAGCCTTCAGCCGTATGGCTTTATCTGGCTGGTTTTAAAATTGGGGGGGACCGCACGCCGTTTGTTTTAATTATTTAATTATTTATTTCACTACACAGTATAGACGCGCCCACCGGCTGCTGTGATTGGGTGCAGTGTGACACCTGTCACTCAGCGTGGGGGCGTGTCTCACTGTAACCAATCATAGGCGCCGGTGGGCGGGGAAAGCAGGGAATATGAGATTGTTTAATGGGCGGCCGGCTTTTTCAAAATAGTAAAAGCCGCCGGAGCAGTGTGACTGCCGTGCAGCTCCGGGGATCGGGGATCGGTGAGTATGAGAGAGGGCTGCTCAATTCAGTTACTCAGGAGATTAGCGGTCACCGGTGAGTCCTTCACAGGTGACCGCTAATCGGGACGCGACACAGACAGAGCCGCAGCATGACCATGAAGTCGGGTGAAGTTCACCTGAGTTCATTCTGACAGTGCGGCTCTGTCTGTGTCTGCTGTGAACTAACATTCACCGCTGCTACATGGCTGTCTGTGTCTGCTGTCAGCGGCCATGTAGCACAGCTGAATGGCAGATGACATAGTAAAAACGCATCCCTACATTACACACGCTTGGCAAGTCAATAAATAAAAAAAAAAAGGTGCCCAATGCATACGTCACAGAACACATGATCTAAAGGATCGCACACAAAATTGATCAATTTAACATAGACTACTAACGCTCGTGTGACAGCAAATGAACGACCTACGTGCAATCTCATTCAATCGCATATGCGACCTGGGCGTGTCACATCGCATACGAGATCGCACACCTAATTGTAAGGTGTAAAGCTGGCTTAAGGCTGCCATTGCTAGACAAAAACTGTCTCACATCTCTTTTTCTGCCCTGAAAGGTGGCAAAAGAGATAGGAGAGGTGCCAATTTCAGAAGACTCAGTGTCTCTAATTATATACCGATTTAAGATACTAAAAGTAGATATTTACTCAAAACTTAGTCTTCACTACTTTTTCATAAAACTTGTATTATTTTATTGATATCAAATTCACATACATAAACAAACATTTAAGATAAAATAATAGGGAAAGAGAGAAAGGAGAGATAATTGCCCTTTCCTTTTCCCTTCCTATTTTACGGGGGTTGGCGTCCTAGACGTAATGATGCCCCCGTTCCACGATGGCTCAGCTCCTAAGTTGTACCTTCCCTAATTTAGCAGGGTGCATTCCCTCTAATAAGTAGAAAACCCCAAGGCGGTACTGTGACGCCCTGGACTAGCCAGGTAGTCACAGATAGACCCCCGCACAACACCTGTCCCCCAATAAGGTATCATCAGCCAAACTTTAAACCCTAGTCACCTTTCTCAGTGCTTGATGGACACACCAGGGGGTGGAGCCAGGTGGTTGGCCACGCCCACCGAAGATTTCAAAGAGCCTGAGGCAGGAAAAAGAAAACAGTCTAGTCTGAGATCAGTTTGAGTGTTGAGCAGTGGAGGAGGTCAGGCCTGTAGGACAGGCCTGTGACAGACTGACAGGTGCTGGGGTTAGAGACCGGGCACCTTTGGCTAGGAGGCAAACGGTGGCCTTAGCCTGCAGGAGACGGGAAGATGGCTCGGTGAAACCGTGGTGGACCGGGATAGGGTAGTGGCCCGCCGGTACCGACCTGGGGAACCTCGGAACCGGAGCACACAGGGGGGTACTTAGACCCTGAAACGAGGTCCAGAATCCACTAGACTGAGTTAATTAACTGATTGCGGTCTGCACTATAGGTCCTTTCCCACCCAAGTCCCGACTGAAGACAACAGCCCACCGAGGGGCATAGAAAGCCACAGCACAGGCAGAGAGATCCCACGGGCCAGCGTCTGCGGGCAAAAGGGCTCTCCCAACATTCACAAAGCCGGGGAGTGGACTCCCATCGCAATTAGCCCACAGATACACAACACGGTGCAGGAGAAAGGCCAAGACCACCGAACCGGGTGGGGGACCAGACGCAGCCGGCTGCGGGCACCGACCCCCATCAACTTGGTTTACCAGAGACTTGTGTGTGTCAATAACCGTGAGTACAACAGTGCCATCCAGTCGCGCACCGCCCTGCACCGCCCAGCTATCCCCAACGGGTCCGGGGGCCATCACCCCTACCCACAGAGGGGTTAACATGTTGCTGTACCACCATCTCCCCCGGGTGCCCAGTAATCGCAGCGGTGGTGTCCAACTTCACCATGACCCGTGGGTGGCATCACGAACTCAAGCACGGCTAATCTTATTAAAATGCCCCTGATGAGCCCTGGATTATTATTGGAAAGGGCGAAACGCATTGGGAAATTCTTGAATAGCAAATCTTTTGTTTTTATTTTGTGTGTTATATCTATTTTCATCTGCTATTGAGCACACAGACTGACCTGATAATATCTGGCGACCCCTAAGCCCCAATCCCTTATATGTCTTGGTGATGATACAGACAAATTAGTCACCGTGGACTGTGCACTTCTTCCTCACTGTGGTGTTACCGCCTTGGGGTTTTTTACTTATTAGAGGGAATGCACCCTGCTAAATTAGGGAGGGTACAACTTAGGAGCTGAGCCGTCATGGAACGGGGGCGTCATTAAGTCTAGGACGCCGACCCCCGTAGCCTAGGAAGGGTAAAGGACTGGGCAATTATCTCTTTCTCCTTCCCTATTATTTTATCTTAAATGTTTGTTTATGTATGTGAATTTCATATCAATAAAATACTACAAGTTTTATGAAAAAGTAGTGAAGACTAAGGTTTGAGACTCAGTGTATCTACCAATGTACAATAGCATTTTTTTGGCTTCTTATCAAGATAGGGAGCATAGTGCTAAAAAAAAGGAAAAAATGAAAAAAAATATACACGTTTAACTTTTTACATTTCTGTTTTACTACTCCAATTTCACAATCATATATGCTACAACAATGCTGCTGTATTTTGAGTCGCATCTATGCCCCGGTCTTGATCTTTTCGAATGTAAAGTTGTGCTAAGCAGTTTTGTTCAGTTTGTACGCTTGGTTGACAAAAATACAACATACAAGATGTTGCTGTGCTACAAGCTGTAAATATCATGCAGAATAGCTCCCCAGAAGTGGGCATTAGAACAATAGCATTGCTTCTCATGAGAAAAATAACTCACTCTTCCTTTATGGCAGCAATCTTGAATTTAATCTAACTACAATCTCTGAAAGAAATAAACCCGGTTTAGTAAGGTGGTGGCCATGGCCAGGAAAGTGTCTGGGCATTTCAACCGTTCTTACTTAGCAAAATGCAAAAAGTTGTGGCCTACAATGTTGCCAGATACCATGCACTTCAATTTCAAGGTCCTCTGGGTCAGCAGATTGGACTAGTGGTAACAACTGGCCAAGTTTGACTTTGGCAGACCGTCATGTCCAGCCTTCAGTGCACTGTCAGAGATGGTATTCAGCAAAGCAGAGGGCTATGTTTAAGCCTAAAGGGTACTTTACATGCTGCGACATCGCTAGCGATTTCATTAGCGATGTGAAATTCTAGATCGCAAGTGCGATCCTTTTTAGGTCATTTTACGCATGTGCTATCTCGAAAGATTGCACTTGCGATCTAGAATTTCACATCGCTAACGAGATCGCTAGCGATGTCGCAGCATGTAAAGTACCCTTAGGTGGACCACAATGTTCTACCTTGCACTTACCAAAATAATTTGGGCATGTATGATGCCAATGATCAGCTGTAATATCTGCCTGTCTGTTATGTTCTACAATGATCAGCTTCTGCTGATGTTGATGCCCTCACCTAGCTGGGAATATCCTGACTGTCTACCATGTTATATTTATACTGTACTGCTGGGGCAGCCAATGCTGGCCACACACAATTTCACATCTCCTTGCCTGCCCCATCGTATTTTATTCTGTGCTGCTTCTGCCACTAACAGTGCTGATGAACAGCCATGCCAGATACAGTGGAACCTCGGCTTACGAGTAACTTGATGTGCAAGAACTTCGCTATACGAGCAAAGCTTGCTTTAAATTTGTAAGTCGGTTGACGAGCAATGCTTTGCTGTATGAGCAAATACTCACCATGCACACTTCCGGTTCCCTACTTTCACTGCGCTCCAACCCGCTCTGACTCCCTCTTGTGGACTGCAGGCACATGGATCCAGTAACAATTGCAGCCCGTGCAGGGGCTGCTGCCATCTTTGTCGGCTGGCACTGAGCTGTCTCTGCACACCTCCCACAGGCTGCGCACTGGCCAATAAGAGGCAGGCGGCTCATGCCTATGACAGCAACACGCTGGCCAATCAGAGGCAAGTGGCTCATGTGTATGACGTTAGCTGCACTGAAGCACTGACAGCGGCAGCTCCTGCATCGTTATCGAGTCCACATGCCTGCGGACTGCAAAAACTAGAAAAGAGGCCGGCGAGGGAATGGAGGATAGGTGAAAATGTGTATGTGTTTGTTGGCACAATAGGGGACCAGGATGGGAAATTACTACAAGTTGTGGAATGAATAGTCTGAGTTCCAATGATTTAATATGGGAAAATGTGCTTTGCTCTACGAATAACTTGGTTTACGAGCACACTCCCGGAATGAATTAATCTCGTAAACCAAGGTTCCATTGTATACGATTACTGCTGTGCTTTATAACTAAGCTGCAATACAGACAGCCACACTCATTTTCTGCTCATCTAGTGTACTTTATTTTAAGCCTTTTTTAATGAGGAAAGGAAAATTAACAGTTTTTTCTAGGTCCTGGAAAAATGTAGAATAACACTGGTGTGAAGTGGTCTTTACATAATGTGTGGGGGGAAGACATTTTTATGTTACACTCTGGACATGTGTACTAGGTGAAAAAAATTACTTAGATTTAACCTTGTAGACTGACATAGTCTAGGAGGAAATCATTCCCCTAGTCCTTGTTACCTGTATCATCCACCTGACAACCTTTTCAGCAACAGACATCTTATCAGTCATGACTGATTACTGTAATCTGTACTCTGGGCAGCCATTAAGCAAATTACCTGAATCATTGCAAGGATTAGTCTCATTAACACATGATTAGCATCAAATTAAAATAATGAGTGTTTAACTTCTGATGTCTTCCAGTTGTTTGAACAGCTTGATCAGCCACACCAGGCTGGCAGGGAGGTGAGAGGTGTCAGAGAGTCAGGAGGAAAAGTTAGGCTGGACATCATTATTCAAATGCATACAGAATTCAGAAAGAACACCTTAGAGATTTAGCAATTTATGTTTACATTAGCAGTCTTTCCTTGAAGACCTCTCTAAATAAATCTTCTGATATAACAAGCTATTGAATGCCCTTTTAAATGTCCTCACTATCTTAGCACTTTCCTCATTCTCAATCTTAAAAAAAGTCAAATAAAATGTTGATGATCAAATATGATTTGTAAAAATTGGAAAACTTAAATATTGGTATTTAATTAATTCTCTTCCATTAACCCCTTAACAACAGTGAAATGGTGATTTCATAAAAACAAAACAAACTGATCATGCTTGTAGGTCAATAAAGTTGGCCTCTGATCATTCTACCTTAAGGCCACGTCTCACTAAGCGGCATCGCTAGCGACATCGCTGCTGAGTCACGTTTTTTGTGACGCAACAGCGATATTGCTAGCGATGTCGCTGTGTGTGACATCCAGCAACGACCTGGCCCCTGCTGTGAGGTCGCCGGTCATTGCTGAATGTCCTGGACCATTTTGTGGTCGTTGTTCTCCCGCTTTGAAGCACATGTCGTTGTGTTTGACAGCGAGAGAGTAACGATCTGAATGTGCAGGGAGCAGGGAGCTGGCTTCTGCGGACGCTGGTAACCAAGGTACACATCTGGTAACCAAGCAAAGCGCTTTGCTTGGTTACCCAATATGTACTTTGGTTACCAGCGTCCGCAGCTTCTAGAAGCCGGCTCCCTGATCCCTGCACATGTAGCCAAGGTACACATCGGGTAACTATAAGCAAAGCGCTTTGCTTAGTAACCCGATGTGTACTGTGGTTACCAATCACAGTGTCGTTACACGGGTCGCTGGTGGCTGGTGGCTGATCTCTGATCGCTGTGCAGATCTGACTAATTAACAGCTCACCAGCGACCATGTAGCGATGCTCCAGCGATCCCTGCCAGGTCAGATCGCTGGTGGGATCGCTGGAGCGTCGCTAAGTGTGACGGTACCTTTAGATGCCATAGTCCATATTAGTTAGTATCCATGTCCTATGCTAGTCCGATTACTAATTTACGTGTTGCATGTCGCCAGAAGCACATGCTGAGCACAATGTATGGGCATTAAGTTGGCATATTTGCAATTCTCCCCCAAAAAACACTGTGTGGATTATTATTATTATTATTTATTATTATAGTGCCATTTTTTCCAGGGCATTAAAAAAAGGGGTGTTCATAATAAAAACATTATTATGAACAATACAAGTCACTGACTGGTAGAAGAGAAAAGAGTACCCTGACTGTGAGGTCTCACAGTCTACAAGGGATGGGTGAGGATAGAGTAGGTGAGGTTAGTGCTGTTTGTGCAGTGGTAAAGTGGAAAGAGGATTACTGCAGGTTGAAGGCTTGTTGGAAGAGGTAGGTATTCAGGTTCTCGTTGAGAGTTCCTGAGTAGGCGAAAGGCGAAATTCTGATATGTTGAGGTAAAGCGTTCCAGAGTATGGGGGATACACGGGAGAAATGTTCTATGTCATTGTGGGAAGAGGGGAGTAGAGATGGAGATATATTGTGAGGATTGGAGGTTGCGTGCAGGTAAGTATCGGAAGACTAGGTCACAAATGTATGGAGTAGACAGGTTGCGGATGGCTTTGTAAGTCATGGTTGCAGTCTTGAACTGTAGTCTGTGGACAATGGGTAGGCAATGAAGGGATTGCCAGAGAAGAGAGACAGAGAAATAGTGCTGGAACAGGTGGATTAGTCTGGTAGCAGAGTTTAGGGCACAGTGCAGAGTTGCGAGAGTGATAGAAGGGAGGCCACAAAACAGGAGGTTGCAGTAACTGAGGCAGGAGATGATGACGGTATGCACTAAAGTTTTTGCAGATTCTTGGTTAAGGAATTTAAAGATCTGGAAATTATTTTTGAATTCAGGTCTGTATGAGGTGCAAACGGCTTGGATATGTGGTTTGAAGCAGACAGCAGAGTCAAGTGTTACTGTACCGCCCCGCGGGCTCGGCCGGCTGCCGAGCCGCACGGATCCGTGCTCGTACGGTGGGTGGCTCGAGCTTCTCACGGACCCGGGGGTCACGTCGCTCTGAAAGGGGGTTGGTGCTACACGCAGGGACTTTGGTGGGGAGTTCCACAGCCGGGGCTGTGGTGGTTTGTAAGGGATGTAAGTTCGTGACGCCACCCACAGGTTGTGTTGAATAGATGGACACCAACGCTGCCGTTAACTAGGCCTCCCGGGGACGGTGTTGCGTAGCTTGGTGTTGACCCCTCCATGAGTAGGGGGGTGATGGTCCCGGGGGCCCGAGGGAGGTGCTGAGGCGTGAGGATGGGTGCGTGCTGGGTGCTGGTGGGGTGCAGCGCGGTGCGCAGCCCGAAGGCACTGGTGTACTCACTAGGACAAAATACACTGGAGTCTCTGGTAAACCAAACGAGATGATGAACGGGGCCCACAGCCGGCTGCAGCTTCTCCCTTAACAGGTTGGTGTCTTTCCGCCTTTCTCCTGCACCTCTTTGTGTGAATGTTTTGACTCCTATGCCTAAGCAACGGTAGTCCGCTCCCCAGCTTGCTGGGTGTCGGGAGAGCCCTGTTTGCCTGCAGACGCTGGCCCTTTGGGTCTCTATGCCTTGGCGGTGGCTTTACTCTGTATGGTTAGGCTGTTGTCTTCTAACGGGTCTTGTGTGGGAAAGGTCCTTAAGTCCAGTCCTCAATCAGTTGATTTGAGTCGGCACTGTTAGTTCTGGGCTTCGTACTGGGTCTGAATACCCCTCCAGGTGCTCCGGTTTCCAATCGGTTCACCGGTTCGGTACCGGTGGGCCACCGCCCGACCCCGGTCCCTGCGGTTCCACCGGCTGTAATCCCAGCTCCTGCAGGCAGCCACCACCGTCTGCCTCCTTGCCAGAGATGTCTGGGCTCCAACCCAGACACCTGAGTAGACTATGGCACGCCTGGTCACAGGTTTTCCCTTGAACTCGACCTCACTCCTTCACTGTCAAAACTCATCTACTCCGCTGTCACCTTTTTAGGGAGGGTGTGTGTGCATGGGACTACCTGGGACAACCTGACTAGTCCAGGGCGTCACATTCCCTCTTGGTTTAATGCAGACCGTCCACGGGCTGCCCGTCCATCACCGGTTTATTTTGTTTCTGAAAGATAAAAACGGGAACACAATACAAGTATACTAACAGTTGTATAAACTTCAAATATTGGCTTTTTAAATACGGGAGGCACATACTTAAATGTTGCAAACGGTAACACTTTTATTAATGCGGGAAACGGGACCGGGTCCTTCAGTCACCCACCCCAACAACCTGAACATTGATGCTGCCTGAACATTGATGCTGCCCCTAAGAAGTGGGCAGCACTCCTTTTCCCCAGTCCAGGAACGGGCCCAGGCGTTATCCAACGGGACGGGTGCAGGGTTTCACATCTGCTTGTCTTTTCAGAGGCCCCACGTCCAGGGAACCCCTGACCTGGAGGATGGCCACCAGTTGCAGTGGTGGCGGGCCTCGGCCATTAATTTCCCGCAGGCCCATCCTCCAGTCTGCCTCTCATGAGGCTGTGAAACCGGGAAGGCCGGTTAAAAGGGGGGTTTATTTACATGCCCAATAGTTTTTGGGTGGCCTGCCAGTTCTCGGCCTTGTCTTTATGAAAACGAGGCAAAAACGGGCAGCATAGTCCCAACGGGGACTGTTCCACTTTGGCAGCCGGGTTCCGCTGCCTTTAACTTTGTCAATCCGGTGAAAGCCTCAGGTGATTAGTGCTCATTCATTCAGCTATTTAAACAATCAACATATTGCCCCCCTAGATGGCAGTGTCCCTGTACCTAAGCGGGGGCCTACCTAGGTTAGGGTGTGTGGACCTCCTGGGCCCAGTGTTGTCAGTGGGAGGCAGTGGGACAGAGGGGACTACCGGTCCCTCCTCCCGTGTGTCAGATATGGCGGGTAGACACCTACGGGGGCGCAGTATAGGTGCATCCCTGGGCGCTTGTTCGGGTGGCTTTCTAGCGGGCGTCTCCATCTCTATTTCTTCCACGGGTTGTGGGAACATTATTATGGGAACAATTGCCACGCCATTCTGCATGGGCCAGTCCACTGGGAAGTCACCCATCACGGTATGAATCACCTCTTTCTTCTTTTCCACACTCGGCACGGGGACCGGAGCCTCATCCACCAGTCTCAAGGAATCCGGGCATCTCTTCAGGTGGTCCCTGGAAACGGTAGCCGTGGTCTTCCCCTGGTTGCGACTGATCAGATAGTTCTTCTCGTTCTCCCATCCAGTGGGCTGGATGACATATGGGGTCCTTTCCCATTTGTCGTCGAGCTTATGCGTCCTCCTCTTGTGCTTCAGTACCACATTCCCGGGTTGAAAAGGGGTAGCCAGAGCCCGCCTGTTGAAGCGATGCTCTTGCTTTTCTCGGTTCTGGCGCAGATTCCTTTCCACATACTCCTGGATCTGTCGGTACTGCATCTGTCGCTTGGCATCCCAGTTGTTAGTGGAGGGAAGGGCTTCGGGTGCCTCTATGTCCATTTCTAGGTCCACTGGCAGCTGTCCCAGTCAGGCTCTCATCAGGTACACAGGTGTGCACTTGGTGGAACTATAGGGGATGTTATTGTACATGTCCACCAGGTCAGGCAACTTCCCCGGCCACAGGTTCCTTTCCTCCAACGGTAGTGTCTTGTGGAGGTTCAGGACTAGGTGATTCATTTTCTCACACATCCCATTAGTCTGGGCATGGTATGGCGTAGTCCGGATCTTCTTACACCTGTACAAGTGGCAGAACTCTTGGAACACCTCTGCTTCAAAGGCCGAGCCCTGGTCCGTGAGCACTTTTTCCGGGTAGCCGTGCGGTCAGCAGAAGTAGGCCTGGAAGGCTCTAGCTGCAGTACGGCCCGTCAAATCTTTAACAGGGACAAACACCATGAACCTGGAGTAGTGGTCTACAATGGTCAGGGCATAGGTATACCCGCTTTGGCTGGGCGTGAGCTTGACGTGGTCCAGGGCGACCAATTCCAATGGCTGGTGAGTGACGATCGGCTGCAGGGGGGCTTTCTGGCTGGCCTCGTCCCGCCTTCTCAGCATACAAGGGCCACATTCTCGACACCAGGCCTCCAAAGACTCTCGCATCCCACTCCAGTAAAACCGCTCTCTCAGCAACATTTCCAGCTTTTTCCAACTGAAGTGTCCTGTGCCATCATGGTAGGCCTGCAGGACCCTGGGCACGCTGGCTTGGGGGACCACCAACTGGCGAACCTTCTCATGGGTCTTTGGATTGATCATCTCCCTATACAGCTTCCCTTGATGTAAGTACAGCCGGTTTCTCTCCTTCCACAGCCGTTGAGCTTCTGAGGGGGCTGCGGGATCCATCCTGGAAGAGCCCTGCACGATCATGGCTTTGACCAGCTGGACGGCAGGTTCCTGGTCCTGAGCTTCTTGCCACCCCTGGATAGGCAGCGGATCAAGGTCCACCTGCTGTTGGTTAACGCAGGGCGTCTCATCTCGTGGCCGATGGAACGCGGGTAGCTCAATTTCTTCTAGGTCGTCGTCCTCCACCCCTTCATCAGGTAGGTGCGGCATCCGAGACAGAGCATCCGCATTGGTGTTCTTGCGGCCAGCCCTGTACTTGATAGTGAAATCGTAATTGGACAGTCGAGCCATCCACCGGTGCTCCAGGGCGCCCAGCTTGGCTGTATCCAGATGTGTCAACGGATTGTTGTCTGTGTAGGCTGTGAACTTCGCCGCCGCGAGGTAATGCTTAAACCTTTCGGTGATTGCCCACACGAGGGCTAAGAACTCAAGCTTGAAGGAGCTGTAATTTTCGGGGTTCCTTTCCATCGGCTGGAGTTTTATGCTAGCGTAGGCGATCACTTTTTCCTTCCCGTCCTGTACATGGGACAGGACCGCACCCAGGCCCACATTGCTGGCGTCAGTGTAGAGGACGAACGGGAGCCCGTAGTCGGGGTAAGCTAGGATTTCTACTCCCATCAGGGCTGACTTCAACTGGTGGAAAGACTCCTCGTGTTTCTCGCTCCAGACAAACGGGGGGCCAGGGGCTCTCCCATTCTTGGTCTGTCCCACGAGGAGGTCTTGCATGGGCGTGGCCATCTTCGTGTAGCCCTTGATGAAACGGCGGTAGTAGCCCACCAGGCCCAGGAAATGCCTCACCTCCCTCACAGTGATCGGTCGCGGCCAACTCTGGATAGCAGCGACCTTCTCAGGATCCAGGGCTACACCTTCTGCGCTCACCACGTGTCCGAGGTACTGCACCTTTGGTTTCAGCAGATGGCATTTAGAGGGCTTCAGCTTCATCCCGTACTTGGAGAGGGCCGTGAACACTTCTGCCAGGTGCTCCAGGTGGGCCTCGTACGTCTTGGAATACACGATCACGTCATCCAAATACAACAGCACAGTCTTGAAGTTGAGATGCCCCAAGCAGCCCTCATGAGCTGTTGGAAGGTCCCAGGGGCATTGCACAGCCCGAACGGCATGCTGTTGAACTCGCAAAGTCCCATGGGGGTAGCAAATGCGGTCTTCTCATGATCTTCCTGTGCAACCGCCACCTGCCAGTAACCACTGGTGAGGTCAAGGGTAGAGAAATAATTAGCAGTCTTTAATGCAGCCAGCGACTCTTCGATACGGGGAGAGGGTAGGCATCCTTATGCGTTATCTGGTTGATCTTCCGGTAATCCACACACATTCTCATGGTTCCATCTTTCTTCTTTACCAGCACCAATGGAGCGGTCCAGGGACTACAACTATCCCGGATGACCCCTGCCTCCTTCATGTTCCTCAACATGTCTTTGGTGCATTGATAGTGTGCTGGCGGTATCGGCCTATACCTTTCCTTAATGGGTGGATGTATACCTGTGGGGATATGATGTTGAACCCCCTTAATCCTCCTGAAGTCTAGCGGGTGCTTGCTGAAAACCTGCCCATACTCCTGTACTACCCTGTATACCCCGTCTTTGTGATGTACCGGGGTAGACTCAGTGCCGACATGTAACTCCCGGCACCACTCCTCTAGTTGCGTAGATGGGGTGTCACTGCTCATATTGGGTGTAGGGTTAGTGGGGGTGGTCTCATGGATGGCATGGGTGTCTATGGTGAACAGCTTAGCTATGGTGGTGTAGCGGGGGAGCCTAACCTCTTCCTCCCCGCAATTGAGCACTCTCACTGGCGCTCTCCCCTTCTTGACGTCAATCACCCCTCTGGCTACCATTACTGTGGGTCAGTGCTCCGAAGGCGAAGGTTCCACCAACGCCTTCTAATCCCGTCCCTGGGGGCCTACTGCTGCCCTACACCAAATCATTATCTCGCTCTTTGGCGGGACCACCAAAGGGGCTGCGTCCATCACCCGTACTCAACCAATCTCTCCACCCATCTGGTTCACTTGCTGCCGATGCAAGAGGTCACGGTTTCACGCTGTAGGGAACTCTGCCGACCTCCTCCTGCAGTGGCAGACAGATGCTGCAGCAGACTCAACACTTCCCCCATACAGTGCTCAATCACGTTGGTCCCTAGGACCACTTTCGGGTTACGGTCACTGGACGCATTCAGCACCACAATCATCCCTTGGCGTTTCAGCTGGTCAGGGTCACCTGACCCAGGGTCACGGTCAGGGTCACCTCCTTGAATCCCACCTGGGTCATAGGGAGCCCATTGGCCGCAATAATGGTCATGCTATCATCGGGAGGGGCAAGTTCACTATCGGCCCAATATCGCTGGTACAATGAATAAGGCATAGTGGTTACCTGCGATCCGGTGTCCAACAGGGCCATGGTCGAGATGCCATCCACTGCCAGGGAGATGATGGGGCGGCCTCCAACATACCGGTCTTGCTAATCAGCCGGGCCGTGAGGGTCTACTCCTGAGGATTGGCCCTTGGCCTCAGGGGTTGCTCGTTTAACGGGCATCGCCTAGAGCAGTGATGGCGAACCTGTGGCACTCCAGCTGTTGCAAAACTACAATTCCCATCATGCTTGGCCATTCAAAGCAAAAGCTTTGGCTGTGAAGACATGATGGGAATTGTAGTTTTGCAACAGCTGGAGTGCCACAGGTTCGCCATCACTGGCCTAGAGTAATGGCCAGGCTTGTTGCACCTGTAGCACACAGACGGCCCCTACCGCGGGTCAGTGTTCTTCCTCCGCTGCATCCAAGGGACGTCCTCCGGGCTGTCGGCGAGCTGGATCTTCTCCTGGGGCTTGACTCTCGTCGGTAGCTGGAGTGCGGCGAGGATCCGGGTGAGATCTTCATTCATGCGTCGGACCTGCGAGGCCAGCGCTTCTATCATCCCGACGGGTGCGGCAGGGGCCGGTAGAGCCAAGGGAGGGGGTGCTACCGAGACGGGAGCGGTTTCGACCGGCAAAGGGGTCGCATCAGGAGCGCCGACAGTTGGTGCTTGCATGGCCTTAATGGCCCGCTCCTTTAGTACTGTGAAGTCTAGGTCGGCGTGCTCCAAAGTCCATAACCGCAGCTGTTTGCGATCTTCAGCAGACCCCAATCCATGCAAAAACTGCTCCACTAGCATCTTGTTGCTGTCGGCCTCACTGATGGTGTCCACCCGCCTCAGCATCCGGAGGGCCGTCTGCAGGCGCAAGGCATAGTCTCTTATACTGTCCGCGGGCCGTTGCCGACATTGGTAGAACTGCATCCGCAACTCAGCCACGGTGCGGGTTTCAAAGGCGGTCTGGAGTTTTTCGAAGATAGTGGTCACCGAGGCCCAGTCCGCGTCTGTCCCGGTCTCCGTCTCCTGCTCGGCCGCGCCGGTCAGCTGCCCGAGCACTACCGTCGCACGCTGTCTGCCAGTCATGGCATACAAGTCAAGGATCGGGTTTATCTTTTTCCGGGACACCTGTAAGGTGTCAGGCTTCCCATCGTACTGGGGTAGCCAGGTAGCACCGGACACGTATGGCAGGGAGATCGGCATTAACTGGGCGACCGCTGGACCAGCAGGCTCCCCTGCTCCTGTGACCAGAGCGAGGGCTGCCATGTTCCCGTCTTCGGGCACCGCCACTCCCGCAGCTGATGCCATTTCGCCATCTCCGGTAGGTGCGGACATCTTCTTTCCGTCCCCCCTTTGGTCTTTTCCGGGCACTTCGCTTGCTTTCTGCACCACTCTGCTCTCGGGGGGCAGGGCTTCGCTTTTTGCACCCTTTCTGCTTGGAGAAGACGGCTTGGGCGGGAAACTTTGCGCCACTGGATTGTGTCAAGATGGCGGATTCTGTAATTTTTCAGCAGGACGCTGCTAACGATAACTTCAAGGCACACTTCCACAGGTAAGTGGACGGGTTCAGTCCTGTTCGTGACATCAGAAGAGTCAATGTATATGCCCCGCGGGCTCGGCCGACTGCCGAGACGCTCGGATCTGTGCTCGTATGGTGGGTGGCTCGAGCTCCTTACGGACCCGGGGGTCACGTCGCTCTGCAAGGGGGTTGGCGCTACACGCAGGGACTTCGTTGGGGAGTTCCATGGCCGGGGACGCGGTGGTTTGTAAGGGATGTAAGTTCGTGACGCCACCCACGGGTTGCGGTGAATAGATGGACACCACCGCTGCCATTAACTAGGCCTCCCGGGGACGGTGTTGCGCAGCTTGGTATTGACCCCTCCATGGGTAGGGAAGTGATGGTCCCGGGGGCCCGAGGGGGGTGCTGAGGTATGAGGACGGGTGCGTGCTGGGTGCTGGTGCGGTGCGGCGCACTATGACACAATACACTGGAGTCTCTGGTAAACCAAACGGGATGATGAACGGGGCCCACATCCGGCTGCAGCTTCTCCCTTAATAGGTTGGTGATTTCCGCCTTTCTCCTGCACCTTTTTGTGTGAATGTTTTGACTCCTATGCCTAAGCAATGGTAGTCCGCTCCCTGGCTTGCTGGGTGTCAGGAGAACCCTGTTTGCCTGTAGACGCTGGCCCTTTGGGTCTCTATGCCTTGGCGGTGGCTTTACCCTGTATGGTTAGGCTGTTGTCTTCTAACGGGTCCCAGTCCTCAATCAGTTGATTTGACTTGGCCCTGTCAGTTCTGGGCTTTGTACTGGGTCTGAGTACCCCTCCTGGTGCTCCGGTTTCCAATCGGTTCCCCGGTTCGGTACCGGCGGGCCACCGCCCGACCCCGGTCCCTACAGTTCCACCGGCTGTAATCCCAGCTCCTGCAGGTGGCCACCACCATCTGCCTCCTTGCCAGAGGTGCCTGGGCTCCAACCCTGATACCTGAGTAGACTATGGCAGGCCTGGTCACAGGTATGCCCTTGAACTCGACCTCACTACTTCACTGTCAAAACTCATCTACTCTAGAATTACTGCTTTTTCCCGCCTCCAGGCCTGTGAACTCTTCAGTGGGTGGAGCCAACCGTCTGGCTCCACCCCCCTGGTGTGGACATCAAACCTGGAGGGTGGTGACAAGGTTTTGAAGTTTTGCCGCTGTCACCTTTTTAGGGAGGGGGTGTGTGTGCATGGGACTACCTGGGACGACCTGACTAGTCCAGGGCGTCACAGTAG
Organism: Anomaloglossus baeobatrachus; assembly: GCF_048569485.1. Classification (NCBI taxonomy): domain Eukaryota; kingdom Metazoa; phylum Chordata; class Amphibia; order Anura; family Aromobatidae; genus Anomaloglossus; species Anomaloglossus baeobatrachus. The sequence continues at coordinate 353,019,033 of NC_134353.1, forward strand.
CGAGCTTGTGGGACTGGGGATAGTGAGCAGCCATTGATTCTAATGGATAGGTCTGTTGGGGAGGTTGTGTGACATGGGGAAAGATAAGGAAATCAGCATTGTCCATGTTATTCTTTCAAAATCTAGCAGAGACGAGGATGAAATAGTGGAAAGACATTGGAAGATTCTGGTTAGTAAGGAGTTGGTATCAGATAAAGAGAGGTAGATCTTTGTGTCATCAGCATAAAGATGATACCAAAAACTGTGGGACTCTAAGGTGTCCTAGAACTGGGGTATATAGGTTGTTATTTGCACAACCTCCTCTTCTATATGGTGTTTATCAGCAATTATAGATCTATACCCCAGTGTGAAAATTAGGTGATATGTTAATGTGATACCCTTTGGGACCTTGACTTTAGAACTCTTGACCGTCCATTAGACTGATTAGGGGTAATTCTACATTGCTTGACTTACATTGAATATCACTAAGGTCTCCCTCATGAGTTGCTGATTAGTACCTTTTTGAGTTTATCAATCTAAAATGATCAAGACCCTTTGTGTAGGGGAACAGAACTATTATAATATGTTTTTTGTATTTTAGGGAATATACAGAACAATTAATTGTAGGGAGGATACAAGTTTCTATTGTGTTATAGGCAACTGTGGAAGTGTTTTGTATTCTTTACGCTTGTGATATTAAATTCTATTTCTATATTATAAAAGAGTTTTTCAGTCTGTGAATCGGTTATAATCCTCCTTATATCAGTTGTTTTATGAGACCTTGGGGGACACCAACAAATAAGGGGGAGAGATGAGGAAGTGGTGTATTATTGGGAGTCGCTCAATGGTCTGTTAGATATTAAGAGATCCAAGATAGGACCATATCTGTGATGCCAAGAGATGAGAGAATATGTAGCAGAGTGGAATGGTTAACTGTGTTGAAGGCCTAGGACAGGTCTAGGAGGAGGATAGAGTAGTGTTACTTGACTTTGGACGTTAAGAGGTCATTGATGACTTTAGTTAGTGGAGTTTCAGTTGAATATTGTCAGACGCTAGATTGTAACCGGTCAATGAGGGAGCAGGAGAAGAGGCATGAGGACAGTTCAGGATGCTTTTCTAGTAGTTTTGAGGCATAGGGGAGAAGTGATATGGGGTGACAGCTATATACAGAGGATGGGTCAAGGGAGGGTTCTTTGAGATTGAATGTGTTCAAGGCATGTTTAAAGCATGAGGGAAAGATACCAGTTGTTAGTTATAGGTTGAAGAGATGGGTTAGTTTTAAGATGAAACTGGAGTGAGGTTTGGGATGAGGTAGGATGGGATGAAGTCAAGTGCACAGATGGTGAAGTGTGATCTGGAGAGTATAGTGGAAAATCTATCTTCTGTAACGGTGTAGAACCTGGTTTTGGAGAAAGGGGCCTAAGTGATTATGATGAGTCTGTGAGGACTATAGGTCAAAGCTTTCTCTCATCATGTCAATCTTCTGATGAAAAAAAGGCAAAATCTTCAGCTGGGGTTAAAGGAGAGGGAGGAGGTGCTAGGGGATGGAGTATAGAATTGAAAGTGTTCAATAGCTGTTTAGATTTGTTAGACAGGGATTATATGAGAGGTGAGAAGTTGATTTGTTTTGAAGCAGTGTGTGTGCTTGAAATTGGTGAGGGACCGTTTGCATGTGATGAAGTGCTCATTGGAATGGGATCTTTTTCATTTCCGTTCAGCAACCCTAGAAAACTGCCTCACTTCGTTAGTCAGACTGGTGTGCCAGGGTTGCCTATTGATTGTGTGATTTTTTTTGCATGCATGAGGAGTGCATCCATTTTGAAAACTGCAGTTATTGTGGTTTTATATAGAGGCAACAACATCTGCACTGTGTAAGTAACCTATGGCTGCAAGACAGAAAAGGGACTCAGAAAGTTAGTGTACGTTAAAATGTTTGAGATTTGTGCAAGAGTGGGTACATTTGTGGAGTAAGGATTGTGCACTATGAAAGGAGAAGGAAGAGAATGTGAGTAGGTTGTAATCAGACAGAGGGAGAAGTGAGTTAGAGTGGTTAGATAGGGAACAGTGGAAGATGAAGATCAAATACAGTGTGTGGCCATCTTTGTGAGTGGCTGCAGAGGAAGATTGAGTGAGGCCAAAGAATGAAGTGAATGTTAGAAGGTCACAGACAGCTGGAGATTTTGAAGTCACTCATGATGATAGTGGGGATGTCAGTGGAAAGGAAATGAAGTAGACAGGTGGTGAGGTGAGGTGGTCAAAAGAGGTGTTGGCTGGCCTTGGGGGTGGTAATTGAAAGCTAGTTGGCGGTTGGAAGGGGAGTAGATGCGGACAGAGTGCACCTGAAAAGAAAGAAGAGCGTGACAGTAGAATTGGGGTGAAGGAGCATTTTAATTTTACCAATTCTAAAAAAAGCAAAAATGAATCTTATCTAAGATACATCAATGCTGAACTGTGGAACGTGAATTGAGCAGATATTTTGAATTTCATAATTGCATGCTCTGTTAAATTTTCTCCCCAAAAATTGAATTGCTTAGGAAAAAACTACCTTCCTTGAAATCATATGTATGGCACTCTAAAGGCCGCTTTACACGCTGCGATATCGTGACCGATATTGCTAGCGTGGGTACCCACCCCCATCGGTTGTGCGACACGGGCAAATCGCTGCCCGTGGCACACAACATCGCGCAGACCCATGACACTACTTACTTGCCCTGCGACGTCGCTCTGACCGGCGATCTGCCTCCTTTCTAAGGGGACGGTTCGTTCAGCGTCACAGCGACGTCACAGCAGCGTCACTGAACCGCCACCCAATAGAAGCGGAGGGGCGGAGATGAGTGGGACGAACATCCCGCCCACCTCCTTCCTTCCGCATTCCGGGCGGGAGGCAGGTAAGGAGAGGTTCCTCGTTCCTGCGGTGTCACACGGAGCGATGTGTGCTGCCGCAGGAACGACGAACTACATTGTTACTGCAGCAGCAACGATATTCGAGAATGGACCCCCATGTCACCAATGAGCGATTTTGCACATTTTTGCAACGATGCAAAATCGCTCATAGGTGTCACACGCAACGGCATCGCTAAAGCGACCGCATGTGCGTCACAAATTCCGTGACCCCAACGAGATCGCTTGAGCAATGTCGCAGCATGTAAAGTGGCCTTAAATTCCCAATGGAGTCTATTGAACCTGTTTTGAGCTGTGTAATGTAATCACAGAATTTTTTTCATGCCTAAGTGACATCAAACTATCAAGCTAGGAGAAAACAGATGGTAAGCGCTGGTAACCAGCAGCCTGTTTATTATTTTCTGCAGAAGAAACAGCTGTACACTTTTTAGCATGAAGAAGTTATTGTTTCTCAACTAGGAACAAAAAATTATTCTTTTGTTGTAATATGTAACTGGCTTGCTAGTCAAAAAATTATTAGGCAATTGCAAAGGCTTTCTACCAAGCCATCCAAAAATTATTCCTTTTAATGGATACTAAAAGAGAAGAAGCCTTTACCAATATTAGCCCTATTTTGGGAGCTTTTTCATGTTTGTATATCCTCAAGAGAGTAGATTTCCAACCATGAGTAGTATAATCTAGCACTATGAAAAACAGTAGGCAGAAAATATAATTAGGTCCAGAAATATTTGGACAGTGACTGAACCTTTGTGATTTGGACTCTGGATGCCACCATTTTTTATTTACTATGAAAGAACTGAGAAGCAATTGGTGTAGACTTTCAGGTTTAATTAAATGGGTTGCAAAAAAATATTCTGTCAAGCATTTAGGAACTGCAACCATTTTCTACAAAGCCTCCTCATTTCAGGTGTTCAAAAGTAATTGGTCTAAGTATAGCCTGCTTTACACCTTGCAATTAAGCATACGATATCGTATGCGATCGTACCCGCCCCGATCGTATGTGCGGCACGTTCAATTTGTTGAACGTGTCGCACAAATGAAAAACCCCCCGTCACACGTACTTACCCGTCCATACGACCTCGATGTGAGTGCGGAACATCCACTTCCTGGAGTGGGAGGGACGTTCGGCGTCACATCGACGTCACGCAGCAGCCGGCCAATAGAAGCGGAGGGGCGGAGATGAGTGGTACGTAAACATCCCGCCCACCTCCTTCCTTCCGCATTGCCGGCGGGAGCAGCAGGACGTAGGTAAGATCTGTTCATCGTTCCCCGGGTGTCACACACTGCGATGTGTGCTACCCCGGGTACGATGAACAACCCGACGTACAATTTTTAGGAAATGAACGACGTGCATGCGATGAACGTTTTAATGTTCAATCTCAATCGCACGTAGCTGTTACATGCTACAATGTAACTTACGATGTCGGATGTGCGTCACTTACGACGTAAACCCGCCAACACATCGTAAGATATATTGTAGCGTGTAAAGCGCCCTTTACTTTATATAAATAAAATTGTTATTTTTAATACTTTGCAGAGACTCAATTGTAGGCAATGACTGAGTGAAGTTTGGCAGCCATGGACATCACTAAACGCTGGATTTCTCTCTTTTGTGATGTTTTGCCAAGCCTTTACTTCAGCTTACTTTAGCTGCTGGTCAATTCCCTTTCTTTGGTAGGCACACAGTCGTACGAACTGCAGATGAGGGCCAGAAAGAGCATGTGCTACAGTTGATGAGAAGGGCTGCATCAAGTGGCCTCTACTCCTCTTTGTCCACCATAACATAACACACAGTACAGTCCTCAGAGGTGGTACCTCAATTACCCTTTCTTCCCCCCCGTCACAATTCTCCAACTGACTATGGAGAACCACAGATAGGCGAGTTGGCAAAGCTTTTCAAACATTCAATTCCATGGGTATCAGAGGTCTGCTCCAAAGATTCACAGGCTTATGAGGAGTAAAGCATCTGTACTGATGCCCAAAATCTTTGTCAGCTAGAACTGAAGTTTAAGGGTAGGGTATAAGCAGAATCAATATCCTCGCTACTAGCCGTTAACCTCCAGGGGTGGAGGTGATCATGTTGAGACTCAGATATCTGAGGTTCATGCATACTGTACTTTTGCTGTAAAGTCAGGAAGACAAAAAGAGGAGGAGTGTGACTGTCAGGGCAAGGAGTGGGACAACAGAGAGGATGACAATGAGGTTCTAGATCCCACTTGATGTCAAGCCAAAGGCACACAGCTGAGTAGCTCAACAGAAGAGGTGGAGGAGGAGTAAGACGAGGTTAAATTGCACTTCCCACACAAACAGGTAGTGATTCAATCATGACAAGCACTGCATCCTCAGCCACAATTCTGGCTGTGGCCAGCAGCAGTCGTGGGTCTTCAGTTTGCATGTGCTGTCTAGACAGCAAAGGATGACCCAACTTACGTTATCTTCCATCTTTGTAAAAAATTACTCAGTAGAGGCAGGAACTGCAATAATTTGACTATTACATACATAATATACTCACAGCAGAAAAGAGGGCAACCAGTCCAGTTAGAGGTTTGTCTGCATCCTGTTTGTGCATTAGATGTGTTGGCCTGGGCTAACTGGACTGGTTGTCCTCTTTTCTGCTGTGAGTATCTTTTATAATACATTTTTGGGGGAGTTTTTATCTCCTCTTTTTGTTGCTATTTTTGATATTACATACATAAACCAATACGTGCAACCAACATGTGTTATTCTGAGAATCTTACTGCGGCCTACTGGGCTTAGCCAACTGCCGGCCACCCCATCAACTGTATATGTTGAGTTTTCCTCCTCCGTCACCATGGCAAGTGTTCCCACACAGATCTCCAGCTGCAGAACCTCCACTTGTTTTCCTGCTACTGTCGGGATGATAGATAGGGGGGAGTGATAGACCGTCAGCTGTTACAAAAGTGGACATGCCTGCTTTTTTTAATGATCTCAGACACCGAGAAAAACTACATCTTTCTCAATCCACCATAACATCTCCTCCTGCACTTCCCTCACAGACCACCAGTTTGTCATGTACACCCAACTCCACCCTCTCTCACCACAGCAGCCAGCCCTCAGTCCTGCAGTTATGGTCACGTAAAAGATTATTTCCTCTTACACATGCCAAAGCTAAGAGCTTGAACTTCACCATATCTTAATTTTTGGCCATGGAAATGATGCTTTTCTGCCTGGTGGATACAGATAGTTTCCGAAAGCTGATGGCAGTGTCAGTCCTCCACTACCAATTGCCTAGTCTCCATTACTTCTCTACTAAAAATGTGCCTGCACTACACCAGCATATTACAGACAACAGCACCCGTTCTTTAAAAAGTCTGTCTGACAGGATGCAATTCACCACTGACACCTGAATGAGCAACCATGGCCAAGGGCATTACACTGAATGGGCACTGGGTTACTCTGATGGCTGTGGGGGCAAGTGGGGAAGAGGCTGCTCCGCCAGTATTGAAATTTATCAGGCATGCAGGACAAACGTCTTTATCTACCATTTCGTCCATTGCTTCTGCCTCTTCCACCTCCTGTTGAGCCTCCACTTGTGCCCTCAACTTTCCATTAATGTAGCGTGCATTCCAACAGTGAAGAGAGAATCCTCCCCACCTCCGTACAGCACAGCCAAGGCTCACCGCAATCAGGCAGTGTTGAAATTAAAATGAATTGGACAACGCAGTCACAAGGCTGAAAAGTTGTGTAGAGCTATCCAGGCTGAGTTTGAGCAATGGCTGTCTCCACTGAACCTGGAGCCAGGGAACGCCATGTGTGATAACAGTGCAAACCTGCTGTCAGCCCTATGCCGGGGCAACTTCACACATGTGCCATGTGTCGAGGGCGGAGGGGTGGGAACGCCGCTTGCCTGAAATCACTGGCGCTCGGGTCCGGTGCTTCTGCTCATCATTGGCTCGAGCACGGGGCCGGACCCGGGGCTCGAGCAGCGCCTCCTCACCCACGAGTGAAAAGGGGGAGGTTTTTGGTGGGTATTTGGGATGTCGGTCGTGACGCCACCCACGGGTTGTGGTGATGGTGGGCACCACGGCTGCTGGTGACGGGGGATCCCGGGAGCGATGGCGGAGAGCAGCTAAGGTGTTGACCCCCTCCGTGGGTAGGGGCTGTTGGTCCCGGGGCCCCGGTTGGAGAGTAGGGAGGAGGTATAGGGGCAAGTGCCGATGTGGGGAGGCAGCGTGGGCGGGGGTGCAGTGCGGTGCCGGATGGCACTGTTGTACTCACTCAGACACAGAAGGATAGAGTCTCTGGTAAACCAAATGGCTGGATGGACGGGGTCCACAGCCGGCTGCCGTGTTCTCCCTCTCCCCGGATAGGTTGATGGTGGCTGTCGCTTTCCTGCACCTGTGTAAGTGTATTTGACTCCTATGGCTTCCCACGGGTAGTCCGCTCCCCGGCGTGCACGTGTCAGGAGAGCCCGTTTGCCAGGAGCTGGCCCTTGGATCTCTGGCCCTTGGCGGTGGCACTTATCCGGACGGGTTGGGCTGTTGCCTTCTGACGGGACTTAGGTGGGAATGAACCCCTGAGGTCCAGACCGCAATCAGATAATTTGACCTTTACGGCGGCTCCTAGCCTGGTCGGGGTCTGAGTACCCCGCCTTGGTGCTTGGCTTCAATCTGCTCCCCGGTTCGGTAACGGCGGGCCACCACCCGACCCCGGTCCTACGGTTCCACTGACCTACACCAACTCCTGCAGACAGCCACCACCGTCTGCCAACCTTACTGAACGTGCCTGGGCTCCAACCCAGACATCAACAGTCTTCACTCCTCTCACTTTCACTGTCTACCACAATCTACTGTCTTTTCCCGCCTCCAGGCCTGTGAACTCCTTGGTGGGTGGGGTAAACCACCTGGCTCCACCCCACCTGATGTGGACATCAAGCCTGGAGGGTGACAACAAGGATTTGATTGACTGGTGTCACCTACCCAGGGGAGGGGGTGTGTGTGTGGTGTTAGTGTACTATGACCCCTGGGGGTCCAGGGCGTCACACCATGCATTGCTCACGTCGTCAACGTGGTTGTACAACAAATTCTAGGCCATTAAGCCAAGCTGGATACGCTACTGCAAAAGGCACACCAAAGCTCATCGACTTGCATCATTGCAGAGGTCTTTCAGCCAACCGGTTAACAGGTTGATATGAGATGTGCCGATATGGTGGAATTCCACTTTGCACAAGTTTTTAGATCATATGTCAATATTTTTATGTAGACACCACTAATTCAAATAGCTCTGGCAGTTATAACAGCTATACAAAATCTTATCTTACCAAAGAGGTGTTCTGTTCCATCAGCATTGGCCCACGCTACAAGGAGAACTTTGAATCTCTCCTTCCTGCAGCGCAGTGGGCTAGTAAAATGGTGCAATACAAAAACGCCCTACTAAAACAATTATTACAAAAGTTCCCATCAGACAACGCTTGTGGCAGAGGTCAAAGTTTCTTGGGCAACCAAGGAGGAGAGATGAGGGAGACACATACAAGGTCCAACAGAGGCAGGGGAACACTATTAAAGGTGGCCTGACTGGGAAAGATTTATTAGGCTCTCACAGCACCAGGCTCTGATGACCCGGGGTAGTCTGACAAAGAGGAAAAAGTTTAGTAAGATGGTAAAGGAGTAGGGATGAGTAGATCCATGGAAGTTCAGGTTCACTGGGTTCGGCCAGACTTTAGTTAAAAGTTTGGTTCAGGACTCGGACATGGCTCAAACTTGACCTCTGACCCTAAACCTCATATAAATCAATGGGAGACCCAAATGGTGGATCCCATGCCACTTTTTAAGATCACTTATTTAAATCATTTAAAACTGTGGTGTCAAGTCTGTCTTACGTTTGATAACCAGCCAAGGTAAAGCAGACAGCTGGGGGCTTATATTATCAGTTTGGGAAGGCCTATGCTTATTTGGCTCTTCCCACCCTAAGGCCTTTTTCACACGTACGTGCCTCCGGTACGTGTTTGGCAGTTTTCTCACAAACCGGAGACACGTACACACGTAGACCTATGTATTACTTTGGTTTTGGACACACGTAAGTATTTTCGCATGGACCATGTGTCCGTTCCGTACGTACGTATGTCCATGTGTTTCTCACACTGACATGTCCATTTTATCTCTGGCATCACGGGTGTCACACGGAACGCAATCGGGTCACGTAACACACACGGACGACACGGATATGTTCCGTGTGACACGCACCGGAGAAAAGACGTGCTGCTGTCACTTGCTGCCGACCGCCGCTCATTATGCTAATTGAATATTCACTTCACTGCGGCCGGAAGCAGCATCAGCGGGGAGTCGGCAGGACCGGAGACCGAAGTTCAGCACCACGGACAGCAACGCCAGGGACAGGTGAGTAGAAAGTTCCCGTTTTCCGTGTGTTATCCCGGATAACATACGGAGAACACACGTAGGCCACACACACAGCACACCAAGGGCAATACGCACCTTTTACACGTTCATGAAACACGTGCGTGATTTTCACGGACGTGTAAAAGAGGCCTAAAAAAAATAGCCTGCAGCTGCTACAGAGTGGTGCATGCATTACATGTGCCAATTCGTGGGCTTTGCCCAGCTCCTTCTGATTACCTTGGTGAAGTGGTAATACTTTTGGGGTTGATGTCAGCTGTGAATTGACAGCTAGCATCAAGCCCAGGAGATAGTAACAGATAGGCATCTATCAGACACCCCTATTACTAACCCTGTAAATATATAGTTAAACACACACTGGAAAAAAATAGTTTATTTGAATAAAGACTCCCCCACAACTCCTTGTTCACCAATATATTAATTTAAAAAATCCTCGAAGTTCCAACATAATCCAATTGGGGAATAAAGACTCCCCCTACACTTCCTCATTCACTAATGTATTAATTTATAAGAAATCCTTAAAGTTTTTACATAATCCAATGGAGTAATATATCCTGACACCCATCAAATCTTATGGACCCTTGTTAGGAGAACATTCTCAGAATGAAGCTCCATATGATTCAATGTGCATTGTGGGACATTTCACTATTGGACTACGTCCAAACTTTGAGGATTTCTTTTTAATTAATAAATTAGTAAACAAGGTAGTGTGGAGTCTTTAATCAAATAAACTGTTATATTTACTGTGTGTGTCTTTTTTAGAGCCACATTTACACAGTTAGTAATGGGGGTGTCTGATAAGTGCCTCTCCATTACTAACCCCTGGGCTTCATGCCAGCTGTCAAGTAACAGCTAAGACCAAACCCAAATGTATAACCCTGACTGCCACTGCACCAGGGGAATAAAGAAGAGCTGGGCAAAGCAACCAAAATTGATGCATTTGTAGGATACACCACTATTTTTAGGCTGGAAAGGGTTAAAGAACCATGAATCTTCCCTGGCTGGTTATAAATAATGAGGGGGGACTCAAAACCAATTTTTTTAAATTATTTAATTAAATAAATAAATAAATAATTACAAAAATGATGTAAGAGCCCCCTCTATTTTTGATAACCAGCCAAGGTAATGCAGACAGTTGAGGGCTAGAGTCGCAGCTGTATGCTGTACCTGCATTGGTTATCAACAATAGGTTGGCCTCAATATAATTTTTTAAAAAATGTTTTAATTTCGTTCACTGCAGTGGCTGAAAACTTGTTGATTTCAACAAGATTTAATAGCATGTGAACATCAACCGAATGCCAAACTCAAACACACACTTCCATAAAAAGTCCATATTCAAGTTTTAGCCCTGGACACAAGGTGTCCGGTATAAACCCTGAACTTTAGAGTGTGGGTTCACTCATCCCTAGAAAGGAGTATCTAGCCGACTGTAGCAGTGTCCTCCGTGATTCCTCTGTGCTGTACAACTATTGAGTATCCAAGCTGGACATGAACTGTCCCTTTACATGTTGGAGGTGCTGGCCTGCAATGCCACTAGTGTTTTGTCAGAGTGGGTTTTTAATGCTACTGGGGGGGATAATAACAAATAGGGGCATCCGCCTGTCAGCTACAAATGCTGACAGACTGACTCATCAAAATGGACAAGGCCTGGATTGGTCCAAACTTCTCAACCCCACTGGACAGCAGCGGAACTTAAAGCAAATTTACATGTTCCTTTATTTATGTTGTATTATTATACACCCTTTCTCACCCCAAAAAATGGATGATGGTTTCTTTTATTTCTTTTCTTCCTCCTCCACCATATCAGCAAAGTCATCATGTGGTCCCCACTCTTGATTTTTCCATGGTGTGTATGATGCCCTCCATCATAATGTTATAGATGTGCAAGAGACCTAACTTTCCAATTCTCTTACGTATATACTGTAGATGTACAGCCCCAGGAGTAAATGTTTTTTAGCACTTTCACTTAGTACATAGCCTTTCCCAGTATAGGAGTCCCACACCTTCAAAATACAAAAAAAGGTTTCTGAGGCCTGTCCTCAGAACGAAGCTCTATAGGACTAGATGGGTGTCAAGGGACATTACTCCATTGGATTACATGAGAACTTCCAGTATGTCTTTTTAATAAATTGCTAAAAGAGGGACTGTGGTAGACTACTTACTCACCTATTGGATTATGTCAGAACGTCAAAGATTTTTTTATTCAATAAATGAGTGAATAAGGGCGTGTGGAGGGAGTGCTTATTCAAAGAAACTTTTGTTTCCTGCATGTGTTTTATTTAACTCTATACTTACCGGGTTAGTAATAGGGTTGTCTGATAGATGCCTATCCATTACCGGCCCCTGGGATTGATGTCAACTGTCAGTTCACAGCTGACATTAATTCCAAAAGTATTACCCCATTTTCCACCACAGGAATCGGGAAGAGCCGGAAAAAGCGACTAAATTTTGGCGCATTTAATGGATGAGCCACTTCTAGAGCTGCTGTAGGTTGCTATTTACAGTATAGGTTGGGAAGGGCCAAATAACCTCAACTGTCTGCTTTATCTTGGCTGGTTATCAAAAACAGGGGGGCCCCACAATGTTTATTTTATTTATTTATTTATTTAAATAATTAAAAAAAAGACCAGTCTGGGATCCCCTCTATTTTTGATAACCATCTAAAATAAAGCTAACATCCAAAGATTGCAGCCCCCCAACTAAGTGCTCTCTGTATGCTGGTTATCAAAAATAGGTGGGAGCCAACGTCAATTTTTTTTTTGTTTATTGCACACAGCAGCGTACCTACAATTTCTGAATACAGTAAAGCTTGTTTATTGGCTACAGCCTGTCAACAAACTTTATTAACATATGAAGAGTACCCGAACTCCAAGCTCGGTTACAGACTTTTTTAAAATTCAATGTTTAGTCAGAGACCCGGACACCCACTTTCCAGTAGGAACCCTGAATTTTACCATTTGGGTTAATACCTAATTGAGATTTGTACCAAGTGGATCCCTTGGGCACCTTATAAGTAAACAAATGTGTCAATTTAGGTAATAAATACCTCATTGTTAAAGCAACCTTCTAGTGGTTCTTTGTTGTTTTTTTTAGCCTTAAACCCCTTCACAACCTTGGATGTACTAGTACATCCAATGCTGTGTTTGTCCCTTTAATGAGGGCTCTTGCGGCAATCTGATCAGCAGATATGTGCAGCTATCAGGTGCAGGTGAATGGGAAATCGACCCACCGCCTGTTAAATAGTTAAATTTCGCTGTCAATCTCTGACAACAGGAATCAATTAGCTCCGGCAGCAGAGCACGCCATTCCCCGCCACCATCAACAACTCTGTGACGTGATCAAGGGGTGCCGATGACTTGTCATGACAGCTGGGGATCAGCTGATGACAACCGTGAATGTCATGACGTAGTTCCTGTGAATGCCGGCTGAGCACCAGTATTCACAGAAGATCAAGTCATAGGGTGTAACGGCATCACTAGGAACTGGGGAGCCTAAACTGGCTCTCAAATATTTGAAAAAGACTGAGCCGCACATCCTACAATTGTGTATAGGTGACAGCTAAAAAAAACATAGCAAATACAAAATGCATACAGCTGCACACAAAATGCCATCAATGTATATGGAACTCTGGTACTGCATTACTGCTATATGAAAAAATGAGATTTTTAGTTTATGAATTGGCCAATGCATGTAAGCCCGGAATAAAACGGCAAGGTAAATCTCAATATTCCGGGTACCTAACTAAAATGCCACTATTTAGGTTAAAAACATCCGTGTCTGGGCAGCTAGACTAAAAAATCTAACTTAAAATGCCACTATCTTGACTAACCTCCATGCCTGGGCAGCTAGGACTCCTGGTATAAGGATCATGAACACAGCCTGGTTTATAGGGCGGAGTCCTCAGTCAGAAAAAGACTCACTACAAATATTTGAAAAAGGCTGACCTGCACATCCTACAAGTGTGTATAGGTGACAGCTGAAAAAAAACATAGCAAATACAAAATGCATACAGCTGCACACAAAATGCCATGAATGTATAAGGGAACTCTGGTACTGCATTGCTGCTATATGAAAAAATGAGATTTTTAGTTTATGAATTGGCCAATGTATGTAAGCCCGGAAACCAACGGCAAGGTAAATCTCAATATTCCGGGTACCTAACTAAAATGCCACTATCTAGGTTAAAAACAACCATGTCTGGGCAGCTAGACTAAAAAATCTAACTTATACTGTTATAGGTCTCCTGCAACATGTGACTCAAGCAGTAATCCACAGGATAGCAAAAATTAACTGCTGCAAGCCCGAATACTAGCAAGAGCACAGCAGGAAAGCAGCATTGTGTGGAGTGGCTGACTCTACTCTTTGAACAGCATCAGAAGTACTCCAGATACTTGGCGAATTTTGAGCCAGACACCGTATGACAGATCAGCATTTTTGCTATTCCGAATGATGCTGAACCATTGCTCGGAACAGCAGAAGCAATTGGACACGGTCAGTTTCAAGTCCCCTAAAGGGATTAGTAAAATCAATATCAAAGTGTAATAAAAGTTTTTAAAAATATGAAAAAATAAAAAAAGAAATAAATATTCAAATCATCCCCCTTTTACAGCATTGAAAATGAAATAATTAGAAAAAAAATAAAAAAGAAAAAATACACATATTTAGTATTACTGAGTTCAGAAATGCCCGATCTATCAAAATATAAAATAAATTAATCTGATTGGTTAAGAGTGCAATGAGAATAAAATCAAAACTCCAGATAACACTTTTTTTGGTTGCCACAACATTGAAATAAAATGCAATAAGTGGCGATCAAAATATCGCACCTACCCAAATATGATATAATTAAAAAAGCCAGCTCAAGACGCAAAAAGCCATCACACAGCCCCAGTTCACAATAAATGAGAACGCTATGGGTCTTGAAAAATGGGACAAAAGTGTAAGTTTTGTTGTTTTTTTTTTACAAATTTCTGAATTTTTTTGCCACTTAAATAAAAATAAAACAATACAAGCCCATACTGACATTGTGAATCCTATTGCCAGGTCAGTTTTACCATATACTGAACATAATAAATTAAAACCCCCCAAAACAATTGTGGAATTGCACTTCTTTTTGCAATTTCATCGCACTTGGAATTTTTTTCTCGTTTTCTAGTACAATATATGGCAGAATGAATAGTGTCAATTAAAATAACAAATTGTCCTCCAAAAAAAACCCCCTTCACATGACTATATTGATCAACAAATAAAAAAGGAATGTTGCTTTGAAGAAGGTGAGGAAAAACCGAAAAACTGAAAATCGCTGGGTGGTGAAGCAGTAGTATTTTCATCCTTTCCCGATGATGCTGCCATTTTGTGACCACAAAGTCTGACGGGCCGGAAGTCAGAATTTACATCACGAGCTCTAAATTGAAGTCTATGAGACAAAGAATGAGTCCAGAATGAGGCTCTCATTGACTTGCATTGAAGAGTAAGCTCTGGCTAGCTCCATTAAATACTGGGTGATCCGTAGGTCACAAACTGCAGAAGACCAAACAAAGCGGTAGTAATAGAAAATGAAGACGGCGGTAGGTGAGTAGAAGACTGGAGCTCAGGTAACTTAGATTAGAAGCACCACTCCAGCTGTTAAATAAAAACAATGCTGCAGTGGTGCTTTAATTTACCCTACAGAGGTCTTCAAAATGCTCAATACCTTCTAATCTCTCACAGATTCCACATTAATGTATTACTTACAAAAAAGCAAGTTTTTTTTACAAAAAGATTACCGTATTTTTTGGACTATAGGACGCACCGGACCATAAGGCGCATGTTTTAGACCATAAGACCATAAGGTTTTAGAGGAAGAAAATAGGAAAATAAAATTCTAAGCAAAAATGTGGTCATAACACACTGTTATGGGGCAAGGATCTTCTTCTGACACTGTTATGGGGGCAATGTCCCCAAATTTTCTACTAAGGTACCCCATCCTGGTAATGATCCTCCTGCCTTGCATATGATCCCCATCCTTGTATGTATGTCCCTCATCCTGATATGTGCCCCCATCCTGCTATATACCCCCATTCAGGTATATGCCCACATCCTGCTATATACCCCATCCTGATAAATACCCCTATCCTGCTATATAACCCCATCCTGATAAGTACCCCCATCCTGCTATATCACCCCATCCTGCTTAATACCCCCATCCTGCTATATACCCCCGTCCTGTTATATACCCCCTGTTCTGCTATATACCTCCATCCTGCTGTATAACCCCATCCTGCTATATACCCCATCTTGCTATATACCCCATTCTGCTATATACCCCCATCCTGCTATATACCCCCACCCTGGTATATGCCCTTGTAGAGCGCTGCCACACCCCAGGCCATTGGGATACGCGGTTCCGGGTGGTGGATAATGGGGATCACCGTCACAGGTGGCCATGCCCGATTCCGTTACCTGGGGGGCGCTCGGTACAGGGTTATTTGGTATGTCACTTGTGACGCCACTGGCGGATTGCGGTAATAAGGTGTCCTGCCGCTGCTGTGGTTTTAGGGACAAATGGTATAGCAGCAAGTATGTTCGCACCCTCCGCCAGTAGGGGCTTAAGTCCCATGTAGGTGTGCTGCGCCTTGTGGTGCGCCAATAATACACACGACACAGTTCTTGCAGATTAACTGGTAATTTACTCACTGGATGTTGCAAGTGCAGTTTGTTACGGCTGGTCAACCGACTTTCCTTTGTCCCGGTGCTGACGTGAGTCCCAATCGAGCCCTCCGTGCACATGCAGAGCTGATGGTCCCCTTGCCTGAAGCTGTTGGTGACCTGCGGCGCTCCGCTCCTTTGTCTTTCCGGGCCCAGTATGATAGGCCTCGCGGTCCCTTGTGGGGTAGGCTACTTCTCTGTGCCCTCTCCCGGGTCCTATATATGAAGCTGTGTCCCTGAGCCTATGGGTGGTGTGGTACCCTGGAAGTCACCACACACGGCTGGATCAGCAGACCGCCTGCAGCTGTCGTCTACTCTGGGGTCCAGTACCCCCTCATGCGTAGTGCCTGGGATCTGTCTACCCTCAGGCTACTACCTCCTAGTCGCCTTTTGGGGTCTCCTCACAATCCTCACACCCCTCTCACTCTCTGGCTCCTTTCAACTGTCACTCCTTCAACTGTCATTTTTCCTCGCTGCCAACTCTGCCTAGCAATGCATGTTTCTTCCCACAAGCCACACCCCTTTCCCAGGCTAACAGCTAAAGGATTGGTTCTCACACCTGACCACTGTTATCCCTCTACATGCTGCGCCCAGGTCTCAGGGAATGTGCCCCTACCTGTGTGTGAGGTGTGGGTTGTCAGCATAGGGTGTTCCAGAAAGCCTTAGGATCCTGCAGATCACTGGGGTAGCATATCCCAGGGTGCTGCACCCTGAATCCTGTGGCACAGAAAAAATTAAACGTTTATACTCACCTTTCCTCCCTCCAGCAGCATCGCCCGTCCTCCTGTCTGTGTCAGCAGCAGCGCCGCTGACCTGTGTGGAGACAGTCACCATTCCCTGCAGGATCGCGATGTCCTCCTGGAGAGCGGTGAGCACAGGAATGATGTCATCGCTGTGCGCATGGCTCCACACAGATCAGCTGGCCAGCAGACAGGAGGACATTGTGATGCTGCAGGGAACGGTGAGTATACCGTATTTATTCACTGCCCCCCACGCTGATGATGATACGTGAGGGGCAGTGAATATAGCCGCACATGATCACTCCAGGCTGTAGTTGCCAAGGGTAATCACGCAGGCTGGCTCTTTACTATGTGCTCATCCCTCGCCCATCATCCCGGCCACCTGTCAGCGCCGGCTTCAGCGTTGAGAGATGATGGACGGGAGGATGGGTGTGCATTTGAAATGAGTGGGCCCACGTGGTCACGGTAGGCTCTGCTACAGCCTACGCATGCCGCCGCTGACCTGCTCCACCGCAGCACCCTCATTCCCCGCAGCCTTACATTCAGACTATAAGTCGCACCCCCCACTGTTCCCCAACATTTGGGGGGAAAAAAGTGTGTTTTAAAGTCCGAAAAATATGGTAATATCTTTTGCCCTTGTATATATTTTAAAGGTAGGTGTAAGAGTAAATGAAAGACCATTTTCACTTAAAATTATGTGATGATTATCTAAATAACAAGTAAAATGATTATACATTTGAGTATTTTTAACTCTGGTGGCCCCTAAAAATGCACTCGGTTATAATGTGCTCCTTGGAGTTTGATTCACGTGGCACTGAAAGTTTTCAAAGCCAAAGGCTCATGGTAATAACAAGATATAATAGTGATTAAAATCTGACAGGTTTTTTCCTGTACAAGAAAAAAAGAGATGTCTGAATGAGACCTTAGTCATCTTTTTTCCAAACTAAAAACTTCATGTCTGATTCTCTGTCTTGATAGTTTAAATTAACTGTTAGGCCTCATTCAGAAGTCAGTTTTTTACATCTAAGAAAAATGGACTGAGTAGTCGGCTTGTCCATCACTAAGTGCATCTATAAGTGTACTGCAATTAATTAGACCTGAATTTGATTGGAAGGAACCTGAAGGTAACTGGATACTTAGTAACTGTAAACAATATTTCTGTTTCTCTTCACTTTCAACTCTATAATACTTCCCTTTCTACTAACCCCCCCTAAGTCCTACACCTAGTAATGAACTGGTCATCTCTCCCTACATCCTCCTCACCCATCTCACTTCCTCCTCAGATATCTTCCTCCACATAAAACTGTGTCTCCAGATGCGCATGGTCATCTCATGCCCTCTCCTGCCTAAACCTTCTAACTAGAGATGAGCGATGTTCGCCAATTTCATGTTCGAGTGATTTTGGGGGGTGATCAAAACGTTCGACGAACTCGAGCTTTCTGCTAAAAGCTTGACAGTTCGAGTTACGTTCCAGAATGGTTTGAGCACCAAAAACGTGGCTTTTCACAGTAAGGTTATGTGCACACGTTGATGTCTGCATGCGTCCTGCGTCCCCAGCAGAATCCCTCTCTCTTTCCTACTCACCGACCACGGGCGTCTCGCTGCATGGCTGTCTCAAATCTGCGGCGTCATTTCCTCTTTTGAAAATGGCTGCCGCTTCATTATTCAATCAGTTATTCCGTGCTTTCCCCGCACACCGGTGCCCATGATTGGTTGCAGTCAGACATGCCCCCACGATGAGTGACAGCTGTCTCACTGCAACCAATCACAGCTGCCGGCGGGCAGGTCTATATCGTGCAGTAAAATAAATAAATAAATAATAATAAAAAAAAAAATGTGGTTCCCCCCATATTTCATACCAGCCAGGATAAAGCCACATGGCTGTAGGCTGGTATTGTCAGGATGGAGAGTACCACGTTATCAGGAGCCCACCACCCTAACAATATCACCCAGCAGCTGCCCGGAATTGCCGCATCTATTAGATGCGACAGTCCCAGGACTCCACCCAGCTCATCCCGAATTGCCCTGGTGCGGTGGCAATCGGGGTAATTATGAGTTAATCATGCCAGGCGTCTCTCCGAGATACCTCCCATGATTAAACTGTAAGTGAAAGTAAAGAAACACACACAGCGAAAAATCCTTTATTTGGAATAAAAGACAAAAAAAATCCTCTTTCCCCATTTTATTAAAATCCCCAAATACCCCTCCAGGTCCGAAGTAATCCACACGACACTGTCAGCTTTGCTACAGAACACGAGCGCTCTGTGTCTTCTCCACGTAGCACATGAAGAGAATCACTCTGTCAGCTCAGACTTCAGTCTGCTTTGCAGACCTCAAGATAACGAAATCTGCCTATGTTCATCATTGGAGCCAGTAGCTGAATGGATAGAGCGCTCACCTAAGAAGCATAACTTCACAAGTTCGAGTCCCAGCTGTGTCGGTAAAGATTTTTTTTTATTTTCAATTAATTAATTATTCTTTATTTATAATTAATTATAAAATATTATTATTTTAATTATGCACAGAGGGGAGTAGCCGGACATCATCTATAGCCGCTTCACGGAATGAGGCTGCATTCTCTCTCTCTCTCTCATAGTTTGTGTTTGTTTGTTTTTGCACTGATGCTTCAGCTGATTGTATAAAAGCCGTTTATATAATCAGCTGATGTGTCATGTGATTCAGGCCCTTGAACCTGACACATCATCTGATTGCTTTGCCTTCCAGCAAACCGATCGGATGATATTGGATTCGGATTGGACGGCGTGGGACCCTTGACCCAGGATTACTGCGGAGGGGGTTCTTTAAGATGGAGTCACTAATTGTGTTGTGTTTTATTTCTAATAAAAATATTTTTCTGTGTGTTGTGTTTTTTTATCTGTACTAGAAATTCATGGTGGCCATGTCTAATATTGGCGTGAAACCATGAATTTCGGGCTTAGGGCCAGTTGATAATATACAGCTAGCACTAACCTCATTATTACCCAGTGAGCCACCCGTCACCAGGGCAGCTGGAAGAGTTGGAAACAGCGCCAGAAGATGGCGCTTCTATGAAAGCGCCATTTTCTGGGGCAGCTGCGAACTTCAATTCGCAGCAGGGGTGCCAAGAAAGCTTGGGCAACCTGAGCTGCGGATTCCAATCACCAGCTGCCTAGTTGTACCTGGCTGGACACAAAAATTGGGCGAAGCCCACGTAATCTTTTTTAAATTATTTCATGAAATTCATGAAATAATTAAAAAAAGGGCTTCCCTATATTTTTGGTTCCCAGCCGGGTAGAAATAGACAGCTGGGGGTTGGGGGCAGCCCGTGGCTGCCTGCTGTACCTGGCTAGCATACAAAAACATGGCAAAGCCTACGTAACTTTTTTAGAGGGCAAAAAACTCCTGCATACAGTCCTGGATGGAGTATGTTGAGCCTTGTAGTTCTGCAGCTGCTGTCTGTCTGTATGGAGGAGAGCAGACAGCAGCTGCAGAACGACAAGGCTCAGCATACTTCATCCAGGACTGTATGCAGCAGTTTTTTGCCTGCCAAACAAATGACGTGGGCTTCAGCATATTTTTGTATGCTAGCCAGGTACAGCAGGTGGCTACAGCTGCCCCCAACCCCCAGCTGCCTATTTGTACCCGTCTGGGAACAAAAGAAATAGGGAAGCCCTTTTTTTAATTATTTCATAAATTTCATGATATAATTAAAAAAAAATCGACATGAGCTTCGCCCCATTTTTGTGTCCAGCCAGGTACAACTAGGCAGCTGGGGATTGGAATCCGCAGCACAGGTTAGCCCGAGGTTTCTGAGCCCCTCTGCTGCGCATTGCAGTCTGCAGCCACCCCAGAAAATGGCGCTTTCATAGAAGAGAAGCGCCATCATCTGGCACTGTATCCAACTCTTCCAGCAGCCCTGAAGCTGGGTGGCTTGCTGGGTAATAATGAGTTAATACTAGCTTTGTTTTACTAGCTAGTATTAAGTCAGAGATTCTTAATGTCAGGCAAGTTTGACCCGGCCATTAAGAATCTCCAATAAATGGTTAAAAAAAAAGACTCCACACAGAGAAAAAATAGAAATAAATACACAGACACACTTAGAGACTCCATTTTTATTACAAACTGTCAGCCCTCCACGATCCATGGTCTTCTGTCTTCTTTCTCCTTCAACCCATGCAGTTCTGCTACATCAGACAGCGCTGCATGGGAGGAAGACACTGCTGCTCCCCGTGCAGTCTATTCACTCAGTGAGTGAGCAAAAGCTCCAGGCTGTAAGCGGTGATGTCACCGCTGACAGGCGGGTTGCTATAGCAACGGTGATCTCCGTTATTGACCGGCTGTGGCAGCCGGTGAATAACGGAATGGGGAAGCAGAACGGGGAAGCCGACCATGTGCCAGAGCATTTCGCCGGTACGCAGAGCACCACGTACCGGAGAGATGCACTGACAGGACCTAGCATGACGTCTAGCCATGTGACCAGTCTGTAGCCAATGGTATAATAAACACGTGACTGGTCACATGGCTATTTTGACGTCACGGAAGGTCCTATCATCAGTGCTGGTTACCGGGAGGACGCAGCGATTATCGTAATGAAAAGCGGCGGGAGACAGAGTGCAGGACGTGTCGCGGGGACCTGTAAGTGTAATAGCAATGTTTATTAACTGTATGTGCACATTTATAATGTGTTTTTATGTGTTTGTATTTGCCTGCCATTGGTTTCAATGGGGTTCGAGAGGTTTGTCGAATGGTTCGTCGAACGTTCGTCGAACGGAGCCTTCGTTCGACGGACTGAACCGAACTCGAGCCTTCAGAGGTTCGCTCATCTCTACTTCTAACACTCTCTGTGCTTCTCCTCATTGTTGGTGATATCTCTCCAAATCCTGGCCCCCCACACCATATCCCCACAGTCATTTCTAACCCCCATTTATCACAAATTTTTGCAACCCTGCTAACCTTACCCCATTCACCCAGTCCTCGCTCCCCCAATTCTTTTAACAGGGGCTCTGTGGAACGTACGCCCAGTCTGCAACAAATTTTCATAAATCCATAATCTTTTAATCACTAATTAACTCTCCTTCATTTGCATCACTGAAACCTTGCTCACCCTCTCTGACACAGCCTATCTAACTGGACTTTCTCATGGTGGTTTCCATTCCTCTCAAACTTCCCATCCCAGCAACAAGCATGGTGGAAGAGTTGGCTTGGTCTTGACCAATAGCTGTCCATTTCCACTACAACCCTCCAACCCTTACTCTCCCCTCTTTTGAGGCACACTTCATCTGCATCTACTCCCCTTTAAACCTCTAACTAGCTGTCATCTACCACCACCCATACCTTTCTTTACCACTACGCCACCTGGCAATTTAATTTCCTTTCTATTGACATCCTGACTATCATCATGGCCAACTTTAACATCAACATTGACAGTTCCCACTCTGCTGTTTCAAAACTTTTAACACTCAATTCCTCCCTTGGCCTCACTCAATGGTCATACACAGCTACTCACAAAGATGAGTATCTCATCTTCACTTGCCTCTGTTCCCTATCTAAGCTCTAAAATTCACCTCTTCCCCTGTCTGACCATAACCTACTTACATTCTTTTACCTCTCTTCCCCTTGCAATCAACCCGCACTCCACAAATTTACACTCCTTTGCAGAAATCCCAAACACCTTGATTTACATTCACTCTCTGAGTCCCTTCTCCTTCTCACAGACATAGCTTCCTTACACAATGCAGATGTTGTTGCCAATTTATATAACACCACAATAACTAAAGTTCTTGATATGTCTGACCCCCTCACACATACCAAGATCTGCACAATCAACAGGCAACCCTGTGATCCAAGCCTGACTAAAGAACTGAGGCAGGCTACAAGGGGAAGAGATCCCATTCCACCAAGCACAAGCATTCCCTCAACAATTTAAGTCTACTGCCGTAAAACAAACCTACTTCTCATTTCTCATTTTCTTCCCTTCCCACAACTCTAAACAGCTATTGAACACTTTCAATTCTCTCTATCCCCCAGCACTCCCTCCCTCTCCTATAGTCTTAGCTGAAGACTATGCCTCATTTTTCAAGCTGATCAAAAACATCAGAGAAAGCTTTGGTCCACAGTCCCTGCAACTCCTCCCCCATAACTACTGAGACCTCTTCCTCCCTAACCAGCTTCTCCACCATGACAGAAGATCAGTGCTCCTTTGTCCCCTCCAGATCTCATCTCACCACCTGTGCACTTGACCTGCTCCCATCCCACCTTATCCCCAACCTCACCACAGCCTCCATCCCAACCCTAACCCAGCTCTTCAACCTATCACTAACAACTGGTGTCTTCCTCTCATGCTTTAACCCTAGAACGCGCAACCATAGAAATCTACAATAGAAAACAAGTGACCTAGCAGACCTGCAAGGGCCAAGGTATGCGTTCTAGGGTTAAACATGCCTTTACCACACCCTCTCTTGACCCATCCTCTGTGTCTAGCTATCCCCCCATATTGCTTCTTCCTTATGTCTCAAAACTACTGGAACAGCATGTCCATCTTGAACTGTCCTGCCACCTCTCCTTCTGCTCCCTCTTTGACCTATTATAATCTGGCTACCAACCACATTATTCAACTGAGACTGCCCTAACTAAAGTCATGAAAGACCTACAAACTGCCAAAGCCAAGTGACACTACTCTGTTCTCCCCTCTTAGACCTGTCTTCTTCCTATTGACTCTGGGGCCCAATCCTCTTGGTACATATTTTCTCATCTCTTGGTATTACAGACTTGCCACTATACTGGATCAGTAGACTTTCAGTGTCTCCTTCTCTCACACTATCTCCTCATCTTGCTCCCTCTTTGTAAGTATCCCTCAAGGTTCAGTTCTAGAACCCCTACAGTTCTCCATCTACACCTTTGGTCTGGGACAGCTCATAGTCTCAATGCTTTCAGTATTATCTCTACGCTGATGATACTCAGATCTACCTCTCTGGACTTGATATCTCCTCCATACTAACCAAAATCCCACTGTTTATTTGCTATTTCATCCGTCTTTTCTGATTGACTTCTAAAACTGATCATGCACAAAACAGAATTAATCATCTTTCCCCCATCTCACTCTACTACTCCACCAGACCTATCCAACAAAGTAAATGGCTGCTCACTCTCCCCAGTCCTGCATGCTCGCTGCCTGGGAGTAATCCTCGACTCTGCTCCCTCTTTCAAGCCACATATCCCTATCCACCTCCTGCCAACTCCAGTTCAAAAATATTTCCCGGATCTGTACATGTATTGACCAAGATCTGTAAAAACACTAGTGCATGCCCTCATCATCTCCTGCCTGGACTACTACAACCTCTTGCTCTGTGGCCTCCCGTCTAACACTCTCACACCCCTATAATCTACCCTGCACTCTGCTTCCCAAATAATCCACCTATTCCTCAGCCTCTCCTCTCTGCCAATCTGTAACGCCTGCCTGGATCAACAGACTCAGATGGGATGTATTGGACAGTCTAGAGGGAAGCCACTCACCAAGCAGGACCCCCAGAACCCTGAAACCCTTTAACCCCTATACAGGGATTTGGAATTACACAGGGCCCTGGAGATCACTACCTGTGGAAGGCTGCAGTCCGATGAGAGTAGTCGTCAGGCAGGCTCAAACCAGGAATAGCAGAACAGGGACAGAATTGGCAGGCAAGGACGTAATCAGAAAACACAGCAGAGGTCAAATCCGGATCGGGCAGTGAGGTACAAAAACAGCAGGCAGAAGGGTAGTCAGAAAACACGCAGACGTCAGCACACAAGAATCACAAAACAGAATAGGGCAGACCAGGAGCCAGGAAATCAGAACTATCTTTGGCAGAGGTCAGCAGACAGGAGGGGAACTAAGAAGGTTGTGGTGTCTTCCCATTGGCTGTAGCTGAACGCTGGCAACTTCAGCTGGAAGACACACGCTACCCACAGTCAGCCAGTGGTACTGCAGATCCCAAGATAACTCAGCCCAGTGGATGATCGGAGCCTGCGCCCACCGCTGCCGCTGGCATCGACTCCTCTCCCATCACCAGCACCATCCACGGCAGGAACACTGCGTTGCCTGGCGATCGGAGCAGAAGTCGCTGGAGCGGACGCCGGTGGTGACGTAACACAATCTATTCACATGCTTCCCATTGTCCAAAAACTCCATTTAAAAACACTAACCATGACATACAAAGCCATCTGCAACCTGTCTCCTCCATACATCTGTGATCTAGTCCTGTACGTAACCTCCGATCTTCACAAGATCTCCTTTTCTCTTCTCCTCTTATATCCTCTTCCCACAATCACACACAAGATTTCTCCTGCACTTCCCCCATATTTTCGAACTCTCTGGCCCAACACATCAGACTCTTAGCTACCATGGAAACCTTCAAAGGGAACCCAAAGACCCATCTTTTCCGACAAACCTACAACATCCAGTAACGCTTAGTCTACTGTCACACAGCACAACCAGCTCTACCCTCACCTATTGTATCCTCATCCATCCCTTGCAGACTATGACCAATTGTGGGCAGGATCCTCTCTCCTCCAGTACCTGTCTGTGCCTTGTATTGTTCATGATTATTGTACTTCTCTACATATGCCCTTTTTCACATGTAAAATGCCATGGAATAAATGTCGCTATAATAATAAATAAATAATAGTGATTTTAATCAGAGTTTCAGCAGGTTTTAATCACATTTTCATGCTGTCAGATATATTCACTGAGCCATAGACTAGTTTTGCTGATTTTAGTCTAATACTCGGATCAATATCGTACATCTCTGCAGTTTTGTTTGGCCCACTCAGGCCAAGGCAAAAGTCCCATAAACTGTCATAGGTATGAGTACTATCTGTGAAAATTAGAGCATAGCACTTATATATGAAAAACTAATGTGAGAATTATCCCTAACCGTTACATAATCCATTTCATGCTTATATTTCCTATCACTGGAGTCCAAAATAAACAAATTATTCTTCATGTGGTCAGACTAGTGATTGGTAGAAAGGCAAAACCATATTTTATTGCATAAATTATCTCATGTCAAGAGTATGAGGCGACAGGCGCATAAACGTAAACTAAATGCTAATCTAGCATGCAGCACCCATATTCCTTTATATTACTATATGCAAATAAATGTTTACAATTAAATCATTTAGTTCCCCCAACACTATGTCTTTCTAAATACTTCACTAATTTCCTTAAATATTTTCAAAAACACATCCCAAATTTCTCTTCATTTCCTATATTCTGATTTCTGGTTTATATTTTTACTATGGTACCAGGGGCAGCCACATTTGGAAATAAACAGATTTAATTTTCCATGCATTATCAAGATAAATTAGTTACATTGTTTAGTCGGTAATTGCAATCAAGGGTGTTCATTATTTTGGTAACAAAATGTTCCACCCCTGCTTCAACATAAATGCATTTATCAATAATTAGCTTTTGTCAACTTGTAAGATAATTTATTCTACATAAACACTGTGATTTAGTATAGATTACATTTGATTTCACAAAAGCATAGACTGGAATAGAAAATAAAATTTTACTTACACTATAGGCTTAAATTATTAAAAAAAGCATTTTATTTTATAACTCATATCCTTGGCATTTAATAACTAATATTTTTTTTGTTTGTGCTCAATCAGCATGATATTGTGTCTAGTTTTTTTTTTGTTTTTTTTTTTTGTTTTTTTTTAATTAATTGTATATTTTATACATGTGACTTTGGGGTGTTTACAGATTTACATATAATTTTATTATAGTGAAGCTGACAGCTGATGCCCAATCCACGTACGATCTCAGTCAGGAATGTTTGACTGTGAAACTCCGCGGTGTTGTATACTGTAACAACCATTGGGGATAAAGCCGCACTAGATGCTAGTCACAGAGGCAGGTACCCGTCCGGCTTCTTCCCGCCCACTGCCCCGGAATGACAGGTCTCTCCCTGCTTGCATGTATAGGGAGGTAGGTCCCTCCAGTGCAGCAGATTTTAAAAGCATTTTTTCTCTGAAATGCCGCAGCATTTCAAAGTCAAACATACCTGGTTGAGATCATACAGCCTGTGCCTAATACATGTTGCCCATGGATTGGGAAGTATATATCAGCTGTGAGGTTCCCTTTAATTTCATTTTAGCATGTTTTTCTTGTTTGTTTTTTTTTACTTTCTGCCCTAATTGAGTAAAAACAAATGTATGCTATTTAAAAATGCTTTTTTGTGCTTTTACAATTCTATTTATTTATTTTTTTATTTTAATTTTTTTTAATTCTATTTATTTTAAAATTTTCACTCTTAAAGCAACTTTAATTAAACATACATTTTTGTCTTATCATGTAATAACATACTTGTATGCAAGTATATTGTGTGTAAAATTGTGCGCAAAAGTCGGTTGTTACATTAGCCACAGATTTTGCCTAAGACAACACTGAAGACGTTTATCTGATCTTAGTCTGTCTATATAGTGACCTAAGGGGTTCCCAATTTTTTCAGTGCTGCAATAAAGTTTGATAGGTACTAAAAGGGTATACAATAGGGATAAGAAAACTGCTTTGTGTTTGGGTGCTCGTTAAGTGTAATGAGCATTTTGATGCTCAGTACTCATTTACTGAGTATGATGGAAATCAATGAGGAATTCAAGCATTTTTCCGGAAGATTAAAAAAAAAAACAAAAAAACGATATGCGGTCCCCCACAATTTTGATACCCAGCCATGATAAATCCAGCTAGGGGCTGGTATTCTCAGGCTGGGGAGACCCAGCCTAAAAATATCAGCCTCCAACCGCCTGGCTTTGTCACATTCATTAGATGCAACAAGCTCGGCACTTTACCCAGCTCTTCCCGCTGCCTTGGTGTGGTGGCAATCGGGATAATAGCAGGGGTCAATAACAGCCCACAGTTGCTACTAAACCCCAGATTAGTAATGGAAGGGCCCTACCACATCCACATCAGTAATCTTTAAGTGAAAGTAAATAAACACAGATACCGAAAAAATCCTTTATTTGGAATAAAATACAAAAACAACCCTCTTTCACCACTTTATTAACGCCCAAAACACCCCTGCGGTCCGACATAATCCACATGAAACCCCACAATGATTCAGCTCTACTGCATCTGAATCTCACAGCGAGCACCATAGAACAGGACTGCCCGCTGTGAGTGCAGACAGACAATGACTGAGCTGAGATGAGCGATGACGCCACTCAGGTTATTTGCGGTCACATGGTCCTCCACCTGTAACAGCAGGTAACCTAACCACAAGTGACCTCAGTAAAGTCAATGACCTCTCCTCAGGTGACACCTGCATCTCCTGGCAGAAAACTTCAGGGGAGTTTTGCCAAGAGATGTAGATTTGGTGCTGAAATTT
Source organism: Anomaloglossus baeobatrachus (assembly GCF_048569485.1). Lineage (NCBI taxonomy): Eukaryota > Metazoa > Chordata > Amphibia > Anura > Aromobatidae > Anomaloglossus > Anomaloglossus baeobatrachus. Next base: position 353,047,056 of record NC_134353.1, read on the forward strand.
TACACCATATTCCTGCACCCAATCAACCTCTTAGCAAAATAACACAATTTTTGACTCATGTTTTGCCACGGTGTTTGCTGTGGTTGTTTGTCATGGTTTTTTGCCAGGAGATGCAAATTTGGTGCTGAAATTGTCTGCACCAGATTTCAGCACCAAATTTGCACATTCTGGCAGAAATAACCAGCTTTTTTTGCATTTTTTGGCCAAGGGATGTAAATTTTGTACTTAAATTTTATACCATATTCCTGCACCCAATCTACAATACAGCAAAAAAACCATGTTTTTTGTTGCATTTTTTGCCGCGATTATTGCCGCGGTATTCTGCCAGGAGGTGTATATTTGGTGCTGAATTCGTCTGCACCAGATTTTAGCACCAAATTTGCACCTGCTGGCAAAAAAACCCTTTTTTTATTTGCATTTTTGAGCCAAGGGATGCAAATTTGGTGCTGACATTTTTACACCATATTTCTGCACCCAATCTACATCTCCTGGCCAAAAAAACCTGTGTTTTTTGCTGCATTTTTTGCTGCGATTATTGCCACGGTTTTCTGCCAGGAGGTGCACATTTGGTGCTGAATTGGTCTGCACCCAGATTTTAGCACCAAATTTGCACTCCTGGCAAAAAAACCCCTTTTTTATTTGCATTTTTGAGCCAAGGCATGCAAATTTGGCGCTGACATTTTTACACCAAATTTCTGCACCCAATCTACATCTCCTGGTAAAAAAAAAATGTTTTTTTTTTGCTACGGTTTTTGCTATGGGTTTTTGCTATGATTTTTACCACAGTATTCTGCCATGAGGTGCACATTTGGTTCTGAAGTTTTCTGCACCAAATTTGAGCACCAGATTTGCACCTCCTGCCAGAAAAAAAGGTTTTTTTTTGCATTTTTGGGCCATATTCCTGCACCCAATCTTCACTTCCTGATAACAAAACACATCACTACCACATCATACCGCATGCGGTAGTGATACTTTTTTGCCAATAGGTGTAGATTGGGTGCAGGAATATGGTGTAAAAATGGCAGCACCAAATTTGCATCCCTTGGCCCAAAAATGCAAAAAAAATTATTTTTTTTTCTACCATGAGGTGCAAACTTGGGGATAAAATCTGGTGCAGATGATTTCACCACCAAATATGCACCTCCTGGCAGAAAACCTTGAAGAGAATTGCGGCAATCAAATCACGGCAAAAACCGTGGCAAAAAAAAAAAAAATTTTGCCAGGAGGTGTAGATTAAGCGCAGAAACGTTTTTTTGCCAGGAGGTGTAGATTAAGTGCAGAAATATGGTGTAAACATTTCATCACCAAATCTGCATCTATTGGCAAACAAACTGTGGTTTTCTGCCAGGAGATGCAGGCCTGTGAACTTAGTGACACCACCTGAGGTGAGGTTACTTGAGATCAGATTACTTGCAATCACAGGTGAAGGACCGTGGGAACTTCCAACTGTGACCGCAAATGACCTGACTGACATCACCGCTCATTGCACAGATTGTACATTCTCTGCACTCACAGTGGGCAGTCATGCTTTATGGCCGCTCGCTGTGACTTGGATGTAGCAAAGCCAGGATCCTTGTGGGACCTCGTGTGGATGATTTTGGACCTGCAGGGGTGTTTAGGAAGTTAGTAAAGTGGTAAAAAAGGATAGTTTTTTGTATTTTATTCCAAATAAAAGATTTTTCTGGATGCAACAATTCCAGGCAGTTGGAGGCTAATATTTTTTAGGCTTGACCTCCCCAGCCTGAGAATACCAGCCCCTAGTTGGCTTTATCTTGGCTGGGTATCAAAATTGTGGGGACCATATATCTGTTTTTTTAATTATTTATTTAAATAATTTTTTAAAAAAGTCACATGTGGTTCCTCTTCTTTTGATACACAGTTAAGGTAAGCGCGGGGCTGGGGGTGCAGCCTGTAGCCATGGGTTTTAGCTGTGCTCGGTTGCAGAATACCGGGGAGATCCTGAGCCAATTCTTTCATTTATTTATTTTTATACTACGATGCAGGGGGGTGAAGGGAAGCTAAGTCCCCCTTGCATGATTATGGTGGACAAAAGGAAACATTATGACGCCTACCAACCAAGTGAGTCACGTCCACTAACCTGGAATGAGCCTGTACATTCTAGGCTCATGGTAGATGCTAGCATGTATGAGCTCCTTCAGTTACACTGCTTTCCCTGCCCACGGGCCATCCTGGCACCTGTGATTGGATGCAGTCAACTGACATGCTGCAACTCAGGGTATGGGTGCATCTGGCTGCCACCAATCATAGGCGCTTGTGGGCAGGGAAAGCAGTGCATATGTGATGAACATAATGCGCAGCACTAGAAGTGAATGTGTGGCCGGCGAGCAGCGTACAGCCATGCCAGAGCTTCGATATGTACAGCATGCTTACTCCCATTCCCCTATTCGTTTCTACCACCATTTTTAATCTCCAGATTCTGATCCCCATATACTTTTATGGGGTCCAGATTCCAGACCGGATCCAGTTTTTTTTTAAAAAGAACAGGGATCTGCCAGTCCTGGTTTTCTGTGAGTCCTCACATTTATAATTCTAATTTATTGAGATGCACTTGTATATTATGCAGAGAGGGTGCAAAAAGCACAGAAACATATACAGCAGGTGAAATAAATATTGAACACGTTACACATTTTCTAAGTAAATATATTTCTAAAAGTGTTATAAACAGGAATTTCAGCAAAGGATATTTTTTAAGGCTCAGCAGCCAGCAGGAGTTCCATAATGTCAGAGACAAGTTGTCCCAGTTACTTAATTAACCTTGTCAGCTTACCATTTGTTAGTAGATGGATGGAGGCATCCTATTTCTACCCTGAATAGGATAACTTATAGGTGCATGGCAAGATGCAGAGACATATTAGGGGTTTATGATTTTTATGACAGTTTTTATGACATCGTCTATCTCTCCACGCTTAGTTTATCCATGTTTGTAGTGCTCTGCAAATTCGCTTCAGGTTCCTAAGGAGGTACATGATACAACCTGACAGACTTTCAGGAAGCCAGGTCTAGGTTGTGGGTTCTAGTTGTGCAGCTAGAGATATTCCGGCCTGTGCAGGAGCCAGTAGGGTGTTGTGTAGCAGGGGATACTAGTCTGTACAGAAATCAGTAGGCTGCAGATGCGGCAACTGTGGAAGGCTTTATTCCTTCTTTACCTGGCCAGGATTAGATACGTGCATAACATTATAGCCATCCCAATCCTCAGTGTATGCTGAGGCTGCACCCCGTGAACGCTTAGGCCGCACAAATTTAAACGGTGTCCTTGAAGGTTGCAGACATCAGGCATCAACTACTTGCTAATTCTAATTGCGCTGTGGAACCCAAGGAAAAGTTATCAAACTGCTTTGATGGGGATAGAAGTAAGTTCTCAATGTTTTTTGCCATATGTAAATTGTACTTTCACCTCTGTCCTTTCTCTCCTGGGGTGAGAGTCAATGAGTGGGCATTGTTTTGCCCTTGCTTTATGGGGATCCACAGGCTTGGGCATTTTCATTGCCTCTATTGAGGCATTTTTCGTAGCTTTTGGCCTCATTTATGATGACTTTTATAAAATCGCAGTAGCTGAATCTAAGATTCACAAGCTGGTTCATGGAGGCCATAGAGTTGAGGACTACCACTCAGAGTTTAGGTGTTGAGTAGTAGAGACCTAGTGGAATGATTCTCCTCTTCGGAGTCAGTTATGGCAGGGACTTTTAAGTCAAATTAGGGATATGATGGCTTACAGTCTCTGTCTGCAGTCTCTTGAGGAAGCTATGTCAGTGGTTGTTTGTTTAGACAGACACCTAAGAGATAGAGACTTCTTTAAAAGTGTCTCAGTGACCGCTTCCTCCCCACTAGTTAACATTGATAAACGTATGCAAATTGGTGCTTGCAGAGACTCCAATTGGTGATGTAAATTTGGAATATCTGCTCAGTTTTGTTTATATTGCGGTAAAGCTGGGTTCACACTAAGCGACAGCGACGTCGCTGTTACGTCACCATTTTCGGTGACGTAACAGCGACCTTGTAAGTCGCTGTTATGATCGCTGCTTAGCTGTCAAACACAGCAGAAGCAGCGATCATAACGTCGCTGTGCTACATGTGCAGAGAGCAGGGAGCCGCGCTTAGCGCTGGCTCCTTGCTCTCCTAGGTACAGTACACATCGGGCTAATTAACACGATGTGTGCTGCAGCTACATGTCACAGTGCAGAGAGCAGGGAGCCGCACTTAGCGCTGGCTCCTTGCTCTCCTAGGTACAGTACACATCGGGTTAATTAACCTGATGTGTGCTGCAGCTACATGTCACAGTGCAGAGAGCAGGGAGCCGCGCGCACTGCTTAGCGCTGGCTCCTTGCTCTCCTTGCTACAGTATACATCGGGTTAATTACCCGATGTGTACTGCAGCCACATGTGCACAGAGCAGGAGCCGGCACTGGCAGCAAGGGCGAAGGCTGGTAACGAAGGTAAATATCGGGTAACCAGGGAAAGGTCTTCCCTTGGTTACCCGATGTTTACGCTGGTTATAGCTTACCGCAGCTGCCAGACGCCGGCTCCTGCTCCCTGCTCGCTTCATTTCGTCGCTCTCTCGCTGTCACACACAGCGATGTGTGTGTCACAGCGGGAGAGTGACGATCAAAAAATGAAGCTGGACATTCAGCAACGACCGGCGACCTCACAGCAGGGGCCAGGTCGTTGCTGGATGTCACACACAGCGACAGCGACGGGACGTCGCTGCAACGTCACAGAAAATGGTGACGTAGCAGCGACATCGTTGTCGTTGTCGCTGTGTGTGACACCAGCTTAATTCTGGTCATGTCATTATTGAATGTTTCAAAAACATTAAAGATTTTCAAAGGAAAAATGAGGGAACTTTTGATTGTGATACTGATTGCAGGAGTTGGAGATTGCCCTTTTACAGGTACCCACATCTTAGAATATTAAGGCTGGTCTTTTGTCTCTTAGCAATATTCCTGAATTAAGGCACAAAGAGCCTATCAGGATTCCAGGTGAAGAGGTGGTACTTGGTGCTTTTAAGGCAAGTTTCAGACAGCACGTTTAGAATGCTCGTAAGGTCAGTGGGCAGTATGTCCTAACTGCAGACTGTCCTAAGACAAAAACCTCTCTTCAAGTCTCACTGTGTTTGCTCTCTACTAGTGAGGGTCTATCTCCACATGGAACTCAGTTGAACAGTGACCATTCTAAAAAAGGTGTAAGATGCAAAAAAGCTCCTGTCCTTACTGTGTGAGGTGTAATGAGTGCGTAGTTCGAGGTGGGTCAGCCATCATCTTCAGTATTTTGTCAAGTAGAAGGGTCAAGGTCATGAAGATAACTCCTGGGTGTAATTGAGAAGTCTTTATGCAGATCGTCTGATGTGGGAATTCCATCAACAACAACAGATGATAGAGGTTGCTGATGGTCCAGTGGCCCTCATAGAAAGGGGAGTACTATCATACCTCAGGACTTGATCAAATGACCTTGTGCTGCGTGGTCGATTTCCTTACTTGCTGAGTGACAGCCTCATGAGTAGAGATAAGCGAACTGGCCGTGGTTCGGCTCGAGTTCGGTTTGTCGAACGGAGGTCTCGTTCGAGTTCAGTTTGGCGAACGTTCGACGAACCGAACTCGAACCAATAGGATATAATGGGAGGCAATCACAAACACATAAAAACGCATTATAAATGTACACATACTGTTAATAAACATTGCCATAACACTTACCGGTCCCCGCGATCCCTCCTGCACTCTGTCTCCTGCCGCTATTCCATCCGATGATCGCTGAATCCTCCCAGTGACCAGCACTGCCAGCAGTGATGCAGGACCTATCGTGATGTCAAAATAGCCATGTGACCATTATCTCATTAGCTACAGACTGGTCACATGACTTTGACGTCATGTCCTGTCCTAGGACCTGTCATTGCACTCTCCGGTACACGGTGCACATTTGTGTATCGCCGTGTACCGGCGACATGCTCTAGCACACGGTCGACTCCCCGTTCCGTTAGGGACCGGCTGACACAGCCGGTCATTAACGGAGATCACGTCATTTGTTTTTTAATTATTTCATGAAATAAGTGAAATAATTAAAAAAAACAGGCTTCCCTATATTTTTGGTTCCCAGCCGGGTACAAATAGGCAACTGGAGGTTGAAGGCAGCCCGTCGCTGCCTGCTGTACCTGGCTAGCATACAAAAATATGGCGAAGCCCACGTCATTTTTTTGGTGGGCAAAAAACTTCTGCATACAGTCCTGGATGGAGTATGCTGAGACTTGTAGTTCTGCAGCTGCTGTCTGCTCTTCTCCATACAGACAGCAGCTGCAGAACTACAAGGCTCAGCATACTCCATCCAGGACTGTATGCAGAAGTTTTTTGCCCCCTGAAAAAATTATGTGGGCTTTGCCATATTTTTGTATGCTAGCCAGGTACAGCAGGCAGGTACGGCTGCCCCAACCCCCAGTTGCCTATTTGTACCCGGCTGGGAAACAAAAATAAAGGGAAGCCCTTTTTTTATTATTTCATGAATTTCATGAAATAATTAGACAACAAATGACGTAGGCTTCGCCCCATTTTTGTGTACAGCCAGGTACAACTAGGCAGCTGGGGATTGGAATCCGCAGCACAGGTTTCTGGGCGCCTCTGCTGCGAATTGCAGTCCGCAGCCGCCCCAGAAAATGGCGCTTTCATAGAAGCGCCATCATCTGGCGCTGTATCCAACTCTTCCAACAGCCCTGAAGCCGGGTGGCTTGTTGGGTAATAATGAGTTAATAAGTTGGAATCCGCAGCACAGGTTGGCCTGAGCTTTCTGGGCCCCACTGCTGCGAATTGCAGTCTGCAGCCGCCTCAGAAAATGACACTTTCATAGAAGCGCCATCTTCTGGCGCTGTATCCAACTCTTCCAGCACCTGCCTGCTATACCTGGCTAGCATACAAAAATATGGCGAAGCTCACGTCCTTTTTTTGTAGTTTTTTGGCAAAAAAAATAAATAATGCTTCCCTGCATTTTCCATTGCCAGTGAAGGTAACACCAAGCAGTGGGGGTTAGCAGCCAGTAGCTGCTTAGATTACCCATAGCTAGCAATACAAAAAATGCAGCGGGAGCCCATATATATTTTTTTTAATTATTTATTTAAATAACTAAAAACAAAATGGGCTTCCCTGTATTTTGATTGCTGGACATCACAGTGCTGTAAAAATAAATCTTTAAAAAAAATGACGTAGCGCTCCGCGGTATTTTTGATTCTCAGCACAGATAAAGTAGACAGCTATGGGTTGCCACCCCCATCTGCCTGCCGTTACCTTGGTTGGCAATCAAAATACAGAGAAGCCCATTAACTTTTTCTATTTAAAAAATAGTTAAAAAAAAAATGACGTTGGGTCCCGCCATTTTTGATAGCCAGCTAGGGTAAAGCAGATGGCTGTAGCCTGAAAACCACAGCTGGCAGCTTTACCGTGATTGGGGATCCAATGTGGAGGTCCCCCCAGGCTCTTTTTTTATAATTATTTTATAAATATTAATAATTACACAAAAAAAGTAGGGTCCCCCCCCAAATTAGATCACCAGCCAAGGTAAAGAGGACAGCCATGGTCTGGTATTCTCAGGGTGGGAAGGTCCATAGTTATTGGGCCTTCACAGCCTAAAAATAGCAGGCCGCAGGCACCCCAGACGTGGCGCATCCACTAGATGCGCCAATCCTGGCGCTTCACTCCAGCTCATCCCGTGCCCTGGTGCAGTGGCAAACAGGGTAATAAATCGGGTTGATACTAGCTGTAAGGTCACCTGACATCAAGCCCAGCAGTTTGTGATGTCATGGCGTCTATTAGATACCCAACATCATAAACTGTCAGTACTAACAAAAAAAAAAATCGACAAAAGAAATTTATTTGAAAAAACAGTCCCCAAAACATTCCCTCTTTCACCAATTTATTGTAAGAAAAAAAATAAAGGGGTCCCACGACGACTCTGGCCGCCTAGAATATGGGGGGGAGACACTCAGGGAACGTATCCCCCATTTTCTAGGAGTGCAGACCCTTCATGTGAGGAGTGTGGGTGCAATGAATCTGCACTCACTCTCCCCGGGTCCACAGCAGCAGAGTCCATGTCGTAATGGTTGCTACCAAAGCTGCAATGCCCTGCTCATGAGGTAAGGGCATGCCTAATCAGGAGAACTATTCTACATTTCCAAATATTGGTATTTGCTGATATTATTGCTATTCCACCTATTATATATTGGGGATAGGATCTTGGAGATGGAATACCCCTTTAAGTCCAGTTATCCAGCTGAATGAATACTTAACAACAGAGCTCACTATTTAGATGTGTTTTCTTGTGGCGTATAACGGACTCTCATGTTTGGTAGTCATTCAGCAGGGAAACTATAAAAGCAAATCCCTCCATTTGGAAATGTAGTATATAGCTCTCCTGATCAATTATGTTCCTTACCTCATGAGCAGGGCATTGCAGTAATAATAATAATTTATTCATTTATATACAGCGTTATTAATTCCATAGCGCTGTATGTCATTGGAGTGTGGGAGGATACCGGAGTACCCGGAGGAAGCCCACGCAAACAGGGAGAGAACATACAAACTCCTTGCAGATGGTGTCCTTTGTGAGAATTGAACCCAGGACCTCAGCACTGCAAGACTGCAGTGCTAACCACTGAGCCACCGTGCCGCCCATTTATCTTACAGATGCATAACCACCACTCACTGTGTCTGAACACAGGAAGCTGAGCTGACAGCCGCTCTGTGCATGCGGCAGCGTCTATTGTGAAGGAGAGGGCCGTGGGGGGATCAACGCTGCACAGGTACCGTGGGACACCGGGGAACACCGGTAAGGTTATAGGGGGTGACCTGGCAGGGCCTGGGGAGGAGTAGGGTGAATGCGGCCGGCGCGCTGCTGTGTGCACGGCCATCTTTGATTTCTGGGACGGCATCAGGGGGGGCACTTTGGTTACACCGGGGGACCGGGGAAGAGATTTATCATGTTTGTTCATGCCAGATGGGAGATAAATAATTTTTTACCGGCGCTGTCATTTACTGTAACGTGATCATCGGTGTACGGTGTATACCTGTGATCACGTGAGCGGGGACCGGAAAAACCGTCCTGAATCATGATCTCCAGGGTCTCAGCTAGCCCTGAAACCCCGGAGATTTTCTGACACTGGGGGGCGTTATTCACTTATTTCTGCCTGCTGTTTATAAACGGCAGATCAGAATAAGGCTACATTAACACGACCGATCCATTTTTGCGGTCTGCAAAAAACAGTCCATTTTTTTTCACGGGTGCATCCGTGTGGCATCCGTTTCCGTTCCGTAGACGGTCCGTATGTCATCTGTTTGTCATCCGTGTGCCTTCCGTTTTTTTTGTGTACTGCAAAAAAACTGAAGGAGGGTAAATGCATAAATTTACCCAGGATCCATAGCTTCATCCTACATGAGGCGGTCAAATGTTCACTCCAGTGCCATTTTCCACTGCTTTTCACAGCGTAGAGCGCTCTGGTGATTTTCTTGTGCTTGTGCACTTCATATCAGTCTTTTCTGTCATTATAATGGCAGAAAGACACATAATGTCCCACTCTCCTGTATTTTGTAATTTTGCACCCTTTGGTGCCTTTCATGTGGCACTAAAGGGTGCTTAGCTTTGTATTTAGCCAAAAAAATGAAAAAAAAAAATGACGTAGGGTTCCCCCTATTTTTGTAGCCAGCTAGGTTAAAGCAGACGGCTGCAGCCTGCAGACCACAGCTGGCAACCTCACCTTGGCTGGTAATCCAAAACTGAGGGCACCCCACGCTGTTATTTTAAATTAAATAAATAATAAAAAAAAAAACCACGTAGGGGTCCCCCCAAAATTGGATCACCAGCCAAGGTAAAGCAGACAGCTGGGGTCTGATATTCTCAGACTAGGGAGGTCCATGGTTATTGGACTCTCCCCAGCTTAAAAATAGCAGGCCGCAGCCGCCCCAGAAGTGGCGCATCCATTAGATGTGCCAATCCTGGTGCTTCGCCCCAGCTCATCCCGTACCCTGGTGCGGTGGCAAACGGGGTAATATATGGGGTTAATACCAGATGTGTAATGTCACCTGGCATCAAGCCCTGGGGTTGGTGAGGTCAGGCGTCTATCAGATACCCAAAATCACCAACCCAGTCAGTGATAAAAAAAAATAGACGACAAACACATTTTTATTTGAAAAAACACTCCCCAATACATTCCCTCTGTAACCAACTTATTAGAAAGAAAAACAAATCCAGGTCTGGTGTAATCCAAGGGGTTGGCATGACGATCCACACTCTCCCAGTCAATGAAGAGCAGGATGTTCCCCATTGGCTGGGAGAGCAGTGCAGTGACCTGAGCTAACATCAATGGGTCAGCCCAGGTCACTGCAGGGGATGACAAGTGCTGCTGTCAGTGTGAAGCCCCGCAGGTGTTGTATCAGTGCATACCTTCAGGGACTCCACGTAGCTGGTGCTGGTCACAGGTAGGGAATCTTCCGTGTTGATTGTGACGCCACTCTCAGATTTGCGGTCAGAGGGGACCGCCACTGCAGATTAGGAGGCACCTGGGGCTGATGGTGGGTGCAGTCGGGTGTAGTAGCCTCCTGAGAGTGAGGCAAGCCCCAGGGCCCTTTGTAAAGCTGTAGTACCACAAGTCGCAGAATGACCACACACAGGCAGAGTGTCTTTCAGGGTTTTTACTCACTTCAGGTGGCAGGGTGAGTAACCCGGGCGTAGCTGGGATGAACCAGGTGGGAACCAGGTATCCTTCCGGCTGACTGTATGAGGGTGACTACAAACTCGCCTTCCTTAGCCCTTGGTGGTTTGGGGTGACCCCGACTTTGAGTCCCTATGGGGGTCACCCAGGGAAGATGCTCCAAGCCTCTCTCCCCTTCTTGTTTTGCCGTGTGCTTGTTCCCCGGGCCAGGCCACTCCAGCCTCTTGCCTCCTGTGACCTATGGGCCCTACTTGCGGTTACGTGGCTGCGGCTTTTGGTTGTGGTGGTGTGGGCTGTAAGAGCCCCACACCGGCAGGTTTAGCAGGGAAAGGTGAATCTATCCTCGCTTCGGGATCTGCCGCCCGGTTGGGCCTGGTGCTCTCTAGAAGTCTCCTTACTTCCCACTCCGTTGCACTCTCTAGCTGAAGCTGGCTTTCAGGCAGCACTCCTAGTTGACCGTTCTCCCCCGTCTGTAGTCACTGCGCGGGCGCTGTTAGACAGCATCAGCCCCACAGGTCTGCTCCTCACTGAGCCCTCTGGAGTTCTCTGCTCTAACTGACTCACTGCTCCTCCTCTCCTGTTCTTGCCTACGCCACCTAGCAACCAGACTCTCCACCACACCCCTTGAGAGGAGATGGAGGCTTTTAACCCCCTACCACTATTCCAGTGGAGGTATAGGCTTTGCCCCCTCCTGGGATCCCCAGGGGTCCTCTCATGGGTACATGTGTGAGACCTGATCACTATGCGCCTGTGTTCCACACCCCGGTCAGCCTTCTGGATTACCTGTATTGTACTGTCCCCAGCATGGGTGCAGTACTCAGTGGTGCCTGACCAGGTCAGGGGCGCCACATTCCCCCTTAGTTATCACCAGCACGTCCTCGGGCTGCAAGACAACATTTTAAAATGCATAAAACATTAAAACATGTTAAAACTTTTAAAAGCACCAGGTACAATACATCACCACCCTCCACCCACAAGTCCGTTAACCCACCCAAAACCCTTTCACGTTGGCCGCGGCTTCAGCCACTTCTGGCAGGATGTAGAGGCGGCTTACATGGGCTGGTGGTTTCAGGGTATACCTGGCCTGGTGGATCCGCGCCTTCAACCTCTTCTGGCAGGATGCAGAGGCGGCCTCCACAGTTGGTGCTGACCAGGTACCCTCTTTGTGGTGGTGAGCCAAGGCCCCATAAACAGGCGTGCTCTCTGGTCGCAGGTGAGCCAAGGCCCTTTTCTACGGACGGGCCCCCCTGGTTGCAGACGAGCCAAGCCCCTAAACAGGCTGGCCCTGGTGGTGGTGCCACTGGTGTAACTATTTACACTGCGAGAGTTTGTGGCTATAGCAAGTTCATAGCCTTAAAGTTTATTTCTCACAATAGTTTTTGTGGGCGCATTTCTTTAACGTTGCAAACAAAACTTTCAAAACTTTAACTTCTGTACTTCTTTTCTGTACTTTACTTTACTCCTCTTTTTCACTAGGGCGAGGGCACGTTGGGCACTGGCACCTGTGACTTTCTTGCTCTTTGTCTCTGTCTTCATCTGTGGTTGCCTCATCTATAGGTTCTGTGTCTTTCCTTTCTTGGTCTGCATCTGATTCCTTTTCTGTATCTGTTTCTTTATCTCTGTCTTGTCTTTCTTGTCTTTCTTGTCTTTCTTGTCTTTCTTGTCTTTCTTGTCTTTCTTGTCTTTCTTGTTGCAGGGGATGGCTGTAAGGTTTGTTGGGACATAGCGTTACGTCCAGAGCATACAATCCTCTTTCGCCTTGATGCAGGGTGAACTGAACGGAATCTCCCATCTTTAGATTTCTGCAAGGGTGTCCTCTTGGCAGATGAGCGTTCACATCTCTGCGGTTTACAAATATCCCTTCTTTTATTCCTGGTGCTACAATGAATCCATAGCCGCTTTTCAGATTAAAGTCTTCCACTACGCCATAACACAGGGGTCCTCTAGCCTGGGCTTTGGACTCTCTCAACAAACGCTTCTCCTTTAGGTCTCTGGCGGTGACTGCTCTCTGTTCAGGAGACTGTGGTGCTGGAGCAAACTGTGTTCTTCTGCGCCGTGTCTTGCGGGCTGGATCCATGCCTGTGGGCTCCCAGGTGAAGCTCTTAGGCAGCTCTTCTTCTGCAGAGGGGGTCAGGTCCTCCTCGTCCCAGCGGGAGTATGGCAGCATTTCCGGCTCTGAACACACAACTGCTACTGGTGGCACTGGAGTCGGAGTCAACCCTTCTGCTTCCTGGCCTCCTCTCCCCCTTAGTTCTTCCTGGCACTCCAGCTGTGGCAGTGCCGGGGATGGCTGCTCTTCGGCCGGCCCAGGTGAGGGACTCCTTGGTGTAGCTGCTGCAGGAGTTAGCAGGAGACTCTTTGGGGTATGCGGAGGGGGGATGTATTGGCTCACCAACCATTGTGGAAATTTGGCCTCCAGGTCAGCCTTCATCTGCCAATATGCAGGGTCTTCACCCACCGTGGGCTGCCTATCAGGGACCTCTGTGGACCGGGGAGCGGTGTCTGCTCTGGCCTTACAGGCCGGGGTAAATGCTGAGGTAGCCTTTTCTTGGCGGGCCGCGCCTGGCATGGCGGCGGCCTGGTCTTGGCGGGCCGCGCCCTGTGTGGCGGCGGCCTGGTCTTGGCGGGCCGCGCCCGGGATGGCGGCGGCCTGGATCAGTGTCGCTGTTGCAGGAGGCTCTGTGCAGGCTGGGCTGGACGTCGCTGCAGCAGTCTGGGCTTGGCGGGCCGCGCCCTGTATGGCGGCGGCCTGGTCTTGGCGGGCCGCGCCCAGGATGGCGGCGGCCTGGTCCTGGCGGGCCGGGCAGGGCATCGCTGCAGGGACTGGATCTTGGTGGGCCGAGCAGGGCATCGCTGCAGCCGCTGGGGCTTGGAGGGCCGCACCTGGCGTGGCTGCGGCCTGCTTCAGCGTCGCCGCACCGGACGCCTCTTCAGGGACCGCGGACGTGGCAGCAGGAGTCGGGGCACTTGCGCGGGCCGGGGCATCATTCGACTCACCCGTTGTTGGTAGCACTGGGGTCTGCGTCGTCGCCGTCCCGCCTGACACCCGGCGCGCAGCTCTCCCTTCATAGGCCCGAACCGCCGCGGTCATCTCCTGCAGTTCCATCCGTTCCTCCCGAATCTGCTCCACGACCCGGGTCTCCAGCCGGTTGCAAAACTGGGCCAGCTCTCGGTACCACCAGGCAGCGGAGCCTGGTTCTGGGTTCCTGCGGTCAGACGCCATTTCTTCTGCGCCGTCTTCTGCACGGTCTCCCAGCAGTGGACTCTTCGCTGCCTCCTGTAACAAGCTGTCCAGTTTCTGCTCTGCCTCTTTCAGTAGCTCCTCTCCCAGCAGCAGGCTTGTGGCTCCCTTTCTCTTCCGCCGTTTCTCGACGCTTCCACTCTCATAGCTGGCAAGGTCAGAACTCTGCAGGGGATCTCTGGGTAGCCACACCTCTTCGTGGGCGGTAACTTCTTCCAGCGCGGGCTGCTGTTGTTTTTCAGCGCGCTTTTCATGGTGGCAATATGGCGGCGCTTCCAATTTTTCAAGCGGACCGCCCAGGCACATGGTCACCTGTCTGAACAGGTCTAGTCCTTATCCTGTTCGTGACGCCAGATGTGAAGCCCCGCAGGTGTTGTATCAGTGCATACCTTCAGGGACTCCACGTAGCTGGTGCTGGTCACAGGTAGGGAATCTTCCGTGTTGATCGTGACGCCACTCTCAGATTTGCGGTCAGAGGGGACCGCCACTGCAGATTAGGAGGCACCTGGGGCTGATGGTGGGTGCAGTCGGGTGTAGTAGCCTCCTGAGAGTGAGGCAAGCCCCAGGGCCCTTTGTAAAGCTGTAGTACCACAAGTCGCAGAATGACCACACACAGGCAGAGTGTCTTTCAGGGTTTTTACTCACTTCAGGTGGCAGGGTGAGTAACCCGGGCGTAGCTGGGATGAACCAGGTGGGAACCAGGTATCCTTCCGGCTGACTGTATGAGGGTGACTACAAACTCGCCTTCCTTAGCCCTTGGTGGTTTGGGGTGACCCCGACTTTGAGTCCCTATGGGGGTCACCCAGGGAAGATGCTCCAAGCCTCTCTCCCCTTCTTGTTTTGCCGTGTGCTTGTTCCCCGGGCCAGGCCACTCCAGCCTCTTGCCTCCTGTGACCTATGGGCCCTACTTGCGGTTACGTGGCTGCGGCTTTTGGTTGTGGTGGTGTGGGCTGTAAGAGCCCCACACCGGCAGGTTTAGCAGGGAAAGGTGAATCTATCCTCGCTTCGGGATCTGCCGCCCGGTTGGGCCTGGTGCTCTCTAGAAGTCTCCTTACTTCCCACTCCGTTGCACTCTCTAGCTGAAGCTGGCTTTCAGGCAGCACTCCTAGTTGACCGTTCTCCCCCGTCTGTAGTCACTGCGCGGGCGCTGTTAGACAGCATCAGCCCCACAGGTCTGCTCCTCACTGAGCCCTCTGGAGTTCTCTGCTCTAACTGACTCACTGCTCCTCCTCTCCTGTTCTTGCCTACGCCACCTAGCAACCAGACTCTCCACCACACCCCTTGAGAGGAGATGGAGGCTTTTAACCCCCTACCACTATTCCAGTGGAGGTATAGGCTTTGCCCCCTCCTGGGATCCCCAGGGGTCCTCTCATGGGTACATGTGTGAGACCTGATCACTATGCGCCTGTGTTCCACACCCCGGTCAGCCTTCTGGATTACCTGTATTGTACTGTCCCCAGCATGGGTGCAGTACTCAGTGGTGCCTGACCAGGTCAGGGGCGCCACATCAGCGAGGTACATTACCTGCGCTGATCTCCTGCACTGCTGACAGCACCTGTCACTGAGTTCAATGACCGCCGCCTTCACAGCCAAGTATCGCGAGCTGCCCGTGACGTCACCGCTAGTCAGTCTCGGGTCGGAAGCGAGAGAAGGTGATGTGACAAGCGGCGGCCATGGAGGACAGTGACAGCGCTGAGGTCGGGACTTCATCACCGCAGGTAAGCCGAGCGGGACCATGTGTACAGAGTGCAGGTGGGCGGAGCCATGTGTGCTTGTGGCGGAGTGCGAAGTGGGTGGCGCTGAGGACGTCAGTGTCGTGGACTGCTTGGCTGGGGACAGGTGAGTGTGAGTGTGTGTGTGTGTGTGTGTGTGTGTGTACATGCCGCGTGCAGGAGAGGGCGGAGTGAGCTGAGCGGGGAAGTGTGGGCTTCCTGCACGTAACTAGGATAAACATCGGGTTACTAACCAAAGCGCTTTGCTTGGATACCCGATGTTTATCTTGGTTACCAGCTTCTGGCAGGCTGCCAGCGATGGCTCCTGCACACTGTAGCTGTAAAAAGCCCTGCTTTTTGCTGCTAGAACCGTTCTCGAACGAATCTAGAACTATCGAGCTTTAGCAAAAAGCTCGAGTTCTAGTTCGATCTAGAACAGCCCCCAAAATCACTCGAGCCGCGAACTGGAGAACCTCGAACCGCGAACCACGCTCAACTCTACTCATGAGTTCCCTGTCCAAATGCTGATGCATTCCAGTTGAGCATGTGTGCTATGTTTCCTAACTTTGGGTCCTTGTCTACCTCTGCACACTTGCTTTATCCTTGTTGATAGTGCTCTGCAAACTCCCCTCTGGTTCCAAAGGACGACCATTCAGGCAACATGTTGTGGTTTCTCATTGTGTGATTAGAGATATTTCATTCTGTTCAGGAGTCATTAAGGTGCTGTGCAGCAAGGTATACTAGTCTGTAGAGGATTTATTTGGGTGCAAGTGAAGCAGCTGTGAGATATCCTTCTTTCCCCTTTACCCGTGTATGATTACATACGTGCATAACAATGTGTCTCATTCATTAAATGGGCATGCACCACTTAATGAATTAGACATATCTTATTCATTATCAACATTCCATTTAAACAAAACTGGCGTGATACACACCAGTTTACTTGAATTGGGGCCAATAAGTAGAGACTGCTAATCGTAGCCCACTGCTTTGTGCTTGCCCCAGGCCAAAATTTGCCAGCCAGCCCCTGGTCTTAATACAGAGAAATCCAAATTTTCTTAATATGTAAATGAGTGCATATACATTCTCTAAATACAGCTACATGCAGTGGACACAAATTAACCCTTCTTTCTTTTAGGTATTATTCTGGTAATTATCTTCTTTCAGTTGGTTTGGGTATGTTTACATAATGTTAAAAGATTGACCCTTCAGGTCTCCAACGATGCAAAGAGGTTAAACAAATTAAGCAGACCATTCTTTGGGCATTTTCTGCTCTGAAGACACTGTGCTTCAAAATACAACTAAATGGAAAAGCTCATAAGAAGCCTAGGTGTGTTTTTTGAGCATATTACCACTGGTTTTGCTTGAAAAGCCACAGTTTCTTTATTATTGAATGGAGGAAAAAAATAACTGAAAAATGCCAGTAAAAAAGATACTAATGGACAAAATGATGGAAAATGCTCCAAAAAAGATACTCGTGGTCAAAAATGCATTCAGGAAATAACCAAGAAAACATTAAACTAATGCGGGCGTCACACGATACGATCTATCGTGCGATCACATGAGCGATCTAACCCGCCTCCCCGTCGTTTGTGCGTCACGGGCAATTAGTTGCCCGTGGCGCACAAAGTCGTTAAACCCCCATCACACATACTTACCTGCTGAGTGACGTCGCTGTGGGCAGCAAACATCCACTTTCTGAAGGGGGAGGGACGTTCAGCATCACAGCGACATCACACAGCGGCCGGCCAATAGAAGCGGAGGGGCAGAAATGAGCGGGACGTAAACATCCCGCCCACCTCCTTCCTTCAGCATTGCCGGCGGGACTCAGGTAAGCTGTGTTCATCGTTCCTGGGGTGTCACACAGAGCCCCGGTAACGATGAACAACAGAACGTGCGATTTTTAGAAAATGAGCGACGTGTCAGCGATGAACGAGAAGGTGAGTATTCCTGCTCGTTCATAGCTGTCACACACTACGATATTTCAAGCGATGCCGGATGTGCGTCAATTACGACATGACCCCGCCGACATATCACACGATATATCATCTCGTGTGGCGCCTGCATAAGAGTACCAGATGGAATATGCTTCCTTGTGTAGAAAGTCCTAGTGAGATTTAAATGCATGGTCCCCGAACTGTAAAGCCTCACATATAGCCTCATTATGCTTTATTAGTTTATTAGTGCCTTTTGTAGGAAAAACGGTATGCCAGCACCTAAATGATGCCTTGTGCACTTACCCTAACTTGTGTATTAAGGGTTTATCTGCAATTACAAGGTTAGGCAGTAGAGATGAGCCAGCCTCTAGAGGCTCGAGTACGGTTCGGTTCATCGAACGGAGGCCGCGTTCGAGTTCGGTTCGGCGAGTCGCTCGACGAACCTCTCGAACCACATTGAAAACAATGGGAGGCAATCACAAACACATAAAAACATATTATAAATGTACACATACAGTTAATAAAACATTGCCATAACACTTACCTGTCCCCGTGACGTGTCCTGCACTCTGTCTCCCGCCCACCTCTTTCCTTCAGCATTGCCGGCAGCCGCAGGTAAGCTGTGTTCATTGTTCCCGGGGTGTCACACGGAGCGACGTGTGCTGCCCCGGGAACTATGAACAACAGGACGTGCGATTTTTAGAAAATGAGCGACGTGTCAGCGATGAACAAGAAGGTGAGTATTTCTGCTTGTTCATAGCTGTCACCCACTACGATATATCAAGCGATGCCGTATGTGCGTCACTTACGACGTGACCCCAACGACATATCGTACGATATATCGTCTCGTGTGACGCCCTCATAAGACTAACCCCCTTTCCCTAAAAGAACACTGTGTTAAAGTTCTGAAAAGAGGTCCTCATATGTGGAGTGGGCTCATGAGCTGAGCTCTCGTCACATGTGATGAATACTAGTCCTTTTACATAGTATGTACCTGTCTCTAATAGTTGCAATGTGTGGCAAGTTCCATCAGCAACTGTTAAAAAAGTAAATGCCGGTGTGCATCTCTGACAGAAGAACTTAGATGAAATGCGTTTCAGTGCCTGCGTGCATCGACTCCCATCTACCACCATGACCAGATCATGAGCAAGCGGATTATTGTAACAGCTGGGGTTCTGCTGAAGAGCCCCCATCACTTTCCTCTTGATTCTCCTGTGAAACTTGTACTACCTACTCCTTATACTATATATTAAGGTATTGCAGTATATAGTATCAACAATCAAAATATCACTGCTTGAAATGTCCCAAGAAGACTATTTAAATGTAAATAATAAAGAAAACATTTTTTAAAAATAAAAAAAATACATAAGTTTAAATCACCCTCCTTTTTCCCAGTTAAAAAAAAGGAAACAAATAAAAATATTTGGTGTTTTTCAAAGTCCAATCTACTAATGTGTAGAATTAATTATTTCGATTGGTAAACAGTGTAAAGGAAAAAACCCAAAAACGTCACCATAACCTTTTTTTGGTCATCTCAATGCCCTAAAAATGTACAGTAATAATGAGCATTGTATATACACAAAATTGATATAAATAAAAATGTAACCAAAAGTAAAATAAATGCTACAGGTTTTAGAAAATGGCGACCCAAAGCTGAAATGTTTTTTTTTTTACTGTATTCTGAATTTTTTCTTATCCCTTAAATAGAAAAAGAGTGATAGATGTTCTAATGCTATAATTAGACTGACCTAGACAATCAGCTTTTTAGATCATTCAAAAACAATGATGGAATTGCATTTTTTTCCCAGTTTCATTACACTTGGAGCTTTTATTTCCCGTGTTTCACTACATCATATGGTAAAATGAATGGTGCCATTGAAAACTGCAACTCATCCTTCAAGACTCTTATAACTTTTTGCTGGATGCAGGTGTGCACAAAGCGGAGAATAGATAGACCACAGTAAGGAAACCAGGTAAGGTTTTGGCATAAAAAAAAAACCAAGAAAGCCTGCCAAACTCAAAATGGCATGTATTGTAAGATGTGCACTGCACTAAAAATTCCAAACTGTACTATTAGAAATTTGAGATTTTTGGCAAAAAAATTGCAATTTCTTGAGCTAACCTGCCACGTCATGGCAAATCTCTTTGGGATAGTCCTACTGTAAAATATTTTGATTTAAAAATTGCCATACGGCCTCACATATGAAAAAGTAGAACTGTTCTTAGCAGCACTTATCTGGTGCTTTTCAATCCCGTACCCATGACTGAATAATGGCTGTTGGCGGGACAGGCCCAAGTAATTGCTGCATGAATTAAATAGCTTGCGGACAGGACTTGATGGCTGAATGTGAACAGCCACCAATTGGCAAAATCAAGACAGGTGGAAAAACAAATCAAATTCAGGTGCACGGCAAGGAGAGGGTCAGCCACTGACTAATTCAACAAAAAAAACCAAGAAAGCCAGCTAAACTCAAAATGGCATGTATTATAAGATGTGCACTGCTCTAAAAATTCCAAAGTGTACTATTATAAATTTGAGATTTTTGGCCAACAATTGCAACTTCTTGAGCTACCCTGCCACGTCACGGGAAATCTCTTTAGGGCAGTCCTACTCTAAAATATTTTGTATTTAAAATGTGCCATATTCAATTTGGTTTGTTTTTTCACCTGTGTTGATTTTGGCAATTGGTGGCTGTTCACATTCAGCCATCAAGCCCTGTCCACAAGCTATTTATTTCATGCAGCATTTTCTTGGGCCTGACCCACCCACAGCCATGATTCAGTCAAGGGTACAGGATTGAAAAGCACCAGGTAAGGCTAGTTTCATACATCCAGCTTTTCGCCGGATTGCTGGATTCGGTGCACTCCAGTACAGTGTATACAGTACAATGGCAGCGTAACATGCTCTGGTCCCATGCTGTCATGTGACCCGGACGTTGCCGCGCTGTCATTGTACTGTATCACACTGTACTGGAGTCCGCCAAATCCGGCAAACCGGTGAAAAGCCGGATGTGTGAAACTAGCCTAAGTGCTGCTATAAACAGTTCTACTTTTTTCATATGTGAGGTCATATGGCACATTTTATATAAAAATATTTTAGTGTAGGACTGCCCCAAACAGATTTGCCGTGATGTGGCGAGGTAGCTCAAGAAATTGCAATTATTTTGCCAAAAATCTCAAATTTTAAAATAGTACAGTTTGGAATTTTTAGTGCAGTGCACATCTTATAATACATGCTATTTTGACTTTAGCTGGCTTTCTTGGATTTGAAGGTTTTGGCATAACATAATGAGCAGGAAAGAGGAAGCCAAGAGAGAGGTTTGCAACTTACTGCTGCATTTCGGTCAGATATTGTACATACTCTTTTGTTTTATCCAAATTTCGATTTAGTAGTATGATGCCCCCTTCTTAATTCCCCCTTAGCTCTTGGTGCCTAATTTTAAGTACAAGTCTGCCTAAAATATAGAGCATACATTACCTATTGAGTCCAATTTGTTGGGAAAATATCTGTTTGTAAAACACTACTGACTCTGTAGGGCTAAGCATTTACCTATTGTTTTTTTCCTAATTATTATTATCAGAACGTGGGCATGCTGTTTACCCCTATATTCTTACTACATAGAAGAGGGGCTAAAAGAGTTTTTAATAAAATTAATAAACTTTAGGATATGGCAGTCATTACCTCACCAGTTAATGCACAGATATAATGTACAGTGCATGGATACTTTTATCATTCCATCCATAAAAACAGGTTTGGTGATGATAAAGTGATTTTTGATAATGATGATGCATATTGCCACACAGGGGCATAACAACCACGGTCACAGGGATCGCGACCGCCACCATGCCTGGGGGTACAGGGGGATCGCCTGTTTCAGCTGAATGTAAATCCCAGGGCACACAATCAGCTGAAATGGATTGCAGAACAGAAATCTGTCAGGTCCCAGCACTGCAATGTGTTGGCTGCAAATTAAGGTTATGAATATTCACTGCTCCCCACGCGCATAATTCCACCCACCTTTTTGCACTAAAGTTGGTGCTGAGAGGGGAAGGGAATTATGGACATGAGGAACTGTGAGTATTTATGTTCTTTAATAGTAGCACACGTGACTCCCCAGTAGCTAGTATTCTGCAGTGTCTAGGCTGTCATGTGTGCCGCTATTAAAGCATATGGATATTCACTGCTCCCCACGACCATAGTCACGGACATGTGGAGTAGTTAATATGCCTTTGTGTAAGTGGGAGTGCATGAAAGTGATGTCATGTGCTGCATCGCTCAGACCGCATCAGAGGAGGACACCAGGAGGGAGAAAAGGGAAAGTGAGTATAACCGATTATTTTTTTTTTTACTGTGTGTGGAATGATGGGGATCATATGTACCAGGATACAGTATGTACCAGGATTGGGACATATGCCACAATAGGGCCATGATAGGGACATACAGTGGGGGAAATAAGTATTTGAACCCTTGCTGATTTTGTAAGTTTATCCACTGACAAAGACATGAACAGTTTATAATTCTAAGAGTAAGTTAATTTTAACAGTGAGCGATAGAATATCAAAAATAAAATTGGGAAAATCAGATTGTATAAATTATATAAATTTATTTTGATTTTGCAGAAAGAAATAAGTATTTGATCCCCTACCAACCATTAAGAGGTCTTGCTCCTACAGACCACTTGCTCCTGATAAACTCGTTACCTGCATTACAGACAGCTGTCTTAGGGTAAGTTCACACAGTGCGTTTTTTGCGGCGTTTTTGCGCGTTTTTCGGGTGAGTTTTTGGCCTCAAAACTGCATGACTTTGCTTCCCCAGCAAAGTCTATGAGTTTTCATTTTTGCTGTCCGCACACAACTTTTTTTTTAAGCTCAGTTTTTGAGCTTAAAAAAAATGGACATGTCAATTCTTTCCTGCGTTTTTCTGCGTTTTCCCCCCCATGCAATGCATTGGAAAAACGCAGAAAAACGCAGAAATCAAAAAAGCAGCAAAACTGAGCCAAAAACGCACCAAATTGCGGCAAAAAAACGCATGCTTTTTTGCCGCGGGTGCATTTTTCTGTGTTTTTAGCGGCCAAAAACGCACAAAAATGCAGCGTCAAAAAAACGCAGCATATGCACATAGCATTAAATTGCCACCTGTATAAAAGACTCCTGTCCAGAGAATCAATTAATCAGTCAGATTCTAACCTCTACAACATGGGCAAGACCAAAGAGCTTTCTAAGGATGTCAGGGACAAGATTATAGACTTGCACAAGGCTGAAATGGGCTACCAAACCATAAGTAAGACGCTGGGTGAGAACTAGACAACTATTGGGTGCAATAGTAAGAAAATGGAAGAAATACAAAATGAGAGTCAATCGACATTCATCTGGTGCTTCATGCAAAATCTCACCTCATGAGGTATCCAGAATCATGAGGTAGGTGAGAGATCAGCTAAAAACTACACAGGGGGAACTTGTTAATGATCTCAAGGCAGCTGGGACTACTGTCAGCAGGAAAACCATTGGTAACACATTAAGCTGTAAAGGATTAAAATCCTTCAGTGTCTGCAATGTCCCACTGCTCAAGAAGGCACATGTGCAGGCCCATCTGAAGTTTGTCAATAAACACCTGGTTGATTCTGAGAGTGATTGAGAGAAAGTGCTGTGGTCAGATGAGACAAAAAATTGAGTTCTTTGGCATTAACTCAACTCGCCGTGTTTGGAGGAACAGAAATGCCGCCTATGACCCAATGACCACTGTCAAGCTTGGAGATGGAAACACTATGTTTTGGGGTCGTTTCTCTGCTAAGGGCAAAGGACTACTTCACCATATCAATTGAACAATGGATGGAGCCATGTACTTTAAAATTCTGAGTGATAACCTCCTTCCCTCCGCCAGGATGTTAAAAATGTGTTGTTGCTGGGTCTTCCAACGTGACAATGACCCAAAACATACAACCAAGGCAACAAAGGAGTGGCTCAAAAAGAAGCACATTAAGGTCATGGAGTGGCCTATCCAGTCTCCAGACCTTAATCCCATAGAAAATATATGGAGGGAGTTGAAGCGACAGCCTCACAATCTTAATGATTTAGAGATAATCTGCAAGGAGGAGTGGACCGAAATTCCTCCTGACATGTGTGCAAACCTCATGATCAACCACAAAAAAGTCTGACTGCTGTGCTTGCCAAGAAGGGTTTTGCCACTAAGTAATAAGTCTTGTTTGCCAGAACAATCAAATACTTATTTCTCTCTGCAAAATGCAAATAAATTTATATAATCTATGCAATGTGATTTTCTGGATTTTATTTTTTATATTCTATCTCTCACTGCAAAAATTAACCTACCCTTAAAATTATAGACTGTTCATGTCTTTGTCAGTGGGCAAACTTACAAAATCAGCAACGGTCAAATACTTATTTCCTCCACTGTACACCATGATGGAGACATAGACCAGAATGGGGCATGATAGGGATATGCATACCAGGATAGGGCCAGGATGTGGACATATACACTATGATTGGGGACATACTGTACATACCAAGTTGGGGCCATACACTGTATACCACGATACAGCCATAATGCATGTCATATACCAGTATGAGGCCATGATGTGGACATATACCAGGATGAGGCTATGAACAGGGCACATATATCAGGATGGGGCCATACATACCAGAATATAGCCATGATGGGGTCATACCCCAGGATGGGGCCATGATGGAGACATACAGTTAGGTCCAGAAATATTTGGACAGTGACACAAGTTTTGTTATTTTAGCTGTTTACAAAAACATGTTCAGAAATACAATTATATATATAATATGGGCTGAAAGTGCACACTCCCAGCTGCAATATGAGAGTTTTCACATCCAAATCGGAGAAAGGGTTTAGGAATCATAGCTCTGTAATGCATAGCCTCCTCTTTTTCAAGGGACCAAAAGTAATTGGACAAGGGACTCTAAGCGCTGCAATTAACTCTGAAGGCATCTCCCTTGTTAACCTGTAATCAATGAAGTAGTTAAAAGGTCTGGGGTTGATTACAGGTGTGTGGTTTTGCATTTGGAAGCTGTTGCTGTGACCAGACAACATGCGGTCTAAGGAACTCTCAATTGAGGTGAAGCAGAACATCCTGAGGCTGAAAAAAAAGAAAAAATCCATCAGAGAGATAGCAGACATGCTTGGAGTAGCAAAATCAACAGTCGGGTACATTCTGAGAAAAAAGGAATTGACTGGTGAGCTTGGGAACTCAAAAAGGCCTGGGCGTCCACGGATGACAACAGTGGTGGATGATCGCTGCATACTTTCTTTGGTGAAGAAGAACCCGTTCACAACATCAACTGAAGTCCAGAACACTCTCAGTGAAGTAGGTGTATCTGTCTCTAAGTCAACAGTAAAGAGAAGACTCCATGAAAGTAAATACAAAGGGTTCACATCTAGATGCAAACCATTCATCAATTCCAAAAATAGACAGGCCAGAGTTAAATTTGCTGAAAAACACCTCATGAAGCCAGCTCAGTTCTGGAAAAGTATTCTATGGACAGATGAGACCAAGATCAACCTGTACCAGAATGATGGGAAGAAAAAAGTTTGGAGAAGAAAGGGAACGGCACATGATCCAAGGCACACCACATCCTCTGTAAAACATGGTGGAGGCAACGTGATGGCATGGGCATGCATGGCTTTCAATGGCACTGGGTCACCTGTGTTTATTGATGACATAACAGCAGACAAGAGTAGCCGGATGAATTCTGAAGTGTACCGGGATATACTTTCAGCCCAGATTCAGCCAAATGCCGCAAAGTTGATCGGACGGCGCTTCATAGTACAGATGGACAATGACCCCAAGCATACAGCCAAAGCTACCCAGGAGTTCATGAGTGCAAAAAAGTGGAACATTCTGCAATGGCCAAGTCAATCACCAGATCTTAACCCAATTGAGCATGCATTTCACTTGCTCAAATCCAGACTTAAGAGGGAAAGACCCACAAACAAGCAAGACCTGAAGGCTGTGGCTGTAAAGGCCTGGCAAAGCATTAAGAAGGAGGAAACCCAGCGTTTGGTGATGTCTATGGGTTCCAGACTTAAGGCAGTGATTGCCCCCAAAGGATTCGCAACAAAATATTGAAAATAAATTTTTTTTTTTTGGGTTTGTTTTATTTGACCCCCTAAAATGTGGAGTGTTTGTAAAGAAATGTGTACAATTCCTACAATTTCTATCAGATATTTTTATTCAAACCTTCAAATTAAACGTTACAATCTGCACTTGAATTCTGTGGTAGAGGTTTCATTTCAAATCAAACGTGGTGGCATGCAGAGCCCAACTCGCGAAAATTTTGTCACTGTCCAAATATTTCTGGACCTAACTGTATACTAGAATGGGGTCCTGATGGTAACATATACTAGGATGGGGCCATGACAGGGACATATACCAGGATGTAGGATATATTTACCAGGAAGTGGCCCAGAATGGAGGACATTAGTACATGATGGGGGTCATTACTACACACTCAAGGGGGAAGGCGGCAACTCATATGTGTTTATCAGATTTAGAATTCTACAATGGTCCATATATATGACCAACCTGGGGGGAAATGTCAGGCTCAAATTTTGCACTGAGGCCCTTCAAACTCTAGTTATGCCATTGTTGCTGCTAAAGAAATACATATCTACTCAATGGCATGGCCAGCAAAATTCCAGATCTTAATCTGAAAATTTATTGTCGAAAGTTAAAAAATTGGTCCATGACAAAGCTTCAACATACAAAACTGATCTGTTAGCTCTTAAGGAAAGCTGGAACTAGAATAATGAAGACTATTGTTTATAATTAGGGAGGTCTACAGTGTGCTTCAGATATTTAAAGGGAACCTGTCATTTGTAAAACCCTATTTACCAACATATATAAGGTTAATCTGCAGGTAACTAGTGTTAGAATGCTGTCTGACCTCTTTAAAGAAAACACAGTTACTGGGAGAAAATAAACTTATTTCCTCCATGGAGCTGCTGGCTGTCAGTCATGCGGCCTGTACGGAGAGATTAAAGTAATCGGTAACTATAGTGTAAGCCGAGGCTGTCATCACTACCTGGAACTTTGATTGACATCTCGCTTTGCACAGATACTCTGCACAGCGAGCTCTTAATCAAAGTGCCAGGCAGATGACAGCTGACGCTCACAGTATAGTGAGTGATGTTTGTAATCTCTCAATGATCACCCTTAAGACGGAAAGGTTCTTTTTAAGATCACCATAGAACTCCAGTTGGTACTGTGCTGGTCCACCTCTGTTTTCTTATTCCATTAATCTTTCACCAGCAATAAGAGACTGCACTTTTTTCTTTTGTAAATATGTCAATAATTATAATAATTTCCTTTCATTTGTTTGAAGTATCTTTCACAAAGTCAAAATGCTCCTGTAACTTCTGTATTTGTAATGAAGCTGGGTGACCATTTCAGAACTCTGGTAACTTCAAAATGTTTTACCCTAGGTTAATTATATACCTAGAATTTCTAGAACTACTGAGGTAGTCATTTTGACTACTTTGCACTATGTATTTCTATATAGGTGTCATGAGTCCAGTAGTTCTAGTGTTAAATACTTAAAATTTAACATGATTCTGTATTTGCCAAGTCTGATTAACATATTAATTAGCCACTTTATTAAGGATTTAAGTGCCAGTAGTACATTTAAAAATACTGCATTGCAGTATATTTAAAAAAATAATAGTGTCAAAGATGAACGGATCTTTTGAAATTTGAATTCGCCAACTTTGCCAACTTTCCCCCCAAATTTTTGATTTACGGTGAATAAATTTGTTCATATTACAAAATTGAAAGCTTTTTAATACAAGTCTATGAGAGTTCGTGCTGTAACGTGTGACTTTTGGCTAGTCAGAAATTGCAATTACAAGATGGCGACTCAGGACAAGAATGATGCCAAAAAAGATATCTGGGTGGGTATATTACAAGATGCAGGGACATTAGATTAAAAGTAGCACTCTAGATCTACCCCCCACTGGAGGCTGGAGGGGTGGTTTAATTTGTCAAATGTCCCAATATTTAATTGACATAGCCATGTAATACGTAATCTTACAAGTTATGGTTTATTGCTTGTGTACAGGATAGAACAAATAAGTGCACAAGAATACATTCCAAAACCTTCCATCAATGTAAAAATATACCTCCAGAACCACATCATTACAGAAACACAGCATCAGTACCTTTCTCATTAAAGGAATACATGACCAGAATAATCAGTAGTACAGAAATACATCCTCAAAACTGATTCCCCATCAGTGCAGAAACACAGCATCACAACACTCATCAGTACAGAAATACATCATAAGAATCACCTTCAGTACATGCATACATCACCAGGACCACCATTAGTACATAAATAAATCCCTAGAATAACCATAAGTACATGAATACATCACCAGGACCACCAATAGTACACAAATGAATCATCAGAATCACCAGCAATACATAAATACATTACGAGGACCAACATTTGTACTTGAATTCAGCACCAGAACCACCACCAGTACATAATGCATGAATTGAAATGTCAGGTCAGCCCCATACACGTTTGTATCACATGAACCTACAACTCCCACAGTATGTCCTTAACAATGGAAAGGAAGTACCAGGGATTTATCAGTCCTTATCAGACTGCAGATCATTGAGGAAACAGCACTGTTGAGAATTGGTCAGTATCACAAACATTTACATCTAGACACCTTATAGACATCTCTTCCTCTCTGATTCATCTTCTCTAAATGCCATAACAAAATTCTAGGCCTGCCCCATCCCCCCGTTATGCCCTTGGTGTAGATGACCTGATGGACAGTAAGTAGATGCATGGCTGAGTATGATTTATTGGCACTAGCAGCAGTAGAATATTGTAGACCAGTGTTCCCTGATTCCACTCCTCAAGGTCCCCCAACAGTGCATGTTTTCAGGATTTTCTTGGTATTGCATGAGTGATAATTTAATCACCTGCACAGGTGATAATTCCACCACCTGTATAATGCTAAGGAAATCCTGAAAGCATGCATTTCTGGTGGTCTTTGAGGACTGAAGTTCAGGAACACTGGTGAAGATTACAGTCAATGGTCAGGCAGGCACACAGATGGTATGGCCAATTTAATCATTGGCATCAGCCATTGGTGCATGAAAGTCTGCTCTGATCCATGACTAATTAATTTTGACAAATGTTAGGTTTTCCATTCTTCTGGCAGATAACCTGGTCCACATTGGTGTGATAAAACCATCAGGTGCTCTCAATGCCCTTTCAGACATGACACTATTTGCTGAACACATCAGTACTTCCATATCAAACTGGCCCAGTTCTTGCCACTGGACCAATATGTTGACACAGTCTAGGTACGACTGAACCTTGCTGTTCAGATGGTGTGTCTGTTTTCTAAAGTGTACATAGTTGTTGCAAGGGCAGAAAAAAACACTTGGTTCATCTTGTCAAATATACTGTATGTGTTGCTGCTGGATTGGTTACTTTTTGAAATCTCTAACGCTGGAACAGGAGAGGGAATGTTCTGTCTGCATGGGTAGCAAAGGGGTCTGCTGGTCAACAGTGCAAGTGACAGGTGCTTGCTTGGTGAAATTTACTCAGAACAGGTAACAGAGCTTATCCTGGTAGTTAGCTAGTTTTAACTACCTTTTGGAAGCTAGATAAAAGTAGAGATATGCGACCTTGTTCGGTTCGTGTTCACCAATTTCAAATTCAGTATGGGCATTTCCCTATCCAGTTCTAGGTCGTGTACCTGAGCATTTCTGGGAAAACCCAGTAATGATCTTCTATATTTATTTTTCAAAAGGCTTTTCTAATAATATATGATGCATTTGGATAGGATTGTGGTGCTGTATGATGAATGGGGGGGACATGTTTAATGAGTGGAGAGGGTGGGGAGAGTCCAGAGGAATGGCACACTTTATTTTTTCCTAACTTTAATTGTGGATGTTACTGAAGCCAATCACAATGCAGCAAACATTCACAAGGTTCAGACACAAGGGCTTGTGCCATTGGCTGCCTAAGTCACATGTCCCTCTGCATATAAAATGAGGACATGCGATGTCAGCGCCATTTTTTGAATGTTAAAGCTTAGGGAATGTGCTGCTGCTGCTAGATGGCTTAGCTAGGGGTTTAATAATAGGAAGTTGAGCTAGATAGGAGAGCGATAGTTTAGAACAAAGAACTGCAGTGTAGGGAAAGGTGTGTGACACAAATCAGCATTTCATGATATAAATAGGGATTGCCAATTGTGAATGCTTGGTAAAGAGTTGCCAGTGAACCATCTAGAGTGCTCCTTTTTAGTGGCTGCTAAAAAAATTTCAGTGAACCATCTCATAGGTATTGCTACTTTTTAGTAGCTTCTAAAAATTTGATAGTGAATCATCTCACTAGGTATTGGAACTTTTTAGTGCCTGCCAAATATTTGCCTGTGAACCTCTCATTAGGTATTGCTACTTTTTAGTGGCTGTTAAAAATTTGCTAGTGAACTTTCTCAATAAGTATTGCTACTTTTTTGTAGCTGCTAAAAATTTGCCAGTGAACCATCTCAATAGTAATTGGTATTTTTTAGTGCCTGCAAATCATTTGCCAGTGAACCATCTCAATAGGTCTTGCTACGTTTTAGGTCCTGCTAATAATTTGCCAGTAAATCATCTCAAAAGGTATTGCTACTTTTTAGAGCCTGCTAAAAATTTGACAGTGAACCATCTCAAAAGGTATTGGTACTTTTTTGTGCCTGCTAAAAATTTGCCACTGAACCAGCTTGGTGCTTCTGTGGGCCATCATAATATTGTCTTCTCAGCCAAGAAATGCAAAATCAGGTGTCTGACATGTGTGAGCCTAGTGTTACAATACATTTATTTCAAAGGGGAAAGGTGCATCAAACATGAGTGGGAAATCACAAGGTCATGATGAAAGGGGGGATAGGCGGGCTGTTCGAGGTGTTCGTTGGGGAGGTTCTAATGTTAGCTAAAGCTCTACTGAGCAAACACCGGCTTGTCCTATCCCAAGAGAACTGATAAGAACCTCCATTACTGGATGGGCTACTCCACTGCATTTCTTTGGCAGCTGCACATTGCTTCAGATTGTAAATGAGGGCCAGAAACAGCATGTACTTGAGTGGATGGCAAGCACTGCATCAAATGGCCTCTCCTCCTCTTCCTGCACCTCAACATCACACACAGTTCATTTCTTAAAGGTGCCACCCCAATTACACTTGTTTTACCCTGCGTCACAACTCTCCAACCATCCAAATGATTGTGGGGAACCACACATGTACGAGTCTGCACAGTTGTTCAAATATTCTATCCCATGGTCATCAGAAGTCTGCACCAAAGATTCACAGACTGAAATAAAGGAAAGCATCTACACCAATGCCCAAAATCTTTTGTCAGTTAGATCCGATCACAGACAAAGTCTGGTCCAAGCAGGTGGAGGTGATGATGATGAGACTCAGATAACTGAGGTGTACTGTACTGTGATGTCAGATCAGGGAGAGGAGGAGGGTGACTGTCAGGGCAAGAAGTGGAACAACAGAGAGGATGACGATGAAGTTGTAGATCCCATTTGGTGTGAATCCAGAGGCACACAGCTGAGTAGTTCAGCAGAGGAGGTGGATAAGAAGGAAGAAGAGGTGCCTCCTGCACAGACATGGAGTGATTCCTCCAGGACAACCACTGCATCCTCAACCACAACTCTGGCTGTGTCCAGCAGCAACGGGAGGTCTACATTTCGCATGGGCAGCAAGGGTTGCCTAGCTTTGGGTCTTTTTTGCAATCAGAATGGATGACACAACTCACCTTCTCTGCAAACTTTGTAAAAAAAATGACTCAGTAGAGGCAGAAATACTACATCCATCAACTGTCACATGACCAACCAACATGCGTTAGTCAGGGAATCTTACTGCGCTAAAATGAGGCCTAGCAGGAAACCCCAACCACCCGTCAACCGCATCTCATGCTTCTTCCTCCTCCATCACACTTGAAACTGTTCTCACCCAGGTCTTCACCAGCAGAACTTCCACTTGTTTACCAACTAGAGTTGGGGTGAGTGAAAGTCCGTCAGTTGTTACAGACGTGGACATGCCTGTGGAATTTGACCAATCTCACAGACAGAGCACACCACATGTTTTGCAATCCACCTTAATAATATCTCTGCCTACACCTCACTCGCAGTCCCCAGTTTGTCCTGTACACTCAACTCTGCCCTCTCTCAGCACACCAGCCAGCCCTTGATCCCGCTGTCCTGGTCACAATAAAGATTATTTCCTCCTACACATGCCAAAGCTAACAGCTTGAACTTCACCATACCCAATCTGTTGGCCACACAAATGCTGCCTTTCTGCTTGGTGGATTCAGAGGGTTTCTGAAAAGTGACAGCCATTGCAGATACTCAGTACCAGTTGCCCAGTTGCCATTACTGCTCTAATAAAGCTGTGCCTGTGCTAAGCCATCATGTCACAGACATTACCTTTTCCTTGAAAATGCTTTGTTTCCCAGGGGCATTTCACCACTGACAATTGAACGATCAAACATGGCCAGGGGCATGACATCTCATTGACTGGGCGCTGGGTTACTCTGGTGGCTGCAGGGGCAGACGGGGAAGGGCTCTGCTTTCCAAGTCTCCAAGTCTTGTGGGACAAACTTCTGGATTTCCCGCTTTCTCTACTGCTTCTGCTTCCTCTATCTCCTCCAGGGCCTCCACCTGCACCCTCAACCTCTCTCGTAATGTAACATGCATTCCGTAAGTGCAGAGAGAATCCCCCCCCTCTGCAGAGCTCAGCCAGGGCTCAATGCAATCAGGCAGTGCTGAAATTAATATGAATTGGAGAAAGAAGTCACACAGCTGCAAAGCTGTGGACCGTTATGGGGGCTTAGTTTAATCAATAGCTGTCTCCACTGAACCTGGAGTCAGGGAAGGCCACGTGCAATGACAGTGCAAACCTGGAGGTGGCCCTATGCCTGGGCGACATCACACATGTGCCTTGCATGACTCACATCTTCAACCTAGTTGTAAAGCAATTTCTAGTCTATTATCCCAGCCTGGATGCGCTGCTTGAGAAGGCAAGGTTGCTATGTGGTCACCCCCGCCATTCGTACCCTGCAGCTAATCGACTTGCATCACTACAAAGGTCTTTCGGCCTGCCAGTTAACCGGATGATATGCGATGTGCCAACAAGGTGGAATTCCACTTTGTAAAGGAGAAAACATCCAGCTCACCCCAGGAACCGTCCACGCTCTCGGCGGTATAGAAGCAAGTGATCCCACTGCTGCTCAGCGCTGTGACATAGGTGAAGAAAAATTGATCCAGCTTCCAGCTTGTAGATAAAATCCAGCTTTTAATGGCATGGCTTTTAAACATGCACTCGAAACGCATCTGGTGTGTGGGTTGAACATTGAAAAATTATTTTCTAGACCTGGAGATGGTTTACATATGTACCTGCACAAAATAAACTTTTGTTTTTAAAGATTTTCATTAAAAGCTGGATTTTGTCTATAAGTGGAAGCTGGATTAATTTTTCTTCAACTGGATTTTCACTTTCTACATGCTGGAACAACTGTGGCAGCAGCAAGCCCTATTGCACTATGTCATAATGCATAGCCTGGAACACCGCTGTTCATGGTGCAATTCCCGATTGCAGAGTGGGCATAGATGAAGCACCTCTGCACCCTCCTGCACAGTTTCCAAATGGCTACAAAGATGGTTAGCCCTGACAATGCCGTCATCAGCATCACTATTCCGGTCATCTACATGTTGGAGCATACTTTGAACAGTCTGAGGGAGGAGGTGGGTGTCCCAGAGGAAGGGGAGGAAGTAGTAGAGCATGAAGAAGGGATACCATTTCCTGTTAGGTCCGAACAGTCATCAAACAGGCGGGTGTCACAAGTGGGTGGAGTTCATCAATTGATGTGGGCTCATGGTAACAGACAAATTGGTAGTGAAGGGACAGGAGCTGAGGAACAAATGGAGGAGGAAGTTATCATAAAGCTCATCTACTAACTCTTAGTAAGTCTCCCCTTATGTGATTCTATGGTAAATTTTGTATTAATATTTGTTCTGTAAATTTTTGCAACTTTTTCTCTATTTGTCATTTGTGTGTGTTCTTTAATTGCAGAACATATAACACTTTCTCGTGAATTATTTCTTGTTGGAGCACATTTACTATACCCTACCATGTACAAATATGTTATGAGACTTTTTATGTCTGTACATATAATATTTATATATAAGAAGAGACTAGGAAAAGATGTATACATTTTCTTCATTTTAGATTAATTCTGGATATCAAGGTCATTATTAATATTAATTTAATCTAAAACTGCCAGGCTGCAATCTTGCTCATTTTATACGGTGTTTCTGAAAGATGTGGTCTTCTGCTTATGAAGCTTTTCTTTTACTTTGGAAGGAGAAAGCCATTGTTTTTTCAATAATTTTTTACGTGCTGCTGTTAGTCTTTTGGGGGCTCTAAGAGTCCTAAAAGTAATAGATTTTTGCCTATGAGCAAAGAAGCTATTACAGCATGTACCAGAAGATTTAATAGGTGTCATAATTTATCATGTATACCGAAAAGTGCTTCTTAATTAAGTGCGTACGTTAATGAATTTTTTAATTTGATCCCTGTAAGTACCTTGCTATACTAATTGCAATATTCTACACATTAGTCATCCGCTGTTGCCCTTGGCTGTTTTCTATCCTGAGAGAGGTAGACTGGGCTTTTCAGTTAGACTTATCTTAACCCATTGTGAATAAAAAGGTATTTTGCCACATATGATACAGTAACGCAATTTTATTGCTGACAATTAATACGAAGGCGCATTGTATATTTCTGTTGCATATTAAGCATAGTCAGTAATGACATGTGCTGATAAAGTATATAATATTAATTTATAGCATTTTATATTATTCTTTTACATTAAATACATGAGTTTAGGCCAGCTGCTGAGACTTGTGTGGTTACAAACCCTTTCCATCACACAACAGTAAACATTAGCTGTGTGACCTGGAATAACTACAGTATGTAGGATTTTTGCTTCTTTAAATAATTAATCATTACAGATCTTGAAATTATGGAGATAATTTAGACAAATGCTATGGAAATTTGTGTTAAAATTGAACTTTAATTGGGTTGAGAACATTGAGAGACGGGCAAGATGTGGCAAGAAGAGCTTGGGTGCTTATTACACTGAATTAGGCCACATTGCTATCTAATTCATCAGAAAATTAATAGTGTATAAAGCAATAGCACACCAAGAATAGGCACAAAACCTTTTTTAATGTATTTTATTTTTCTTCTGTAATCCAAAAATATACACTGTAAGGGGAAATATAGCAACGTTTCTCTGTGATGTACCCTTCATCAGGCTGAGGAATAGGATATGAATAGGATGTTCCTCTTGAATAATAAAAGGTAAAATCCAATTGTACCAGTATGTGAAGGAATGGATTCCTTATGGTGTCTAGAGACCCAAAGAGTGCATATGGATATTACCAATATCCATGGAAGAAGGGATCCAGTGATACCAAAATCTGTGGATGTAGAGGAATTTATTCAGCCTGTCTGCTAAACATACAGGCTCCTGCACATTTTACATAATTTGGTGCACAAACAATTATCATTTTGAATACACTGAGTATTTGGTCTTTATATCCCAAAGATTAAAGGGAGCCTGTCATGTGCAATATGCACCCAGAATCTAGAGCAGTTCTGGGTGCATATTGCTAATCTCTGCCTATCCATCCCTGTATACACTAGCATAGATAAAGAGATCTTTAGAAAAAGTATTTCTAAAGATTTTTTTTCGTATGCTAATGAGCGAGGGGACTAGTCCCCTTGGCGTTAGTTCCCTGGCTAGTCGGCTCCTTTCACATGTTAGTATGTCCCTGTGGGTGTGCTAACATGCTAGTGAATGCGCAACCTCAGAGGATGATCTCACTCACCTCTCCACCGCCATCGCTGCCCAACATTCGCCATGCGCACTGCCAAGACGCGTACAACCGACTTCATAGTGCGCATGACCGAAGCTCCGGGGTCATGCACACAGAGCCGAAATCCAGTGTCGGATGGCAATGGCAGTGTAGAGTCACCTCCTGAGATCATCCTGTGACGCTGCGTATTCATTAGCATGTTAACAGGCCCTCATGGGAGTGCTAACAAGCTAAGGGAGGCTATTAGCCAGGGGAACTAACGCCCTTCTGACTAGTCCCCACGCTCATTAGCATACAATAAAAGATCTTTAGAAATACTTTTTCTAAAGAACCCTTTATCTATGCTATTGAATACAGAGACAATTAGGCAGGGATTAGCAATATGCACCCAGAACTGCTCATGGTTCTCTGTGCATATTGAACCTGACAGGTTCCCTTTAAGTAAGCATTTAAACATTTTGTGATATGTCACAAAAAAAAATCCATGTTAAGTAGTGTTGATCGATAGGGTAAGGGTGAGGGTTCCAGCACTCAAACTAAAGGGCAGTATTTCTCAGAATATTACAAAGTATTTCTTTGCCTTGTATTGAGTGGTTGGTGAGGGGTCTCAGGAACCTGTACCTCACAGGTCCAAAACTTAGAAACTCGGGTTATATGAAGAAAAACTCATGAGCTAGTAATTTTACAGTTAGATCTCTATTGATTATGAAAGGCTGAATCCATTTATTAATTTGAAAGTTTCCTCTCTCCTTGAATTGCTAAACGAGAGTTAAAATTACAAATAATTTCTCTAGATTCATATTTTATCCATTTTTTTCTTTTTTTTACAATATGTGTTTTTTGAGGGGGGCTTAGGGGGGAATAGGTGTGTGGGGATGGAACAAAAAAGGAACATTTAATTTGGCTTCAGGCTTCCCTGTTGTAATCTGCTGGGGTTGCAGAGATGTTCCATGCACCAGACTCATCCCTTTTATCTATAGGAATGAGGGGGGCTAGTGATAAAGCCACATATTACCCTCATATTACCCGCTTAATGAATTGTCCATACGAAGAGGCTCCCAAAACACTCCCGACGTATTTTGTAATATACCTCTCAGAGGAGCAGGGTTCTAAAGTAGCCACAAGGGCTTAATGTGACACTGGTCATACACAATGACCTTAACATTTAGGAAACTGTGCGTTGTTCTCTAATTTTGATCTCCAGTGTACATGCTCCCAGCATCTCCTTGATGTGTATACTGCAGCCTTCATGTCTTTTTTGATTTGTACGCTGCAGCCCCCATGACTTCTGTAAAGTATATGATCAAGCCCCCTATCTCCTGTGATGTATATGCTATGTGTGATGTAGATGCCCAGAATCTAATTTGAGATGTATAAACAGCAGTCCCATCATCTCCTATGTAATCTATATAGTCCAGCTCCAGTGTCTCCTATGTGATGTATATGCTGCAGCCTCAGCTGGCCTTTAGTGTGATCTGGCGCTGCAGACCACAGAGTCAAAGAAAAGCATTCAAATATAAATTTATTTGCACAAAACGTTTCTGGGATAACTTCTCCTCTTCATCATGTGCTAGTGTCAAATCCAAAGATGAACTTATTTATATGGTAGCAAATAATATGTTCATAATGAACACACAAATTAAAACTAGATGATACAATATTAACCAATAACTCAAAGTGCATCAGCAATCAGACTTTAAAAAATTAAATAAAAATTGGATAAACCAGATCAAATAAAACTTAAGGCCCTCTGGTGTGAGTGTTGTCAATTTGTAAATCCAGTAACATTGTTTATGAATGATTTTTTTGTATCTATCCTAGACATTATCAGGGATTTTGTGAATCATAGTTAAACTCTCAGGATTTTTTGTAATGAAAAGTGTTTAGAAACACTATAGTTTAAAGTTCCATGCTTGATATTATAACGGTACTTATTTATTCTAGAGTGCATAGGCTGAATGGTCCATCCCACATATTGGAGGCCACAGCTGCACTCCAATACATAAATAACATAGGTGGAATTGCAACTTAGTGATTCATGAATGTTAAAACTTTAACCAGTAACCCTTGAAGAACATACAGTACTGCCATGCATTATGATTTTGCAACACAGACACTTGCAATTGCCACACTTAAAAATCGCTCTGTGACCAATGCTCCTGGACGACCACATCTTGTTGGTCAGACTCACGCTTCAACTGGGGTTGTGTGGGGGTGCAGAACTGGCACAGGTGAGTGCGCTCCCCCATATTGTACCTTGCACCTTAGATTATCATCTTTACACAGGAACACTCCTATCTCTTTTTATATTTCTTAAATGTTACATGAGCAGTGATGAATTTCCCACTGTGAAGAGACCTACAGTGTAATATACATCTGTGCTCAGAACAACTTATTGCTGCAAACTCTTTTCAAAACTTTATCATCACAATGAGTTGACTGTGCTCCAGACTGCAACAAATCTGGAAAAGCAGTTGTGAGAAGCAACATGATCAGTATCACCTACCATCATATTAGTGTAGCGCCCCATGGGGCAGGCGGTTAACCTACTCATCGCCGGGCCGTCGACTGTCGTCATCATGGGTGGCCTAGCCCGGCTCCGTTGCCCTGAGGTGTACAGAAGATGGCTGAGGAGGGATGATGGGAGTAGTTATGAGGTGTTTGTTGTGATGCCACCTGTGGTATGCGGCCAGGGAATGGGCCACCGCTGCTGTTGGTGTCCTCCAGGGCAGATGGTAGTAGCAGCAAGGGATAGTATCACTCTCCATCGATAGAGCGGACCCCGAGGAGGATGATGAGGGGAGTAGTGATGGCAGCTCGAAGTGGCAGTACAGGTAATAAAGAGTCAGAGTTTATGGCTGCGGTTCCAGGTTGTTTACTCACTTTGTACGATGCTGCTCACCCAGGTAATACCGGTCACTTGATATGATGGGCCCCGTCGAACCTGAATCCCTTTAGAGATCAGTCCGGTTTGGTGTTCGGTGGGTTTCTCCTTGTACCGCCTGTCTGTGGATCCCCTGGCTTTAAGCTATGAGGGGACCCTGGGTTTCATGAGATGTACTCTTGTCCCTATCTGCAGGTGCTGCGGTTCTGATGTGGGGTCCGGCTTGAAGCGAGACCCCGGATACTATATGACACTGTGCTGTCGACGCTGTGCGGTCAGAGAAGCTTGAAATGTTCCCCGTCCAAGCAGATTCTGGAAAATAGCGTCCTATCACCCTGCGTGGCGTCGGTTCCGAGGGGAGCAGATTCACTCTCCTCACGGCAACCGTGTGAACTTTCTCCTCCTTTCCACGGGAGCACCCCTGAGATAAGACTGCTCCCTTCCTCTCCTGCTAGAGAACTTCTTAACTGTAGTGTTGGCTCCTGATTCCCCCTGCTGGTTGCTCCTCCTCCCTCCCAAGTAAAAATCTAGTGGGACTGGGGCTCCTGTTGAGGTTATCCTGTAAATGCCACTCTGTCGGCGATCCCTTTATTACCCAACCGTAGCCCAGTCCCCAGTGGCAACACGGCAACCTGGTGTGTATTTGAGTGTGTAATGTGGTGAAACCGGGACTGACCTCCTCAGGAACCAGGTTTCGCATTACATCCAATGTGGGAGCAATACAATGTGGTGACTAAAGCCTCAGGGGTGCCACATTAGGGCCAAAGAGAAGCAGCACCAGCCACCACATTAGGGGTGAGTTAATTCATTGTTTGACCAAATATAGCAGGGTCATTTTCAAGTTAATAATATAATCTTATGTGGCACCCGAATATTGGTAGACATTTCCAAAGGTTATAAAAAAGGTTCCCCACGCCTGTGTTATACAGTCCACATATTTTTATATGTAATCCTATCATATCTGATACAGTTCACTGAGCCATGTATTTAATCCTGTCATGTGTGATACAGTCTGCTCAGCCATGTATCTAATCTTATAATGTATAATACAGTCCACAGAGTTGTGTATCTAATCAAATTGTGTACGATAGAGTCCACTGAGACATGTGTCTACTCCTATTATGTATTATACAGTCCGATTACAGATCAGCGGGTACCGTAATATTCGTAATCGCTATACTCGTAATGAGGACTTTGTAATACTCGCGCATTCATTCCGAATAGCGAGTACAATGCAAATCAATGGGAAATGCGAGTAACTTTCTGCTGGACCTAACAAAGAGGTCTGGCGGCCTGAGGAAAAGGCTAAAATGGATGGAAAGTGATGAAACCGAATGGGGAGAACATGGAAGACTTATCCTCTATGGGTGAAGCTGGTCTACTGTCCGCATCCTAAGAGAGACTTGGACATTTATCTCTTACTGGACGATTTTACTCTCCGTGTGGTGGATTTTTTTATAGATCTTCTGATTTGCTTGGAATAAAAGATCTTTGGATTGTTCAGTCATCTCCCACTCTATTGCTTGTGTGATATCGGAGAAGGACCCCATGACAGTGCTGTACCCACCTTACACCTGCACATGTATAACATCAATTGTGCCTTGACCAATGCAGTTAGGTTGCAGCAGTATAGCTATAGAAGGACTGTAAAGCAATATACCCTGACAATATGCCTGTAATCCAAAACTATCTCTCCTACAGCAGATATTCCTACACTAAATGCAGCTCATAGCAGCAGTAAAAGGGAATAAATTAGCTACAGGCCTAATAAGGACTCTTGCTTTTAGGTTGCAGAAGCAAGGTCTGTAAGGCTAGAATGTCTACATGCCTCTAATACACTATAAGGCTAGAATTCCTGCCTACATGCCTGTAATACACTATTCCTTCTCCAGCAGCTTGACATACACTAGATGCCGCTATGATCAGTATTATAAGAGAATAGAATAGCTATTTTATGTAGCAGCAGCAATGTCTGTAATGCTAGAATCCCTGCCTACAAGCTACGAATACACTATCCCTTCTCCAGCAGCTAGCCCTACACTGAATACAGCTAAGAGCAGTATTATTATACAATTAGCCCTGAAAAGGACTAATGACAGGTCCTGTGACATTTCGACATATTGTCCTTTCTCCAGCAGAAAGTCTCCCTACACAATTTCTTAGTACAATGCGTCGAGCATGGCATCACCTGGTCTTGATGTGATGCGGCCAGCCAATCGCAATAAAGCCAGTAGCCAACGTGGCTATTGCATTAGCATGATTGGCAGGCAATCTCTGCACATTTAGTGGTTGAAAAAAAGCCACAAATACCAGGATACTCAACCATACTCAACCAAGTATTGAACATCTCTAGCACCCCCATGCTCGATCGAGTAATGAGCAGTATTGAGTATGCTCACCCATCACTAATGAACATATATATCTATATATATATATATATATATATATATATATATACATGTATACACATGTATATGTATATATACATAGATTAGATAGATATATGTCACGCTCCCGGTGTCCCAGCACCATTCCTTACCCACTGATCCGGTCGCACCATCCAGGCACCGCTCCGTACCCACTGATCCGGTCTCACCGTCGCTGCACCACTCTTTACCCACTGATCCAGTATTGCCATCGCACCACCGCTCCCTGCTCACTGGTCCAGTCCATGCGTCCACCGGTCACTCCTGCCGCTCCCGCTCTTGCTCCCCTGAGTCCTGTTCCAGGTCTCAGGAGTCTGACTCTGACTGATGCCTCTGTATAGGACCGGGCCGCGCCCACTCACCTGGTCTTATAGGCCCAGCACTGCTGCAACAGGAAATGACCTGAGGCTGTGCTGGGTATATAAGACTGGCCTCTCCATTTGGGCGGGGCCTGATCATCGCTTGTGTTTCTTTACTTTGTCTTGTGAGCTAGGTGCTCAGGTCCTTTTGTTCCTGTTTCCTGTATTACTGCCTTAAAGTACGCTGTGACCCTAGTGACCTGGTCCTGTCTTTACTTCCTGATACCTGCACCTGTTCTTGTACTGTCCTATGGGACTCCATGACCCTGCTGACCTGATTCTTCCTGTTCCTGCCATGCTAGTGTCGCGGGCGGCGGGGTGCTGCGCTCGCTAACGCTCAGGTCCAGCGCTGCTGCTGCTGCTCGGTGGCTCGAGCGGTGGGCCAGATCCGGGGACTCGAGCGGCGCTCTTCGCCCGTGAGTGAAAGGGGGTCGTTCGGTTTGGGGATTTGGTCCGTGACGCCACCCACGGGTTGTGGTGAGGTTGGGCACCACCGCTGCTGGTGACGGGGATCCCGGGAGCGATGGTAGGGAGCAGCTGGGATGTTGTTTTCCCCCCTCCGTGGGTAGGGGTTGGTGGTCCCGGGACCCGGTGAGGTGACGGGGAGGCAGGGTTGGCAAGGTGCAGGGTCGCCTGGACTGCGCAGCGCGGTACCGGATGGCACGGTTGTACTCACTCAGCCACAAATGTACGCAAAGTCTCTGGTAAACCAAACGGCTGGATGGACGGGTCCCGCAGCCGGCTGCTGTGGCTTCTCCCGGACGGTCGGTGGTGGCTGCCTTTCCCCGCACCTTTGTGTATGTTCGGCTCCGATGGCTTCCCACCGGTAACCCGCTCCCCAGCGTATATATGTGCCGGAGGAGTCCTTTTGCCCGCAGGCTTGGGCCCTGGGAACTCTAGCTGTGGCGGTAGCTGTATTTCCTTCTACTGGTCAGACAGTTGCCTTCTATCGGGTCTTGACTGCTAGGAAACCCCTGGGGTTCCGGTCACTGACAGATTTGACCTTTAACGGTGACTCCAAGCCTGGTCGGGGTCCGCAGGCCCTGCCTGTGTGTGCTGGCTTCACTTCGCTCCCCGGTTCGGTACTGGCGGGCAACCACCCGACCCCGGTCCTACGGTTCCGCGTTGATTCGCCTCTCCTGCAGACGACCACCACCATCTGCCAACCTTGCTCTTAGTGCCCGGGCCACACACCCGGACACGGTCAGTTTACTCCTCCACCACTACTTCACTCCTCACACTTGCACTTCCCTAACTGATCTGACTTCCTTTTCCCACCTCCAGGACTGTGAACTCCTCAGTGGGTGGGGCCAACCGCCTGGCTCCACCCCACCTGGTGTGGACATCAGCCCCTGGAGGGAGGCAACAAGGACTTTGTGTCTGGCTGATGTGCCTTTCTCGGGGTGGGGGTGTGTGTTGCAGTACCTGTGACGACCTGGCTAGTCCAGGGCGCCACACTAGTGTTCCAGCTACCGTGTACCCTGCCCTCCAGGTGGGGTGCTCGGTCCAGTGGATCCACCTCCTGGGCCTACCAGTCCTCCCCGGCACCCACAGTATGATCAGGCCATGGATTCCGCTGAAGCACAGAAATCAGAGCTGGCTGAGCTGCGCCAGGAGCTGGCGCAACAGCACGAAACCCTGAACCGGATGCTGAAGTTCATGACGTCCGTGGACCACCGGTAATATGCGCTGCAGACTGCCGCCTCGTCTCAGTCCATGCAGCAACCAGTCTCCAGGTCCGAACCAGTTGTCTCCACGGCCTCGCAACTTCGCCTCGCTGCACCGCCTCACTATGCGGGAGATTCCAAGACCTGCGGAGGCTTCCTGAACCAGTGCTCCTTGCACTTCCAGTTGCTCCCGCACTTGTTCGCCTCAGACCAAGCCAAGGTGGCGTTCCTGATGTCACACCTGGAAGGTGAAGCCCTGGCCTGGATTAACCCCCCGTGGGAGAACGAGGACCCGATGACCACCGATATCCAGGAGTTCCTACGAGTCTTCCGGGGCACCTTCGACGAACCCGGACGAACTACCGCAGTGACCTCTACCCTCCTCCGGCTACGCGAAGGGACCCAAACAGTCGGCCAGTATGCCATACAGTTCCGCACGCACGCTTCAGAGTTGGGCTGGAACAATGAGGCCTTAACGGCGGCCTTTTGGGAGGGTCTCTCTGGTCGTATTAAAGACGAACTCGCCGGCCGTGACGTTCCACGCACCTTGGATGCTTTGATTTACCTGGCCACCCGGATTGACCTCCGTTTTCTGGAGCGTGCCCAGGAGGTAGTCCGGGAGAAGCGACCACCTCGCCACGTCTTGCCCCCGCAGAAACCTACCGCACCCTCGTCCCTGCCTTTCCGCAAATCGTCACCAGAACCCATGCAAGTGGACCGTCTGACCCAAGCCAAGCAACGCCGTGCAGAACGGCTCGCCCGGGGCCTGTGCTTCTATTGTGGAGACGGGTCACATATGCTTTGAACATGCCCTGAGAAACCTGGTAGACCCCAGGTCCAAGGGATGGTGGGAACCACCACCCTTGCCACCGGAATCCCTTCAGTCCCAGTTAAACAGACGGTTCAGGTGACGACAGAGGGGACCCGGTTTTCGGCAGAGGCCCACATCGATTCCGGGGCAGCAGGCAACTTTATCCACTAGGCCACGGTAGACAAATACCAGGTCCCTGTCACTCCGCTGATGAAGCCCCTCTGGTTTGCCTCCGTAGATGGCAAACCGCTCTACAAACTTGTCCGGTATGCCACTGAGCCCGTGAACCTCCCGGTTGGCACTTTGCATACAGAAACCATCGCCTTCTATGTGATCCCGAGGATTGTTCCTGAGCTCCTGTTGGGCCTGCCCTGGCTGAAACTCCATGACCCTGTTAGTTGGCGCTCTGGCGCGATTACCCACTGGAGTCACTTGTGCCACGAAACCTGCTTGCAGCCTGTTTCTTAGCCCCTGGCACTTGACTCAGTCAAGCTGCAGGATCCTGAAGAAGAGACGACGCTATCCAGCGACGTTCCACCGCCCCAGGCATCTGAGACTTTGATTCCACTGCCTTCTAGAGTTGAGACTTTGAGTTCACCGGCTACTGAGGATGAGACACTGTCCTGTACCCGGTCCGAAACGCCCGATCCGGTCATCCAAGATTCCCGTCCTGCTTCTGCCCGTCCGCCTCCTCTTTCTGTTGCAACTGCCAAGGGTTCTTCGGCTAAGCGTGGTGCGGTCAAGAAGGTGGCACGGGGTCAGCAGTCCTTCCGTACCTTTATACTGGGTTATTGTCCGGAGACTCGGTCCGGGGTGCCCCGGGGGTACTTTGCACAGAGGGGGGGGCATACAGGGGGGGTACTGTCACGCTCTTGGTGCCCCAGCACCGCTCCTTACCCACTGATCTGGTCGCACTGTCCAGGCACCGCTCCGTTCCCACTGATCCGGTCTCGCCGTCGCTGCATTGCTCTGTACCCACTGATCCAGTCTCACCA
Source organism: Anomaloglossus baeobatrachus (assembly GCF_048569485.1). Lineage (NCBI taxonomy): Eukaryota > Metazoa > Chordata > Amphibia > Anura > Aromobatidae > Anomaloglossus > Anomaloglossus baeobatrachus. The sequence continues at coordinate 353,091,718 of NC_134353.1, forward strand.
TCGCACCACTGCTCCCTGCTCACTGGTCCAGTCCATGCATCCACCGGTCATGCCTGCCGCTCCCGCTCTTGCTCCCCTGAGTCCTGTTTCAGGTCTCAGGAGTCTGACTCTGACTGATGCCTCTGTATAGGACCGGGCCGCGCCCACTCACCTGGTCTTTTAGGCCCAGCACTGCTGCAACAGGAAATGACCTGAGGCTGTGCTGGGTATATAAGACTGGCCTTTCCATGTGGGCGGGGCCTGATCATCGCTTGTGTTTCTTTACTTTGTCTTGTGAGCTAGGTGCTCAGGTCCTTTTGTTCCTGTTTCCTGTATTACTGCCTTAAAGTACGCTGTGACCCTAGTGACCTGGTCCTGTCTTTGCTTCCTGATACCTGCACCTGTTCCTGTACTGTCCTATGGGACTCCATGACCCTGCTGACCTGGTGCTTCCCGTTCCTGCCACGCTAGTGCTCCAGTGTACCCTGCCGTCCAGGTGGGGTGCTCGGTCCAGTGGATCCATCTCCTGGGCCTACCAGTCCTCCCCGGCCCTCACAATATATATATAGATAGATAGATAGATAGATAGAAAAAAGTGCATACTACGCTCAAAAAATGTAGCCAAATGTACAGATTTTTTTTTCCATTTTGGCTAGTAAATTATCCATTTACTGCAGCAAGTGCTGGTGACAAGCTCACATATGCAATTAAGTGAATTACATAAAATATGTTTAAATAATCCAAAAACCCTCCGGCAAGTCAGTACTAATAAAATAGTGATCCATAATTTTGTCACATGCCAGGTCTGGGAAATTAATAGCAACAGCAGCTCATAATACAGTTCCTGAAAGTGAGATTCTTCATGCATTGGTGACTGTCACCTGTTTCTCAACAGATTTTAAACAGCCTTGCCTTCAGCATGCCTGATTCATAGATAAAATTAATTTTGACACCTATCGTACAACATTATAAGTGGCTGCTGAAATCTTGAGATGTGTGAACTTTTTACAACATTGGTACAAAATCACTGACCATTGATAGCCTCAGGCCAAATCCTTATCTCATAGATATACTGATCTCTCATTCAAGCAACGTGGCTTGTGTGATATTTCATGGACTAACATTCTGTAGAATTGACATTTTAAAATGCGATGTAGGAGAAAATATTTTCTTTTACATCCTACTAATGTAAATGAATATTAGGGCTACATTAATATTCAGCATGACTGCATGCTAGCATGGAATGTATTATATTATTTTCTTTTGTAAAATTAAATAAATAGCAATATTTAAATTGCAACACCAAGAAGAAAAGGTCAGGGAATTATGGCAATCAATAGTTATGTTAATGATATAAAAATTGTGACAAAAATTGAAACAAAATTTTCAAAACATCATTTATTCAGCATGGAGTATAAGTGCAATAATACATGCACTTACACATCTGTGAGGCTATTAATGCTTGTCTTAGAGAAGGTCTGCCATGCTGAATGCGCTTGGTCACGGAAATCATCAAAATCTGCCGTTGGCAGATTCTTTTGCAATTGTTGACCAATGATGTCCCAGGTGTACTCGATGGGAGACATGTTTGGAGATGGTCAGTTGATACGTATAGCACTTCTGGGGTGATGCTCCAGTAGGGTCCAAAACCATCTCAAGTAGATGTAGAAACTCGGCACTCAAGATAAATGTGAATAGTGGTCTTTAATTGAGAAGAACTTGTAGGACCAGCAGAAGCAGAGACGTTTCGGTCAAAGACCTTCATCAGTGTGCATGCTGGGAATCCTCAGAAGGTGTAGCAACTGGTGTAGTCAGGTATGAAGCGGTGTCCACATATATAGCGATGGACACCACATCTTACCTGACTACGCCAGTTACTACATCTACTGAGAACTCCCTGCATGCACACTGATGAAGGTCTTTGACCGAAATGTCTGTGCATGTGCTGGTCCTACAAGTTCTTCTCAATAAAAGACCACTATTCACCTTTATCTTGAGTGCCGAGTTTCTACATCTACTTGAGATATGTTTGGAGATGCTGTCAGCCATGGTAACACATAAAGACCATGCACAGTGTAACAAAAGCAACATTTTTCTTGGCGTTATCATTTTAAAAACAAATATTGTGACACATTGGAGAAATGGCAGTACTATACAATATAACTCCAAGATGTTAGTGTACTTTGAATTAAGGATACAGTTTGGCTACTGTGCATTATGCACCCCACATTATAATCCCATAGGGAGGACTGATGTGACAATTCCTCATGAACGCCTCCACATGGTATTGCCAATGTGTTCTCCAGGTGGAGAGCAGAGATTAGAATGAAATAATGAAAGCTGGCATAATGGTCCCACATATCTTGGGTGCAAATATTGAGGGAAATTTCTCTAGAAACTACATGGGCAGCCTCATAAAGACTATCACAAATGACGATCACATCACACCAATCCCACTTTCAAGGTTATAGTGTGGAGTGGTATAATGTGTGGCAGACCCCTCCAGTATTCATTCCAAATAAACTAGCAGTTTGGTGTTACATTTAATTTTTCGTGTACCTAATCATATAACCATTTCTATAAAGTGTCCCAGGAGCAATTTTTTTAATTGAATCAGATCTTTTTTATTGATCACACCAAAAGGTCACAAAAATTTTGGGGTTTTTTTGTTGTTGTACAAACATTGTGACAAAAACACAGAAAAATAATCTACAGTGCCTTGCAAAAGTATTCGGTCCCCTTGATTTTTTTCAACCTTTTCCCACATTTCAGGCTTCAAACATAAAGATAAAAATTAAAATGTTATGGTGAAGAATCAACAAGAGGGACATAATTGTGAAGTTGAACGAAATGTATTGCTTATTTTAAACTTTTTTAAAAAATAAAAAATTGAAAATTGGGGCGTGCAATATTATTCATCCCCTTTAAGTTAATACTTTATAGCGCCACCTTTTGCTGTGATTACAGCTGTGAGTCATTTGGTGTATGTCTCTATCAGTTTTGCTCGTCGAGAGAGTGAAATTCTTGCCCAGTCTTCCCTTGCAAACAGCTCGAGCTGAGTGAGGTTGGATGGAGAGCGTTTGTGAACAGCAGTTTTCAGCTCTTGCCACAGATTCTTAAATGGATTCAGGTCTGGACTTTGACTTGGCCATTCTGACACCTGGATATGTTTATTTGTGAACCATTGCATTGTAGATTTTGCTTTATCTTATGGATCATGGTCTTGTTGGAATACAAATTTCCATCCCAGTCTCAGGTCTTTTGCAGACTCCAACAGGTTTTCTTCAAGAATGGTCCTGTATTTGGCTCCATCCATCTTCCCATCAATTTTAACCATCTTCCCTGTCCCTGCTGAAGAAAAGCAAACCAAACCATGATGCTGCCACCACCATGCTTCACAGTGGGGATGGTGTGTTCAGGTTCATGAGCTGTGATGCTTTTACGCCAAAAATATTGTTTGGCATTGTGCCCAAAAAGTTTGATTTTGGTTTCATCTGACCAGAGCACCTTCTTTCACATGTTTGGTGTGTCTCCCAGGTGGCTTGTGGCAAACTTTAAACAACACTTTTTATGGATATCTTTGAGAAATGGCTTTCTTCTTGCCACTCTTCCATAAAGACCAGATTTGTGTAGTGTACGACTGATTGTTGTCCTTTGGACAGACTCTCCCACCTCAGCTGTAGATCTCTGCAGTTCATCCAGAGTGATCATGGGCCTCTTGGCTGCATCTCTGATCAGTCTTCTCCTTGTTTCAGATGCAAACTTTTGAGGGACGACCGGGTCTTAGTAGATTTGCAGGGGTATGATACTCCTTCCATTTCAATATGATTACATGCACAGTTCTTCTTAGGATGTTTAAAGTTTTGGAAATCTTTTTGTAACCAAATCCAGCTTTAAACTTCTCCACAACAGTATCACAGACCTGCCTGTTATGTTCCTTGGTCTTCATGATGCTCTCTGTGCTTTAAACAGAACACTGAGACTATTACAGAGCAGGTGCATTTATACGGAGACTTGATTATACACAGGTGGATTATATTTATAATTATCAGTCATTTAGGACAACATTGGATCATTCAGAGCTCCTCAATGAACTTCTGGAGTGAGTTTGCTGCACTGAAAGTAAAGGGGCCGAATAATATTACACGCCCCACTTTTCAGTTATTTATTTTTTAAAAAAGTTTAAAATAAGCAACAAATTATGCTCAACTTAACAATTGTGTGCCATTTGTTGTTGATTCTTCACCATAACATTAACATTTTTATCTTTATCTTTGAAGCCTGAAATGTGGGAAAAGGTTGAAAAAATCAAGGGGGCCAAATATTTTTGCAAGGCACTGTATATAACAATCGATTTAAATTGATATGCATTGCATTTCTGACTTATACAACATTGTTTGTAACTTACACTTTATACTTATAAAATAAAAAACATATAAAAATATGTATTAAAAATATCTCCTGCCTGCCTATTCTTTGTATTAGAGTGACAAGGGTTAGCTATGTCCTAGGAATGTCTTTGTGCAGGGTGATGTACTAGCCAACAACTAACTTCTCAAGAATATGGTTTACGAGTTTCCATACAATCTGTATATTTCTAACTTATTATGTGACGCCCTGGCCTATCAGGTCGTCACAGGGGTATTGTGCAACCTGCCCTTCTGCACAGTATCCACTCCTCCTTGCTTACGGATCCTGGTCCTTTGGTGTTGCTACCAGCTTAGCCAATCAAAATCCTAGGAACACTTTGCACCGAACCCACCAGACACACCATTGGTGGGCCTGAAAGGAATAGGGCCACCCAGATGGGGGGTTGGTAGGGGAAGGTGAGAGAAGTGAAACAGGAGTGGAAGGAGAAGATGGTGGAAAAGTGACTCTCTGAGAGAGAGAGGTCATTGGTCCGGAGAAGGGCTCCTGGAGACTACTAGGTGGCAGACGTTGGTCTGGGCCTGGTAGGAGCTGGAACCCCGGTCACAGGGGATCACGTCAAGTGGCATCGTTTGCCGAGGAGGGCAGCCGGCGGCCATCACCGGGCAGGGGCCAGGGCACGATGGGGTACGTGTACCCTAGGCCGGGAAATAGCTTTAAGCGTCCTGGTAATTTACCCGACGGGGGTGAAGACTTCAGGATTCATTCCAAACCTGCTCCAAAATCGGGCTGCTAGTGCACCTATGGGATAGGACTTTTCCAAATACAGTTCAAAGAAATCCTACGCGTGAACCCTTAGAGCAATCTCACTCCGTTAGCCATACGGGTGAGCGGGACCCGAAAAGCTCCAAGCTTGAGGGTCCAACTAGTGAGAAGGCGCCATGGAAAAGGCCACAGGCTAACAGCAACACCAAAGGCACGGATCCCAGCGTGCTCCCTCTAAGCTGCAGTGGTGCTCAGAATTCTGGTTTACAAGCTGTCGGTGTGATTATTCCTGGACTAAGTGAGTACACTGAAAAGCCCTTTTCCTCTACCCAACGGCACCCCCATCACCAACATCCCAACGGGCCCCGGGGCACAAACCTCCTACCCACGGAGGGGTTAAACATCCTGCTACCACAGCATCGCCACCGGGCTCCCTCCCCAACAGCAGTGGTGGTCTCCTACATTACCACACACCGTGGGTGGCGTCATGAACTTTTCAAATGCCCTGTACATATTCCCCCTCTTCTTTTGATTCGAGTGTCCACGCGGACCCCCCCCGGGTCACTCAAGCCACCGCAGCTCTGGATCCGAGCGGCTCGGCCGCTGACGTGGAAGCGGTACAATTACATAAAAAAGTACAGATGCACTTAAGACACAGACAGAAAAGGAATCCTGTGCAAGGCCCTTTGCAGCCTAAAAGCTCATTAAAAAGCACAATTTGACCTACTTTGGAGGTAGAAATGGGATCACAACCTCATGTACCCTTATGCGATGGTACAGGCTACAGCAATGTTATGTCCGCCCCTGGACAAACGCTGTAGTATAGTTTTCCTAATAAGAACTTTTGAAGCAAAATCAGGGGAGATTAGCCATTGTTCCCATAAATGAATAAATTTTTTAAGGGCATTTCTTTTTATATATGCTCAGCTATACAAAAATAGAGTTATTTATTCTAGATGTTAGTTCTTCTAATGTTGGGGAAGAGTGGTCCATCTAGTGTAATGCTAGCAATTTTCTTGCTTGAAATACAATTCTAGAAACAGCTATTGCCATGGGGAATCTACATAAACCTCATCTCCTAAAAGACCAAGGATGCAAATTTTAGGTTCTTCCTGTAATTGTATCACCAAATTCTGAGACGACCAGTGCGACCACCTCTTTCTAGTAATTGCCTATTTTTACTCATTCCCATATCATATGCATCAGTTGAGGACAACTACATACACATCTATGGCATGTATCATCTATTCGTAGTCCTATTTTAAATAGATTAACATCGGTTTAAGGCTATGTGCGCACGTTGCGTACAGTCACTGCAGAATTTTCTGCAGCGATCTGAAGAGCACATGTGCGCTTCAAATCGCTGCAGAAAATGTCCGTAGAGAAAAAAAAAAAAGCCGATTCCATGGGCTCTGCCTGCAGCTCCTGCCATAGACAGAGCAGGAGCTGCCGGCAAAGCGCACGGAAGAAGTGACGTCACTTCTTGAACGCAGCGCTTCGGGCAGCAGCCGAAGCGCTGCGCTCTAAGACGCCACGTGCGCACGGCCCCTGCACAATCTCTATAGACTGTGCAGGGGACGCAGGACGCATGCAGTTATGCTGCGCTACAAAGCGCAGCGTAACTGCATGAATTACGCACACGTGCGCACATAGCCTTATACACTCTGTGTGTAAGAAACATTTAAGACTGTCTTTGTGAGTCCAAGATGGACAGTTTAGATGTGAGCTCCATAATGTCCCGCCAATGCTATTTTTTGTGCAGCTGTATTTATTTTGTACTTATAGTGTGTTTTCAGCTAGCACCTGTTCACACCTGTTGCATGTGTGGGCCAGACTATTTGATATATTTTTAGTATATTTCTTTCTGACTGAGCACTCAACCCTGTATCCAGGTTGTGTCCATCCTCCTTTATAGCTGGATCCTTTCTGCCCAGACATGTAGGCTTTTAATCCAGATTGAGGCATTTAAGATAGGGGCCCGGTATGTTAAAGATCACCTTGTTATTGGTAACCGGGCTCACATGCATTGGGAATACATAAACTAAGTATCTCTTTTTTCAAATATTCCTATAGCAGTAATGCAATGTCAGAAGACTCTTATTCATTATTAGCATTCTAGAGTGCAGCTGTATGTTATATTGTGTTTTAAGCTAGCACCTGTTTACACCTGTTGGATGTTCGGGTCAGTGTTCTTGATATATTTATAGCCCATATGATGATGTTGCAGCAGCCAGGGGGAAGGGGTCGTCAGGCACGGGGTGTCTCGTACGTGCGTTACTCATCACTGGGCTGGTGGGATGATTTGGGATGTCGTGGTGGCCTGTCCGGCTTTGTGCCCCGAGTTTACACCAATACGGAGGAAAGATGGTGGTGGTAGTAGTAGGATGAATGTCGTGATGCCATCTATGGTATGCGGCCAGGGATTCAGCCACCGCTGCTGTCGCTGTCCTCCAGGGTGAACTGTTGTAGCAGCAAAGAAGGTCTCACTCCCCAGTGGTGGAGCGGGTCCTGGGGAGGATGATGAGGGGAGTAGTGATGGCATTTGACCACCGTGGCGCAGGATGGCGGTGCCCGTAATAAGAGTCAGATGCTGTGGTTCCAGGTGTCTTTACTCACTCTCTGTGCTGTGATGCTCACCCGGATAGTACTGGGCACCCGCTGTGATGGGCTCCGTCGAACCTGGATTCCTTTGGAGGTCAGTCCTGTGTGGTGCTTAGTGGGCCCCTTCCTCCTAGTGCCTTGTGTGTGTTGGATCCCCGTGGCTTAAAGCTACTTGGGGACCCCAGTCCATCTCGAAGAGTACTCTTGTCCCCATTTTCAGGTGCCGAGGCTCCGCAATGGGGCCTGGTGCTGTCCTAGGCCCCGAATCCTATCTGGCACTGTGCTTTTGGGATCTTTTTGGCCAGGGAAGCTTGACTCCTCCCCATCCCGGCAGATTCTGGAACACCAACTTGAAGTGTGATCTTCCCTAGAGTCCTGCACCCTGCGTGGCGTCGGTTCCGAGGGAGCGTTTAAGCTCACATCTCGGCATCAGCAAGAACAACTCCTCTGTCCCACCGGAGAACCGGTAAGACCCATCTGCTCTTTTTCTCTTCTGCCGGAGAACTCCTTACTGTTGTGTCGACTCCTAATTCCCCCTTGTGAATGCAACTCCCCCGGGTCCCTGTCACTAATGGGTGGTGCCCCCCATGTTTGAACGCAACCTTAAGAACCTACCCTAGCCCGGTCCCCATTAGGGACGGCAACATGGTGGTGTATTTGAGTGTGTAAGTGGTGAAGCCGGTACCGACCTCCTCCGGATCCGGGTGCAGCATTACACCTTAAGTCAGGTGCAGTACCAGTACTGTGGTAGCGGAAGCCTCAGGGGCGCCACAATGTCATGTCTTTGGAAGCGTCTGATAGGTTTACTGGCAATACCTGAGTTAATTAGAGACACACCTGTGAATGTATTTTAATGCACACCTGAAACACACTTCTTCTTTGCGTAGCATCATGAGAAAGTCAAAAGAAATCGGCCAAGATCTCAGGAAGAGAATTGTGGACTTTCACAAGTCTGGTTCATCCTTGGGTGCAATTTCCAGATACCTAAAGGTGTCTAGTTTATCTGTAAAAACAATTACCGTATTTTTTGTTTTACACATACACACACACACACACACTCACACACACACATACACACACACACACTCTGTATTATAAGACGCACCCTAAATTTAGAGATAAAAAAGGTTAAAAAAAATGGGATCCGTCAAACCCCAGTGGTGTCTTGCCGGAGGGGGGCGGCAGCGGTAGTGGAGTGGGATCACAGGAGGCAGGGGGGTGATTGATTAGGGTGATTATGGCTGCTGTGCTGGCTATGGTGGGGGAGGCTGTGCTGGCTGTGGTGGGGGCGGTAATGCTGTCAGCAGTGGGGAAAGCTGTGCTGGCAGAGGTGGTAGCTTTGCCTTCTGTGTGGAGCAGGGCAGTTCATGTCCCAGATGCCCTGTCGGCAGTGTGGGCTTCAAAGAAATGGCACCCTGAATCAGTGCATGCATCATTGAGCTTTAGGCTCAATGACAACCCAAGATCTCATCTGAGCCATTCTGGGTGCCATTTTCCTTAAGTCCGCTGCTGGGAGATCAATGGGCTGGAGGTGGTGCATGCGCAGATGAGATCTTGAACATGCACCAACTCCGGGCAGCATTATTTGAAGATTGCTTTGCTGACAGAGCATCTGGGACACCTGCTGCACCCCCCTGCTCCACACAGCCCCTACCATATCCCACCCAGCCACCCCTACCACAGCCTGCAGAGCTGCCCCCACTGCAGTCAGCAGAGCCACAGCCAGTACAGCCACCCTCACCACAGACAGCACAGCTGCCCTCACCACAGCCAGCACAGCTGCCCCCACTGCAGCCAGTACAGCCGCCAACATTTCAACCACCACAGTACCTCACAGACAGAATGGCGCCTACTCTCCCCCTCCCAGAAAACTACATTCAGATTTTAAGATGCACCCCTCATTGTCCTCCCAAATTTTTGGGAGGAAATGTGTGTCTTCTAATCCAAAAAGATACGGTATATGCAAATACAAAGAAGATGGGAAAATCCAGCCAGCATACCACTAAGGAAGATGATGGAATCTGTGTACCAGAGGTGAACATGCTCTGGTCAGACATGTGTATATGAAACCAAGAACAAAAGCAAAAGACCTTGTGAAGATGATGGCGGAATCCGGTAAGATTGTGTCATTATCCACATTGAAACGAGTACGGTATCAACATGGGCTGAAAGGCCACTCTGCCAGGAAGAAGGTATTACTCCAAAAGAAACATAAAAAAGCCAAATTTATGTTTGCAAATGCATACAGGAACAAAGACCTTAATTTTTGGAGACATATCTTGTGGTCTGACGAAACTAAAATTGAACTGTTTGGCCATAATGACCATCATTACGTTTGGAGCAAAAAGAGAGAAGCTTTGAAGCCTAAAAACACCATCTCAACTGTGAAACACAGTGGTTGCAGTATCATGTTGTGGGTTTGTTTTGCTGCAGGAGGGACTGGTGCATGTCACAAAATTGATGGCATCATGAGGAAAGAAGACTATGTGACAATACTGAAGCAACATTTCAAGACATCAGCCAGGAACTTGAAGCTTTGGTGGAAATCAGTTTTCCAAAAGGACAACGACACAAAGCATACTACCAAACTAGTTGGAAAGTGGCTTAAGAATAACAAAGTCAATGTTTTGAAGTGGCCATCACAAAGCCATGATCTCAATTCTATTGAAAATTTATGGGCAATGCTAAAGGCAGGTGCGGGCAATGCAACCTACACACATGACTCAGTTAAACCAGCTCTGTCAGGAGTAGTGATGAGCAAACCTGCTCGATAAAGATTCGCTAATTTCAAATTTGGTATAAGCCTTAGCCTGTTTGGTTCGTGCTCGGTAACCTGAGTACTTTCTCCTTAAGATGGCAATATTCGGTTTTGCTTGATTACTTACGGCATTTTAAAAATCTGCTAACAAGTTATGCTTTTGTGTAGGATTGTGGTGCTGTATGATGAATGGCGGGTTGTGTTTAATCAGTGTAGGGGGTGGGAACTCGGGAAAAACCAGAGGCAACACCATTCTATTTTTCTTAACTTTATTTGTGAATGTTCCTGCAGCCAATCATAGTGCAACAAACATCCACAAGGTTCCGACACAAGAGCTTGTGTCATTGGTTGCCTAAGAAACATTTTCGTCTGCATATAAAATGCGGACATGCGGCGTCGGCGCCATTTTGTGAATGTGAAACATTAGGTAAGGTGCTGCTGCAACCGTTGCTGCTAGACAGTTAGCTTAGCTAGGGGTTTAAGGATAGATAGTGGAGATAGATAGGAGAGCAATAGTGTAGAATAGGGACGTGTAGTGTAGGGATAACTGTGTGTCAGAAATTGGCATTTAATGATAGAAATAGTGATAGCTACTTTTCAGTGCCTGCTAAACAGTTGACAGTGAAGGATATACAATATATAGCTATTGCTACATATTACTGCTTGCTCCAAATGAGCCAGTGAAACACATTTCTAGCTATTGCTAGGTTTTACTGCCTGCCCCAAATTAGCAAGTGAAACACATTTCTAGGTATTGCTACATATTACTGCTTGCTCCAATTAGGTTGTGAAACACATTTCTAGGTATTGCTACATATTACGACTTGCACCAATTTAGGCAGTGAAGCACAATTCTAGGTAGTGTTAGTTAGTACTGCCTGTTGTACATTTGCTAGTGAACTAGCTAAAAAGAACTTGGCAGTTTTCATTGCATGCTCAAAATTATGCAGTCAATAACATTTCTAGGAATTGTTAGTTACTGCTGCATGCTGTAAATTTGCTAGTGAACTAGCTAAAAAGGTCCTGGCACTTTTCAGTGTCTGCGCCAAATAATGCAGTGATCCCTATTTCAAGTGATTGGTACTTTTTAGTGCCTTCACAATATTGCCAACTCTGGCAGGAAAAAAAGAATGTATCTTTTGTGTCAGGTGTCTGACAGGTGTGGGCGCATGATTGCGAAACATCTGTTTGAAAGGGGATGGGAATATCAACCATGAGTGGTAAATCCCAATGAGGTTGTGGTGGGAGAGTGACTAAGCGGGAGTTGAAGGTGTACGTGTGGGAAGTTCTCTTTGTCAAATCTCTAGTGAGCAAACTCGTGTCATCCTATCCCAAAAGAAATGAGAACAACTTCCATTACTGGACAGCCTGCTTCCCTAGATTTCTTTGACAACTTCAAAATGAGGCTGATAAACAGCATGTGCTAGAGTGGATGGAAAGCACTGCATCAAGTGGCCTCACCTCCTCTTCCTGCACCTCAACATCACACACAGTTCATTCCTCAGAGGTGCCCCCACATTTATACTTGTTTCCACCCACGGCACAAATCTCCAACTGCCAAACTGACTGTGGGGAACCACAGATGGGCAAGTCGAGTTGAGCGCGGTTTGTGGTTCGTGGTTCTCCAGTTCGCGGTTCGAGGGATTTTGGGGGGGGGTTCTAGATCGAACTAGAACTCGAGCTTTTTGCTAAAGCTCGATAGTTCTAGTTACATTCGAGAACGGTTCTAGCAGCAAAAAGCCAAGCTAATTACTAGCTGGCTTTCCACTGTAATAGTGTAAGTCACTCTGTGACTCACACTATTATGAAATTTCAGCGTATAGTGTGCGGGAACAGCGCATTCAGATCACTGCTACTGGGATAATGGCCCAAAATCGCCATTTTTTTTTTCCTTGCCTTCCTTCCCTAAGCGCGCGCGTGTAGTGGGGCAGACCAGCATGTCAGCCAATCCCATACACACACAGCTAAGTGGACTTTTAGCCAGAGAAGCAACGGCATGTGTGATAGGATGTCCATGTCACATGTCCCTGCATTATAAAAACGGATATCTGCCCGTCCGGACGCCATTATCTCTTCTGCGTCTGGGTGTCAGTCACCGCTGGCGTAGCTCCTGTCTCCGATATTGCTGTGTCTGCTCTACACACAGCGCTATACAAATAGGGATAGAAGTTTTTTATTAGCCCTTGTAAGGGCTAATAACAGCAGGCTTAGAGCCATAGGTGACAGTCAGGTCCGTGGAAACAGATTTTATCAGCTAAAGAAGATAACAGCGTCTGTGTAGCTAAGCTCAGGGACTTCCTCGCTGCATTTCCCCATTAGGAGGGATAGAAAGTGAGACTTCCTTTCCTGTACACTGACCCACAACCCTGCCACACTACCCTCCTGCCCTTTGCACACTCAAGCTCATTGTTACTAAGCCATTATACTAGCAAACACTGAGTAAACTTAGTGGCATCCTAAAAGTGGCTGTTGGACTTCCATTAGTGTCCCACTAGTGCAAATCTATTTGCAGCACCTCTGCATTGCACACTCAAGCTCATTGTTACTAAGCCATTATACTAGCAAACACTGAGTAAACTTACGGGCATCCTAAAAGTGGCTGTTGGACTTCCATTAGTGTCCCACTAGTGCAAATCTATTTGCAGCACCACTGCATTGCACACTCAAACTCATTGTTACTAAGCCATTATACTAGCAAACACTGAGTAAACTTAGTGGTATCCTAAAAGTGGCTGTTGGACTTCCATTATTGTCCCACTGATGCAAAACTATTTGCAGCACCACTGCATTGCACACTCAAACTCATTGTTACTAAGCCATTATACTAGCAAACACTGAGTAAACTTAGTGGCATCCTAAAAGTGGCTCTTGTACTTCCATTAGTGTCCCACTGGTGCAAATCTATTTGCAGCACCTCTGCATTGCACACTCAAACTCATTGTTACTAAGCCATTATACTAGCAAACTATGCTGCCAGTTTAAGGGCCATAGTTGCATTTTCAGGGATAGATATTGTTGTTTATTCTGCTGGTAATAAAGATAGACCACCGCTGCAATCTACACCACCTCTCAATTTTTACTACCACATTTTAAGTGCACAATCTTGTCGCAATCAAAATGAGTGGCAAAATGACAGATGCTGGTGGAAAGGGGAAGAGGCGTGTTGGAAAAGGAAAAAAAGGGTTTGTCCGTGAGGAAGGTGGCAAAGCTCCATTAACATCTGCTGAAGATAGAACATCTTCCAGCAAAAGTAAGATGTCCACTACTTATCGTGGACAATCCGATGTGCTCCCTTTATTACAGACATGAACAACTGGAACAAAGGTAGATGATGGCCAAAAAAAGAAAATGCTTGAATGGATCTCAAGTGGTCCAACAAGTGCCTTCTCCGCCACCTCAACTACCGCATCCAAAAAACACCAGTCCTCTGAGTTGTCATCCCAATCACACTTGCTTTCTCCCAGCTCTGAAGTCTCCATCCGCCCTGCACAGTATGGTGGAACTGAGATGGCTGAGTCTGCAGAGCTGTTCAGTCACACTATAGCCTGGGAATCAGAGGTCTGCTCCCAAGCTACAGTGAGTACAGACCAGGAAATGGTCTGCAGTGATGCCCAGAACCTTTGTGACTCTGATTCAGGCCGTGATTAACAAGTTTCTGAGCATAATGTTGACCCTTATTCTCAAACTGAAACACCTGTTGTAATAGACAATGAGGAACATACTGATGACGATAAGACGCAGATACCAGATTGGGATGACAACTTAAATATTCGGTCAGGGCAAGAAGAGGCTTGGTCTGAGGGTGAGGGGAGTGCAAACACAACAATTGATGAGGAAGTTCTAGCTCCCACCTACTGTTAACCCACAGTCAGGCACTCGAGGAGGTCAACAGAGGCAGTGGAGGAGGATGCAACTGACAACGAAGTTACCTTGCGCCTTCCTGTGCAGAGTCGGAGTACTGGTAGCACATCTACAACTGCATCCTCAGCCACCACTGTGCCTCTGAGCACTAGTTGGGGTGGATCAGCAGGTTGCATGCCCTCTAAGCCTTGCCTAGCCTGGTCCTTTTTTAACATAGCAAAAGATCGCCCAAATCATGTGATCTGTAAAATTTGTCATGATTCTGTTAGTAGAGGGCAAAACCTCAGCAGTTTGACAACTTCTTCCATGAATCGTCACATGAATAAATATCATATGTCCCAGTGGGAAGCTCACCGTGCTGCAATGCGGCCTAGCGGATCGAACCATCCACCGCCTGCCCCTTCCAGTGCATCTTCCAGTGCATCTGTTCTTCATCTTCTAGGACTGTGGGGACAGCTGTCACACCTGGTTTTCCACGCACAACTTCCACCACTCTAACCGCAACAGGCAGTTTGCTTGGTAGGTCGTCAGTTGGTTTGGAAGGGGAAACAAGTGCGTGTGTACAGCTCTCTCAGACATCGATAGCACCAACGTTGGATGAAGGCAACATCATGTCTACACCTGCACTTTCCTCACAAACCTGCATTTTTCCAGGGACACCCTACTCACCACCGTCTACACACAGCAGCCAGATCTCTGTCCCTCAGATGTGGACAAATAAAAGGCCATTTCCTGCAACCCATGACAAAGCTAAGAGGTTGACTTTATCCCTCTGTAAGCTCTTGGCTACTGAAATGCTGCCTTTCCGCCTGGTGGAAACACAGGATTTTGGAGACCTTATGTCTGTCGCTGTGCCCCAGTACCAGATGCCCATTCACCAGTACTTCTCTAAGAAAGCTGTGCCCGCGCTACACCAGCATGTTGCACACAACATCACCGCTTCCTTGAGAAACTCTGTGTGTGAACGGGTGCATTTCACCACTGATACTTGGACCAGAAAGCATGGACAGGGACGTTACATGTCGCTGACTGGGCACTGGGTAACTATGGTGATAGATGGTGAAGGGTCTGCTGCACAAGTCTTGCCGTCCCCACGACTTCTGTGTCAATCCTCTGTCTGTCCAAGTTCCGCCACTGCTTCTGCCTCCTCCACCTCGTCTGGGTCCTCCACCTCCACCCCAAGCCTGCTTGGTCAGGCCACCAGTGGTCTAACTGCGCAGAAGGAATCACGCACCCCTCATTACTATGCTGGCAGCAGAGCGCAATGGCATCAGGCGGTCTTTAGCTTGAAATGTCTTGGAAATAAGAGTCACACAGCGGCTGAGTTGTGGGCAGCTCACTTCCGCCATTCAACCACTGCTGCTGAGCAACTTGCATCGCTCCAGAAGTCTTTCGGCCTGCCGGTTCATCGCCTGAAATGCGATGTGGCGACACGCTGGAATTCAACTCTCCACATGTTACAGCGACTGTGGCAGCACCGCCGTGCCCTGGTGCAATACGTCATGACGTATAGCCTGGGCCAACGAGATGCAGAGGTGGGGCAGATCACCCTGATGGAGTGGTCTCAGATCAAGGACCTATGCACCCTTCTGCACAGTTTCGACATGGCGACGAATATGTTTAGCGCTGACAATGCCATTATCAGCATGACGATTCCAGTCATTTACATGCTGGAGCACACGCTAAACACTATTCGGAGTCAGGGGGTGGGACAACAGGAAGGGGAGGAACTACTGGAGGATTCATATGCGCAAGAGACAACAACATCACCAAGGTCCAGACGTTCATCATCACCAACGCGGCAGGCATGGGAAAATGGGGGACAGGGATCAACAAGGGTGCATGGTAGCCAGCGAAATGTTGAGGAAGGTGCAGGAGAACATGAAGAAATGGAGGATGAACTGTCCATGGACATGGAAGACTCAGCGGATGAGGGAGACCTTGGTCAAATTTCTGTTGAAAGAGGTTGGGGGGAGATGTCAGAGGAAGAAAGAACTGTTAGCACCTCTATGCCACAAACACAGCATGGACTTGGTCCGCATGGCTGCGCATGACACATGAGCGCCTTCTTGCTGCACTACCTCCAACATGACCCTCGTATTGTCAAAATTAGAAGTGATGATGACTACTGGCTTGCCACACTATTAGATCCCCGGTACAAGTCCAAATTTTGTGACATAATTCCAGCCATAGAAAGGGACACACGTATGCAGGAGTATCAGCAAAAGCTGTTACTCGATCTTAGCTCGGCCCGTACCAGTAGCACAGTATCTGGTGCTGGTAACAGCAATTTTAATGAATCCTTTCATAATTTTTTTAGACCATCCTTTGCACGGCCACCAGAGACAACAAGTCTGACACATAGTCAACGGCTGGAGAGGATGATACAGGAGTATCTCCAAATGAACATCGATGCCATGACTTTGCAAATGGAGCCTTGCTCATTTTGGGCTTCAAATCTTGAAAAATGGCCAGAGCTCTCAACTTACGCCTTTGAGATTTTGTTGTGTCCAGCTGCCAGCGTTTTCTCTGATCGTGTCTTCAGTGCTGCTGGGTGTGTGCTGACAGATAAGCGCACGCGTCTGTCCAGTGACAATGTGGACAGACTAACATTCATCAAAATGAACAAGTCATGGATCCACAAGGAATTTACTACCCCTGTGTCATCCTGGGGAGAGTAAATGCTTGTGGATTTTGAATGTGCTTGATGCAAATCTAGCTGTGATATGTACATCTGGGGCACAAGTGCTGCCACTGAAGGGGTGGGTGTGTATGTGGCCCAATTTTTGGAAAAAAGGGAGACTCCGCTTGGAGTAACCCTTGCTTACATTGTTTTTAAAAATGATCCAAGATGAACAGAGCTGGGATCAGGAAGACTTAGCTACCTACCCCGGTGTCATCCTGGGGACGGTTAAGTATGGCGTATTTTTGAATGTGCTTGATGCAAATCTACCTGTGAAGTGTACAACTGGGGCACAAGTGCTGCCACTGAAGGGGTGTCTGTGTGGCCCAATTTTTGGAAAAAAAGGGAGACTCTGCTTGGAGTAACCCTTGCTTGCAGTGTTTCTAAATGTGATCAAAGATGAACAGATCTGGAATCAGCAAAGAATTTGCTACCTACCCCGGTGTCATCCTGGGGACAGTTAAGGATGGCATATTTTTGAATGTGCTTTATGCAAATCTACCTTTGAAGTGTACAACTGGGGCACAAGTGCTGCCACTGAAGGGGTGGGTGTCTGTGTGGCCCAATTTTTGGAAAAAAGGGAGACTCCGCTTGGAGTAACCCTTGCTTGCTGTGTTTTTAAAAAGGAGCCAAGGTGAACAAGTCATGGTTCAGCAAAGACTTAGCTACCTACCCCGGTGTCATCCTGGGTACGGTTAAGTATGGCGTATTTTTGAATGTGCTTGATGCAAATCTTGCTGTGAAGTGTACAACTGGGGCACAAGTGCTGCCACTGAAGGGGTGGGTGTGTGTGTGTGTGTGGCCCAATTTTTGGAAAAAAGGGAGACTCCGCTTGGAGTAATCTTGCGGTGTTTTACATGATTTTAGAAGAGCATGCCATGCCTATATCTGTGTCTCCTCCTCTTTTTCCTTGTCCAGCTCTTTTGTTTTCGCATGAGTATATGTCCTTGTCACTTTCCCATGTGTTTGTGTTGTGTTGTGAGTTGTTTGTCACTATTTGGACACCTTTGAGGGTGTTTTCTAGGTGTTTTTATGTGTTTGTGATTGCCTCTCATTGTTTGCTATGCGGTTCGAGTGGTTCGCCGAACCGAACTCGAACAAGACCTCCGTTCGGCGAACCGAACTCAAGCCGAACCGCGACCGGTTCGCTCATCTCTAGTCTGCAGAACTATTCACATATTCTATCCCATGGGCAACAAAGGTCTGCTCCAAACATTCACAGACTCAAGAAGAGGAAAGCATCTTCACCAATGTCCAAAATCTTTGTCAGTTGGATCCCGGCCCGGATTAAGTAAGGTCCAAGCAGGATCCCGACCTTCATCAACTCACATTAACCCTCGGGGTGGAGGTGATGTTGAGATGAGACTCAGATACTTGAGATGCATGCATACTATTATGTGATGTCAGGTCAAGAAGAGGAGGAGTGGGACAACATAGAGCCTGATGATGAACTTGTAAATCCCACTTGGTGTAAACCCAGAGGCATACAGCTTTGTAGCTCAGTAGATGTGCAGGAGGAAAGGGAGGAAGAAGATGAGGAGGTTATGTTGGCGATTCCCTCACAAAAACCTAGTGATGCAGCCATGAGAGGCACTATATACTTAACCATGACTCTGGCTGTGACCAGCGCTGGTCGCGGGTCTGAAGTTCGCTGGAAGGGTTTCCTAGCCTGGGCCTTTATTGAGACAGCAACAGATGACTCAACTTTCAGTATCTATCAATGTTAGAAACAACCACAAACTAGAGGCAAAATATCAAATAATTTGAATAATACATGAATGAATCAACACATGTTCAAACAACATGCATTACTGTGGGAATCTTACTGCTCTAAAATGCGGACTACCAGGCCTACCCAACCACCAAATCAACTGAATCTGCTGCTTCTTCCTCCTCCTTTGTCATCATCGTAACTCTTCTCACACAGGTCTCCAACCACAGAACCTCCATATGTTTACCCGCTACAGTCAGGGTGAGTGAGAGCCCATCGGCTGTTATGGATGTGACCATGCTTTGCGTTTTTGATATATGTCAAACACCGAGGCCACTTCTTGTGTGCTGCATGGACCATACCTCCTTGCTGTGCAAACCCACACTGGAAAACTGTGGTTGGATCAATTGATGCCACTGTCCTGTTGTCTGCCTGCAATATTTTTTAATATCAATACTCCAAGATGGGCCTCTAAGTTGTGTCTTGTCTGTACTGGTAAAGATGTGGGAGCAAGAGGCCTAATCCTGTCACTAATCCCACTTTTAATTTTTAAAAAATTAAATGCCAGGCAACATCCTGTGTGTTGCATGGACCATACTTCCCTGATGTGCAAAGCCACTATGGGGAAAAGGGGGTTTGCCACTAATGCCACTGTCTTGCTGTCCTGCTGTCGTCTGCCTGAAAGGGTTTTAAATCTCAAGACTCCAATCTGTGTCTTGTCTGTAGTGCCCGGGTTCTGGGAACAATAAGTCTGTGCCTGTTCCTCATGCAGCTCTTGATTTTAAAAATTAAACTGCCAGGCCACATCATGTGTCTAAGTCAACACAATCAGGCAGTGCTTAAATAATATGCATTCGAGAACACAGTCACACAGCTGCAGAGTTGTGGACCACTATCCAGGCCCAGTTTGATCAATGGATAAACTTGGAGCCAGGGACAGCCAAATGCAATAGCGGTACAAACCTCTTGGCGGCACTAATCATAGGCAACATCATATGTGCATTGCATGGCTCACGTGCTCATCCTAGTTGTACAGAAATTTCTAAGGCACTATTCTGGCCTGGATGTGCTGCTGCAAAAGGCACGGTCGCTGTGTGCTCACTTTTCAAAATGGAAATGCCAGCCCACATCCTGTGTGTTGCATGAACCATACTTCCCTGCTGTGCAAACACACTATGGTGAAATCAATGCCACTGTCCTGCTGTCTGCCTGAAAGGTTTTTAAATCTCAAGACTCCAAGATGGGTCTCCAAGTTTTGTCTTGCTTGTAGTTTCAGAATTCTGGGAGCAAGAGGCCTGTGCCTGTCACTCATGCATCTCTTTATTTTAAAAATTAAAATGCCAACCCACATCCTGTCTGTTGCATGGACCTTACTACTCTGCCATGCAAAAACACTATGGGGAAATGGAGGGAAGGGGGGCAATTGATGCCAATGTCCTGCTATCTGCCTCAAAGGTTTTTAATTCTCAAGACTCCAAGATGGGTCTCCAAGTTGTGTCTTGTCTGTACTGGCAGAGGTAGGGGAGCACCAGCCCTACACCTGTCTCTCATACATCTCTAGATTTCTTATAGCAATAGTCTATGCCAAAGAAGTGGTGCTGCACTGTAAAACATATTTTTGCTCCTTTGGAAGCTTTTCAACCCCCTAAAGGTGTTTTTTCTTCCTTAGGTTTGGCCTCCCATTGATTGCAGTGAGGTTCGAAAAGGTTCCTCAAATGGTTTGACAGTTTGGGAAACGAGCCATTTGTTCAGTAAGGCTCGGTGAACCGAACTTTGAAAGGTTCGCTAATATCTCTTTTTAACAAAATTCATCTTCCCTTACCAAAAGGGATAATAATAACAAATGCTAAATAGGAACATATGTAGCTATTTATGTAGGCAAGAAAGGTACATGTTGAAAAAATAATTATGTTTCCTTGCTACTTACTAGTGCACGAAGAATAGAGATGAGAGAGTACTGAAATATTCGTAATCCCTATACTCTTAACAAGTACTTTGTGATACTCGCATATTCATTCACTCATTCCGAATAGCGAGTACAATGCAAGTCAATGGGAAATGCGAGTAATTTTCTGTTGGACCCAATAAAGAGGTCTGGGGGCTGGTAGAAGCAATCACTTCATACTCACTGATGACCAGAGCGGCTGTCACACTCCTCCAGCGGCCTCTCATTCTTCTTCTCAGAATGCTCATTAGCCTCATTACATATGCACTACTTCTCCCAATCACTGGCATCTGTGATTGGATGAAGTCAGATAAGCCCCATGATGAGTGACAACATGTCTTAGGCATGTCTGAGGTCAATCACAGGCTCTGGTGGGCAAGTCTTAATTGCTGATTATGCGACCCATTTCAGTCACAGCGTGGATATCACAGTGGGCAGTCATGTTCTATGATGCTTGCTGTGATCTTCAGATGTAGCAGTGCTGGAAGCGTTGTGGGAGCTTATGTGGATTATGTCGAACCTGCAGGCTGTTTTGGGGGTTAATAAAGTGGTGGAAGAGGGTGCTTTTTTGTCTTTCATTTCAATAAAAGGATTTTTTGGGTGTTTGTGTTTATTTACTTTCACTTACAGATTAGTGATGGGGGCATCTCATAGACGCCTGCCATCACTAATCTAGAACTTAGTGGCAGCTGAGGGCTGCCATTAACTCCTTATTATCTCAATTGCCACCGCACGAGGGCAATGGGAGGAGCTGAGTCCAGCGCCAGAATTGGCACATCTAATGGATGTGCACTTCAGGGGGTGGCTGCAGGCTACAGTTAGGCTAGAAAGGGCCAAATAACCATGGCCCTTCCCACCATAATAATATCAGCCCCCAGTTGTCTGCTATACCTTGGCTGTTTTTTGAAAATGTGGGGAACCCCACGTCATATTTTTTTTTAAATAAATCAATTAAAAAATAAAAGTGTGTGATCCCCTTTATATTTCATGACCAGTTAACGTACAGTAGACAGCTGAGGGTTGCAGTCCACAGCTACTGCTGTTCTTGTGCTGAATATAAAAACTGGGGGGACCCCACGTAATTTTTTTACCAAAAAAATAATTAAAAAAAACAGCTGGCCAAGTTAGATACTGCTCTATTTATCGAGCTATTTTGTTATTTCTTTCTATCTATTCTATTTGTTTTTTATCATTACCTATTCTTTATATTCTTTTTTTTCTATTTATTTTATATGTTCTGTCTATCTATTCTTTCTATCTATCAATAGATTTGACTTAAAAAATGCATTAAAGGCTTTTATAGACCCTATGACACTGCGCGGTCTGCCAATTGCAGTAATGCCACAACCAAGATGGCTTCATCATTACTGTGATTGATTAAGAAGCCCAGCATGATTAGTGGGTTCAAATCAGGCACCAAACCTGCTGGGTGGGGCATACGAATATCGCAGCGCGAGTACACAAAAAACTTACAATGTAAGAAGTAACCCAAATACTATCTGTGTGAGCAGCGAATAGTAATGATTGCACCCACTCATCACTAATGAAGAATAAAGAAAAAAATATGTATTTTAAATGCAGTAGTATGAGCTTCCAGCACAGCTACACCATATTACTGGTTAATCATACTGGGTCTGTTACTGCTGCTGGCACCTATCATATCTAATCTAATATATTATTGTCTCGAGAACTTGTCCAATACTTTAGAGTTTTCTCTTTCTATTTCTACAGTACTTATGAATTTCAAGATCTGACATCCTTTCACAAAACGGCTGCTGCAATTCCTGCCTAGGTTTTCATACAGGCTCTGATAATTCTTCCTGATTGGTTACATTATACCATGTGATGTCATTGCTGAAAGGCAAAACGGGGAAGCTCATGTGGCCAAACCTGAGTTCATGTGAGTCTGCTTTTGCTGATACAATTTTCTGCTGTCTGTAAAATTTCTTGGCAATTCGAACAAATTAAATTACAAATTGTTTGAATTTGATAGGACATGAGCATCTCCTAAAATTCAACAAGAATTCTATTCACATGAAATCAGTTTTGCTTATCTCCGCCCATAATTTTCAATAACTGGTAATTCTTTGTATATGATCCTCCTGAATTGTAAAGCGCTGCGGAATATGTTGGCACTATAGAAATAAAGATTATTATTATTATTATTATTATTATTATTATTATTGCAGCTTCAAGGTGTATTTCTAAAGTACATACAGTATGTCCTGGGCTGTGAAGCACAATTTTCTACTGTATGCATGATCCACAGAATCTAAAATTGCAATGAGATATAAAATTTAAATTGATATGTATATAATAATAACAATAATAACAATATAATAATAATAATTATTATTATGTTCATTATAAAACAATTTCATTTTATCTTTCCAACTTTTCTATCTAGTATTAAAGAAACAATATAACCTGTACAGCCTTTTAATCATATGCACTAATGTGTTTTTAGTAGCTTAATGTGTATCATTATTAGACTAATTTTCTAAATAGATTAATTTTCACATATTTCACTCAATGGGCAAAAATACAAATGTGCAAATGTCTGTACCAAACCTTGTTAATCTGCTTTTATTTATGCATGCAAAGAATCTATCAATATAAAGCAGTCCCTGTCCCCCTTTCTATAACATATGCCAATGCCTACTTTAGCTCTTACCAGCCAATTCCCTCCTGCTGCTTTTGAGCACCAGTAGTCTCTGAACAGTGATTAGTGCATTTCGTGCGTCACAGGAATTGACTCCAATCACTTTTACCCTGTAAATTGCTAAGTTTCTATGCAGCGGCACATAGTAGGATTTGTGACTTGGGCCTTGTCTATATCATTAAAATCCACAGAGTTGAAGAGATTGTTTGTATGGCGGCAACAACATCTTCATTGGAGACTAATCATTGTTTCCCTTAGGTTGCTGCATAAAGAACACTTAAGGGTAATCACCAGCTAACTGCAAAGGGAGTGTTTTCAAACATTTTACCAAGTCAACTGACAACAGCTTGAAGTAATATTAGCCCTATTACATCAAGACAAGGGCTCTTCACACAAAGAAGCCGGCTCCACTCAATAAATCAATGCAACATTCTTGAAAGCTATCAGTTCTGAGTCATTAATTTTTGCTAGGTTTTTGATAGCTATATAAAATGCTACTTCAAGTTAAACTGCAAAAGACAACGCCACGAAAAAATAAATTAAATGTTTAAGGCTTTAACCATTATTTCTTACTGTTCTCCTTAAGTGCCAGGTTTGCCCTTATAGTTAGACTCATCAACGTCATTTTTACCAAAGGAAGGGTTAATTTCGGATAAAGAAGAAAATCAGATAAAAAGAAAGATGGTTATTACTGAATATAACTTTGTTATAATAGAATATGTAAACCGCTATTATACCGTAGGTTAAAAAGTAAACAAGGGGAATCGTGTAACAAATTGCATTTATTTTTATGAGAGAAAGACAATTATATTACAGGAAGCATATGGGACTTTCAGTTTTTTTGTTTTTATTTAAGACTGCCAAGTTAGGATATATCAGGGATTACATTTTCCTGGAGACTAAAAGCCACTTTACACGCTGCGATATCGCTAGCGAGCGTACCCAAATCACTGCCCGTGGCGCACAACATCGCTAACACCCGTCACACATACTTACCTGCCTAGCGACGTCACTGTGGCCGGCGAACCGCCTCCTTTCTAAGGGGGCAGTTCGTTCGGCGTCACAGCGACGTCACTAACCGGCCGCCCAATAGAAGCGGAGGGGCGGAGATGAGTGGGATGAACATCCCGTCCACCTTCTTCACTTCTCATTGCGGGCGGCCGCAGGTACGAGGTTGTTCCTCGTTCCTGCGGTGTCACACATAGCGATGTGTGCAGCTGTAGGAACGACGAACAACCTGCGTCCTGCAACAGCAACGATAATCGGGAATGGAATGACGCGTCAACGATCAACGAAAAGGTAAGTAATTTTGATCGTTAACGGTCGTTCGTGCGTTTCACACGCAATGACGTCGCTAACGAGGCCGGATGTGCGTGACGAATTCCGTGACCCCAACGACATCTAATTAGCGATGTCTTTGCGTGTAAAGCGACCTTTAGTCATTTTCTGTATTAAATGCAAAACGCTAAACAAAATCTAGAAAGAGTGACTGGGTCAATAATTTATGGGGCAACCAAGTGACAATCCTGTGATGAAAGAGTTACTTTACCAGCAATGTAATTTTCATTATTATGTTTTGCTTACATAGCGCCATCATATTCTGCAGTACTTTACAGACATTATCATCACTGTGCCCATTGGGTCTCACAATCTAAATTCCCTATCAGTATTGAATGTGGCAGGAAACCAGAGAACCTGAAGAAAACCCATGCAAACATGGGGACAACATACAAACTTCTTCCAGATGTTGTCCACGGTGGGATTGAACCCACGATTACAGCATTGCCACTGTCCTGCCCATTATTAAAAGTTAATATTAGGAAGTCTATAAGCCACAAGCTGTTGATGACATAATATATGCATGTGAACCAAGGCCCTAGTTTCTGAGGAAGTTTAACACTAGAAGTCCCAGAGAGAGGTCATTTAACATTTCTACCTTTGGAACCCAGAGATGGGTCGAATGACCTGAAGGATTTTAGCTAACCTCCTATAATCACCGTCTTTTGTTCTGTAATTAAGGCCATTACTGTCGCACCACAGGAGGTTGTTGTTTTTTATTGAGTTTAGCCATTTAGTTTCTAGTTAGTTCTATTCAGTTTATTGTATGTCATTTGACCCTCTTTTGGGAGTTCAGAGGGGAGCTCGAAATTTTTGGGACTTCTAGTGTTAGGCTATGTTCGCACGTTGCGTCGGTGTACCTGCAGTTTATTCTGCACGTTTTCCTTCCCTTGGTTTTTGACCAAATGGCTTCTGACCATTTTTTAGCGCTAAAAACGCATGCTTTTTTTTCGCGTTTTTATTGCGTTTTTAGCGCTTTTTACATGCGTTTTTCAACTTAAAAACGCATATGCGTTTGTCATGTCATTGAACTCAAAAATAAAGTTAAATGATTCAAATACAAAAATGTCTGCCTTTCCTGTCTTGTTTATGTTAATTTGTTATGATGTCATTTCCTGAAGCAATGATAACTCTAAAATCATCAAGATTGAACATGAAAACACTTCATATGTTGCAAAATTAAAGTATACAAACACAGATTTTGATGTCACAAATTAATTTATTTCTTTACAAAGCTTTATTTACGTCATAAAGCCATTTTTATGCACATTACAACATATGTGCAACATATAATTTATATGTATGAAGAATACATAAATTTTTATAAACAGCACACAGAAACATAAGATTAGATCATTATGAAATTAAGGTTCTGAAAATAATTGCCTGCTGAAATATCCATGAGGTTGTTGTTGTGAATGCAAATTTACATTTAACGGGGGGTGTATATTCATTTGGCTAGATTGGGGTTTTTGAGTTTGTATGCCTGGATGCAAATATTGTTGGTGCACATTTTGATTATAGGTATTTGTATTTAGAGAATAAGGTTTTGGTATGTAGATTGGGTTTGGGGCAATAGTAGCTGTATTCTTTTGGGCTGGTGGGTTTTTGACTTCGTCAAAAATTTGTTCAATTTTCGAAATAATTGCGCCAGAGGAAGGGAAACTACCCTCTTCCTCATAGCAAGTCAGCATCCCACATATGGCTGTCATGCATGTATTTTTTTTCTTCTCATCTTTAATTTTTCGTATTCTACCTGCAATACTAATGCCAAAATGATCAATGTCATCTTCTTTGGCACTAGTATTCAATAATTTTAAGGTTTCGTTACAAATAACTTCCTCCTCTAATTGGATATTTTTGGTGTTTTTTTTTTTGTTTTTTGGCTTGATATATTTTGTGGGACCTGAGGTAATTATTGTAGGTCTAGGTGGTGATTTATCTTGAACACTACCAATTTCTATCTCCCCTTCATGTTCAGATGAAATTTGATCTATATTGCCTGATGGCCCTTCCTGGTGTGGTTGATGAAGGCTCTCTTGCCCTTCTTCATCATCAACAGGTGTTTCTGCTGCTACATTTCCTGAAGTTCTGTTGAGGAGAAAGAAAACATAAAAAACAATTAAATACAATGTAATTTATTGTGATGATAACATTATTTTCAGAAAACAATGTTAACATACTGTTACATGAATACTTACTCTCTAGTTTTCCGACTTGTGCATAGAAATGACAGCTCATCATAATAGATGAAATTTGTTTTTTTAGGGGAACTGCCACTTTTCATGCCCTCATTCCTTATCTTGTGAAATCTGTCCTTAACTGAACGCCACCTTTTCCGCACATCAAGCTCTATTTTAATTGTGCAAGGAAAAAATAAAACACAAATCTTAAATTAATTATAAAAAGTAAAGTAACAGTATAAAAACAACTAATTTAAACAACAAATATACCAATTTTATGTTGTAAGGCTGCATCAGCCTCATGCCATTGTGGGAACAGTTCAGCACAGATTGTTCCCCAACAGTCCATCCTCTTGTTTTTTTGCATGTATTCAGGGCATGTTGGATCCCAAAGGCATGGCATGGATTCAACCTGTTACATAATTATACAAAATTGTAATGAAGTGATTACTAAATTTATAAGATTATAAAGCTTGACATTATCATTATAACATTTTTTAAGCAAAATAATGAAAAATAAATCAGGTACTTACCATAGCAATTAATTTTGCTACATCGATCTTCATTCGCTGGAACCAAGCCATTTTAAATTTCAGTAGATCAAAGTATTTATATTATGAGAAATCACAATAGTAGCAGGCACTGAAACATACTCAGCTCTGTATTTATAGTAAAAAGGAAGTGATGTAGGTAATGACGTTTGTGCCTGGTTTATTTGCCTACTGCACCTGCGTTTTTGTTTTGGAAAACGCTGGTAAAAAGCATGTAAAACGCACATTAAACGCAGAATATTCACTTCAACATGCATTTTGCCATTTCTCATTGACTCCAATGTTAAGGAAACGCTGCAGAAATGGCAAAAACAACTGACATGCTGCTTCTTTTTCAGCATGGTTTTTGACCACAAATATGCAAATTAAACGCTGCTGAACAAAAAGCAAAGTGCAGACAGGATTTCTGCTTTTCCCATAGACTTTGCTGGAAATCAAAAACGCATGCATTTTAGCGCAAAAACGCTGCAGCCAAAAACGCTGCAGAAACGCGGAAAAAAACGCAACGTGCGAACATAGCCTTAAAGGCACATTTACATGATACATGTGCGCACAGCATTTTTTTTAACCATAGGTTTTGCTGAAGAAGGACTGCAGCAAGGTTATGAACATTTTCTGCAGCAAAACCTGGGCAAAACCGCAGCAAAAACCGCAGCGTGCGCACAGGGCCTAGGCCGTGTGCGCACTAGAAAATGACTTTTTCTTAAGGAGAAACCGGACCCTCTGAAAGAATGCCACACTTGCGGTAAAAAACACACCAAAACCACAATGAAATCCGCATGCGTTTTTGCCGTGGCTTGGTGCGGTTTTGCCACGGATTTGCCGCAGATTTGCCGCAGGTTAGTCCCTGTGGATTTTTACGATTATCTATGGCAAAAAACGCAGGTACCTGCAGAAAAGAAGTGACATGCTCATTAATTCCACAGCCGATATTCCGCAGGTAAATCCGCAGGTATAAAAAAACGCAGTGTGCGCACAGCACTTTTTTATACTCATAGGTTTTGCTGGGGATTGACTGCATAAATGTTAGACACATTTTCTGCAGCAAATCCGTGGAAATCCGTGGTAAATCCGCAGCGTGCGCACATAGTCTTAGGGTTAATCTTGTAACATAGTATGCATATTAAAGCTATCGTTATAGAGCATACAATACAAAAAATATTTACAAACTTCAGGTTCTACAAATCTAAAAATTAATCTTCAAAAATCGCTTAAACAATGTGTTTATAATATTACACTTATAGCTCCAAGACATCATAATAATAACATATAGTCTATTAAACCGAAGTCTGGGAAAATATAACAACTGTGAAAACAATAAGGCCTCGTGCACATGCTGCATTTTTTGCTGCATTTTGCACGATTTTTGGGTGCAGTTTTGGTCCCAAAACTGCATGTATTTCCTTCCCCAGCAAAGTCTATGAGATTTTATTTGTGCCGTCCGCACATTGCAGCTTTTTTTGGCTGCATCTTTGTGGTGACCACAAAGATGTAACATGTCAATTCTTTCTGCATTTTTGCCAGCGTTTTTGAGCCCTTCCAGTCAATAGATTTCACTTAAAAAATGCAGTGGGCAAAAATGTGATAAAAAACGCAGTAAAATGCAGCAAACAATGCATTCCGAGGGTGCGTTTTTTGGGACCAAAAATGTACATCTTTGTGGTCAACACCAAGATGGAGCGTGCGCACATAGCCTGAAAGGTAATTTATGTTAGCCAATTCAATATGCAATCACTATCAATTAGTAATGCTACCCAAGGTTAGCAGTGCACTGTCAAGTATGCGGTGTAGTGGGGGGCTGGGGGATCGTGTTGATTGACTTACACTTATTACTTGTTACTCGCACTGGCCTCTTGCTGCCGAAGCCCAAGTGCATATTCTGCGAAAGTTTACATGCTATTGTCTGCCTTCTTTTATTTTTTTTATACAATTCCAGATCATCAAATTTTTACAGCACAACCCTATTAACATGATTGTTCAACTTTATAACTTTTTCTAAGAAAACATCAGTATTAAAAAGAACCTGACAAGCCCTCTCTGCACGCCAAATTGTCATCATGTGTTTATTGTTGTTAGGGCCAGATGGACGGGCAGACCCGGGAGGTGGATCCACTGGGCCGAACTCCCCGATGAGGGAAAGGAGTCCGGTAGCCGGAGCACTTTAGGTAGCAGGACAGTCCGTGCACTGGAACACAATGGAGAAGTCCCTGGGACCACGGGGTCACTGATGGTGGTCCGGGTGACGGAGCTCAGGTTCGGAAGCCGTGATGATGTCTGGCGGGGTCCGGAACCGTTGGAGCGAGATGACGGGTCACCGCAGGGAACCGAGATGGTACGGACTGTCAGGATGGCAGATGGGCAGCGTTCGGGGTTCGAGATACAGCAGGACCGGATGGCGTTGCAGGATCGGCTCTACAAGAGAGAGAGGTAAGTATCTCACAGAACACAAGGAGACCTGACTCCTAGCTTGGGAAAACACGAAGAACAGGCCCCGCTCCCTTGGACATTAACCCCCTTTATACCCTGTACCTGTATGCATCATTTCCTGTCAGTGGACACTGGCCCTTTAAGAAAGGGTCAGTGACCGCGCACGCGCCCTAATGCGCATGCACGCGGCCCGGGTGCCAGAAGCCAGGGCAGGAAGCTGAGAGGAGGACGCAGCAGAGCCGGCCAGGGACTGGGAAGCCGACGGGCGCCGGGAGCGGGAACCCGGAGGCTTGGGAAGCGTGGGCACAGGAGGCTGGAGAGCGGGGAGCGTGGCAGGTGAGCCGGGGAGCGGAGCAGAGGACCCGGGGAGCGGAGCAGAGGACCCGGGGAGCATGACAGTACCCCCACCACGTCCCCCTCCCCGCAACCGGGACAGGAAGGCACGGATCAGAGGAGTGCCCACATTCTCCCTGGGCTCCCAGGATCTATCCTCAGGACCATACCCTTCCCAGTCCACCAGGAAGAACTGTCGACCTCGTACGGTCTTCATGGCCACGATATCCCTTACCGCATAGATGTCGTCCTCAGCAATAGGAGGAGGAGCCGGACTGGCGGCAGCGGAGAAGGGACCAAGGACAACCGGCTTGAGCAGAGACACGTGGAAGGAGTTGGGTATCCTCATCGTGGCCGGGAGCTGTAGTTTGTAGGAGACCTCATTGATCTTGCCGAGAACTTTAAACGGTCCGATGTAGCGAGGTCCCAGCTTGTAGGATGGTATCTTCAGTCGGATGTATTTGGAAGCAAGCCAGACGAGATCTCCCGGAGAGAAACACGGAGGATCCAGACGTCTCTTGTCCGCGTGCCTCTTCATCCGCAGGGATGCACGTGCAAGGGAGGCCTTAACTGAGTCCCAAATGGTTTTAAAGTCACGGAGTACTGCATCAGCAGCAGGGATGTCCGAGGAAGAGGATACAGGCAATGGGACAGACGGCTGAAGTCCGTAGACGACATGGAAGGGAGAACTGGAGGAGGACTCACTGACGTGGTGGTTATGGGAGAATTCAGCCCAAGGAAGAAGCGTGGACCAATCGTCATGATGGGCGTTGACGTAGTGACGTAAGAAAGAGGTCAATATCTGATTAACCCGTTCCACTTGGCCGTTCGACTGAGGATGGTAGGCCGAAGAAAAGTCCAGAGTCACTCCCAGATGTTTACAGAGAGCCCTCCAGAAGCGGGAGGTGAACTGAGTTCCTCTGTCGGACACTATGTGTGATGGAAAGCCATGCAAGCGGAAGATGTGATGTATATAGGCGTCCGCGAGTTTCTGGGCAGAGGGCAGTCCAGCCATAGGAACGAAATGGGCCATTTTAGAGAACCGATCCACCACGACCCATATGACTGTGTGTCCGGAGGACAATGGCAAGTCCGTAATAAAGTCCATCGCTATGTGTTGCCAGGGAACTGAGGGTATGGGCAGAGGCAGAAGACGGCCATATGGCAGGTGTTTGGGAGTCTTGTTCCTGGCACAGGAGGAGCAGGCAGAGACAAAAGAGGCGACGTCCGTGCGAAGAGATGGCCACCAGTAATGACGTGCAATCGCACTCCATGTTCTCTTCTGACCTGCATGACCGGCTGTTTTCAAGGCATGGCCCCAGTGTAACACTTTTTGCCTGTCAGTCTCAGAGACATAGGTCTTCCCAGGCGGTATCTGGGCCAGGGTGACAGGAGCCACCGGAATGATCTTACTAGGACAGATGATGGGTTGGGATGTCTCTTCCTCCTGCTCCAAGGGCATGAAAGACCTAGACAAGGCATCAGCGCGTACATTCTTGTTCGCGGGTCGGAAATGGAGCTGGAAGTCGAACCGGGCAAAGAACAAGGACCACCTGGCTTGCCGTGGGTTCAGTCGCTGAGCCGTCCGCAGGTATTCCAGGTTTTTGTGGTCCGTGTAAATAATGACGGGGTACACTGCTCCTTCCAGGAGATAGCGCCATTCCTCCAGAGCCAGCTTGACTGCCAATAGCTCTCTGTCACCGATGGTGTAGTTGCGTTCAGGCGCTGAGAAGCTCTTGGAGAAGAAACCGCAAGTCACCATCCTCCCGGAGGAGGTTTTCTGCATGAGCACTGCTCCGGCTCCCGAGGAGGAGGCATCCACCTCCAAGGTGAACTGGCGGTTTAACTCTGGACGGTGGAGTACAGGAGAGGAGGCAAAGGCTCGCTTTAGAGAGCCAAACGCGGCGTCGGCCACAGGTGACCAGTCCTTTGGATTAGCCCCCTTCTTGGTCAAGGCGGAAAGAGGAGCAGTCAGAGCCGAGAAGTGAGGAATAAACTGGCGGTAATAGTTGGCGAATCCCAGAAAGCGTTGGATTGCCTTCAGTCCAGAAGGAGGAGGCCAGTTGAGAACGGAAGAGACCTTCTTTGGATCCATCTGCAGTCCGGTATCGGTGATGAGGTAACCCAGGAAGGGGAGAGAAGACTGTTGTTTACAGCAGACTGTGCACCCTCATTTTCTTATATTGGTTGGCTGTGCATTCCCTTCCTCTTGCTTCATTATTCCCTTCCGGTTTTCACCGGTTCTGGGAAGTGCACGCCTGGAGTGTATTATCCATTTATTTATACGGTGTTCTGTGGCTTGTTATGGCGTCCGGTTGGGACACACGTGAGGCCGCTTGGGCCAATGGCACAGTGGATTTATTTGGCACTAATTGTTCCCCTCCTATTAGTGATGATTTCACCTCACTCACTAAGGAGATCATGAATGCCCAGAAACTTGGTATCAGGCTTTGGTATAATATAAGAAGTCTTGAGGAATATTTGAAGGTGGGCATTGCCCCTCGTGGTTTAAGGGTAAAAATTTTTCCGGCATGGGACGTTGATTCCCCTTTTAAGGAAATCTGGGAAAAGGGGTTAATGCAGTGCTCTAAAATTATTATGTCCATGCTTGTGGAGCATGACAAGACTTTATTTAATTCCACCAAAGCTAACATTAAAACCTTGGAATCCAGATTAACGGGCTTTGACTTTGAGAGCTTGGTTCACCCTTTTCAAACTCGGTTGGGCGCTGATCTTGACAAATATGAACAGGACATTATAGCAAGGAAGAGAAGCAAATTCACTAGGGATCGTAATGATTTCTCCAACTTTACAGCCTTTAAATGGAGACATAGGGGTAATCGAAGGGGTACTCCCTCTCAGAAAGATTCTTCCATGATCCCTAATGGGAGTTCTAGCACCAGCGAGAGTGATTTTTTAGGTTCAGACAACAGCGACGCAGGAAGCACATCCGGAGGGGTAAGAAGAAACCCAAGACGCCAAGGCACCACACACAGGAACCTGGGCTGGAAGGGCTTGAACAAACGTCCCCCCTACTAACCGCTGATGGCCTCACTCCGTCTTCTCCTGATGCGGACCATGACATGGATTCTACTGGCACTTTGCAGGTAATCAATTTATCTGACCATGTACTTACACTGGAGCAGGAGAGTGTCTTAAAACGTGGGTTGACTTTTTCTCCTACTAATACAGTGGACAAATTTATTCTCATAAAAGACGTCTATCTTTTTTGTAGGAGACTACTTTTCCAAGCCATCTATAACCAACCCAAATCTTTTGACACCCTGAATGAAACAGACCAACAGGTACTTCAGGACCTGTTGGACCTTCTAAATGAATCGGAACCTGCAACAGGTAGGCCTATGTGTCCACTCAGGAATAAGTCTTTGGCTGCACCTCCACTTTCCCTAATACCTTCGGTGAATTTGTTTTTCCAACTCACTAAAGCTGATATCATGCAACTACCAGACAAGCCCTGTTTTGGCCATAATCTCAATACCAGTGAGAGAAGGGCATTGAGAGAGCTTAGAGACAACAAAAATTTGATCATTAAGGAAGCCGACAAAGGCGGAAATGTTGTTCTGTGGCCTCTCAATATGTACTTGGAGGAAGCCAAGCGGCAACTTCTGAATTCTAAATTCTATTGTAGGTTGCCTTTAGACCCGACAAGCGTTTTCCAGAACAGATTGGCTGAATTGTTGGACTCCGCCTTGGATCTAAAGATCATTACCAAGAAGGAAGGGGACTACATCTGGGTACCGAAACCTACAGTGGCAACTTTCTATCTTTTGCCAAAAGTGCATAAAGACATTCACCAACCACCCGGCCGACCAATCGTTTCAGGTATTGGGAGTTTATGCGAGAAAGCCTGTTCATACCTTGAATTTTTTCTGCAGCCCTTGGTGCAGTCTCTGCCGTCTCATTTAAGGGATACCACACAGTTTATCCAGAAAACCAGGGATCTGGTTTTACCAAGTGGTGCCTTTATTGTGACTTGCGATGTTGAATCGTTGTATTCTAACATCTCGCATCAGGACTGCATCAGGGCTGTGGGGTACTTTTTGGATAAGAAGGTCAACTCGGACAGGTTCCATGATTCTTTTATTATGGATCTTCTTAAATACATCCTCTCGCATAATTATTTCACATTTGATAACGTGTTTTATAAACAGGTCACGGGCGTGGCAATGGGTGCACGCTGTGCCCCATCGGTGGCTAATTTGTTTTTAGGGTGGTGGGAGGCCACTGTTGTCTATGTCTCTGTGCCATTCCTTGACCACGTCCTGGGGTGGCACAGATTCATAGACGACGTGGCCTTTTTCTGGAATGGTTCTGAGGCAGAGTGTCTTGAGTTTATCTCAAGCTTGAATAACAACTCTCTTAACATCTATCTGACCACCACCATTTCCCCCACAGCTGGTATTTTTCTGGACCTCTCCCTGAATATCCAGGATGGAAGCCTCCTCACCAATCTTTTTCGAAAACCAACGGCAACAAACCGACTCCTCCATTTCTCCAGTTTTCACCCACTGCATTTGAAATTGGGGATCCCTGTGGGTCAATTTCTCAGAGCCCGAAGAAATTGTACAGAAGATAGTGATTTCCTGTCGCAAGCACGAGGTTTAAAAGAGAGGTTCGTACAGCGGGGCTACCCAAAGAAATCTCTTTCTAGGGCTTTTCAGCGCGCCAATATGGAAACGCAGGATTCACTTTTGCTTCCTAAAACGCGTGTAGATGACCAACAGGTCCGCCTCATCACAAATTTTCACAATCAATGGGGTGATTTTGGTAAAATCATACAAAATCATTGGCAAGTGTTGAAAATCGACCCTAGGGTGAGGGACCTTATTGGAACCCGGCCACTAATTACAGCCAAGAGGGCACCCAATCTGGGAAATCATCTTACCAGAAGTCACTTTGCCAGGCCCACTCAACGCATTGGTCGTGGCTTACCCTATGTTGGTTCGTTGCCCTGTGGTGGATTGTAATGTTTGCCCGTTAATGATTCCACTTCAGGACACATTTACACACCCCGTAGACCACTCTTGCCACAAATTAAAGACCTTCATCAATTGTAAATCTTCGTGTGTTATTTATGTCATCATTTGTCCCTGCAACAAACTTTATGTAGGTGAGACCACACAAGAATTACGAAGGCGTATACAGAAACATGTCTCAACAGTGAATTTGGCAAGAAGTGATCTACTTAAAGGTAAGAAACTTTCCTCTATTGCTGCGAACATTCTTGACAAACATGGGGGTTCCCCAAAAGGTTTGCGGTTCGCTGGGTTGGACAAAATTAAATTCAACATTAGAGGGGGTGACAAGCTCATTATATATTCATTTATATAGCTTGCTGCTTCCTATCGCCACCTTTGGATCTGCTTTCTGGATTTGATGTATCTCCACGTACTCCATACTTCACTCCTTCATGATACCATCATTGAACATTGACATCCTGGATCCACTCTGAAAAGCCTTTTTTTTTTTTTTTTTTCTCCATCTGTGGGCCTGCCTTTGCCTCACAGCTATCATTGTGCCATTTATTGTGTGATCTGCTCATGCGTCTTTGTCATGTACAGTTGTGTTTATATGTACACTATCTCTGCCAGTCAGTTTTCATTTGCAATATACCCTTAGTGATCAATGTTTCTGTATGTATTCTCTCTCTCTCTCTCTCTCTCTCTCTCTCTCTCCCTCTCTCTCTCTCTCTCTCCTGCTCCTAGCAGCTGCAGACACTCCTAACCAACATAAATATCGGGTATCCAAGGCCGATGTTTACCTTGGTTACCAGCGTCTGCAGCTGTCAGAAGCCTCCTCCCAGTCTAGTTCCCCTCACTCCCGATCACATGACTCCAATGCCCGCCCCTAAACATCCAGTGCAGGATCCTGCAAAATAACATATGCGTTTGCATACGTTATTTGCTGTAAAAGCAGGATCCGTATTTCCGCTAAAATAACGTTTTCAGCGGATGTTAAAAAGACGTAGTGTGAAACCAGCCTTAGCTGCACCTTTTATCTCAGAGTGTGCACTGTGTACTTATTTACATATTGACCTTTCTTTGGTCATATTCTTTATTACTTAGTGTTCAAACATTCACCATCTTCATTCTTGCCATACTACTTTGATATTTACTACTCATTCCTGCTTTACAGTGCTGTAGATCTATCAGTGCGCTGCTGCTTTAGTGCTTGCTATACTGTGGTGGTATGCCTGTTGTGTGTGGCTGGGATATGTTGTTTATAGTTCTCCTGCTCGATTTACTCTGTATTTGACTACTTTGGTCAGCACATGTGCAGTACTTCTTTGCCTTTTGTAGTTTTTCACTATATCATTGGAGGCATGCTCAGATCACACTGAGACTCAGCGCTTGATTGCTCAGGGCTTTCTGCTTTCTACTTCCTGGACACCGCAGCATGCCACATGGACACCGGTATCTAATGTTTTTAATTGATTTAGGTATATATACTTGTACTTTCTGACTCATACTCACCTCATTCTCTCCTGATGAAGCTCACTTGATGAGCGACACGCGTTGGGTATGGGGGGTTCACCAGACTTCTGATTGCTACTTTACTTACTTAGGCTCTTAACAGTGATGTACTTCTGTTATGGTGGGTTATTTCATGTGTGCAATTATCCAGCTGTGCCATTATATATGTATGTTTTTTGCATCTTTTGAATGGACTCATTGATATGTCCTATGGCTATTTTATCCTTTGCTGGTTAATATTTTGCATCATTGTATAGCACCACAGCTTATCATTGTTTTTCTTGTCTGGTGTTTTTTGCCTTTTAAATGTTTTTATTGGGGTATGTTTTCAATAAAAGATTTCTGGTTATTTATATATTGATTGTCATGCATTATATATTGAGCTGAGTGCCAACGCCTGCTTCTTTTCCTCTCTAGTATCAGAAGACTGTTCGAAGACGCACTTCTCGTACTTGGCGTACAGACGATTCTCTCTCAGTCTTTGTAGAACCAGTTGCACGTTCTCTCGGTGGGTCTGGAGGTCCGGAGAGAAGACAAGGATGTCATCCAGATATACCACCACACAAACGTAGAGAAGGTCCCGGAACACATCGTTCACTAATTCTTGGAAGACTGCTGGTGCGTTACACAGGCCGAAGGGCATCACGCAGTATTCATAGTGCCCATCGCGAGTGTTGAACGCGGTCTTCCATTCATCCCCTGAGCGGATACGGACCAGGTTGTAGGCACCCCGAAGATCCAACTTGGTGAACACACGAGCTCCTCTGAGCCGATCAAACAATTCGGGGATGAGCGGCAGGGGGTACTTGTTTTTTACGGTGATTAGGTTCAATCCCCGGTAGTCTATACATGGGCGTAGGTCGCCCTCTTTCTTCTTTACGAAGAAGAAGCCTGCTCCAGCAGGAGAGGAGGATCTCCGAATGAATCCCTTAGCCAGGCTCTCTGTGATGTACGTAGACATGGCCCTTGTTTCGGCTGGAGACAGTGGATATATCCGTCCTCGAGGTGGTGTAGTTCCCGGGAGCAGGTCAATGGCACAATCGTAAGGACGATGTGGCGGAAGTACTTCGGACTCCTTCTTATCAAAGACGTCCACGAAGGACCAATAGGCTGAGGGCAGTCCCGGTAGGGACTCGGGAACCGGAGGTCGCCGGATAGGTTGTATGGTCTTCAGACAGTTCTCATGGCAAGAAGACCCCCATCGAGTGATATCGCCAGTACCCCAGCTGACTGAAGGCTCGTGTGTCCGCAACCAAGGAAGGCCCAGCAGGATTTGATGTGACATATGTGGGAGGACGTAGAGAGCGATGTTCTCGGTGTGCAGAGCACCGATACGCAGTTCAAGCGGCTTGGTGATCCAGGAGATGGTGTCAGAGAGGGGTCTCCCATCGACAGAGGCAATCACAAGAGGTTTGGCGAGTGGAGTAACAGGCACCTGGTATTTGTCCACCGTGGCCTGCTGGATGAAATTGCCTGCTGCCCCAGAATCGAGGTACGCCTCCGCCGTAAACCGCGTCTCTCCCGTTGTCACTTGCACAGTCCATGTAACTGGGTCTGAGAGAGTCCCAGCACCTAGGGTGGCCTCTCCTACCAACCCTAGGCTTTGGAGTTTCCCGGCCTCTCTGGACAGGAGCGTAGCAGGTGTGTGCCATCTCCGCAGTAGAAGCAGAGACCCTTGGCGAGCCGCTCTGCTCGGCGTTGTTCAGACTGTCGCACACGGTCGATCTGCATGGGCTCATGGACGGAGACACCAGAGGCCGTTGACTGCAGTACGGCGGGCTTCTGTGGAGGAGAGGAATGCCTTACCGGACGTCTCTCACGGGACACCTCTTTGGACCGCTCCTGAAAGCGTATGTCCACTCGAGTCGCTAGGGTAATCAGGGCGTCCAGGGTGGACGGTACGTCACGTCCAGCCAGCTCATCTTTGATTCGACCCGAGAGTCCTTCCCAGAAGGCGGCGGTTAGGGCCTCGTTATTCCACCCGAGTTCTGAAGCCAAGGTGCGGAAACGGATGGCGTATTGACCCACCGTCAGAGTCCCCTGACGTAACCGGAGAAGAGATGAAGCAGACGCGGAGGCGCGTCCGGGTTCGTCAAAGGTGCTGCGAAAGGCCTGCAGGAACTCCTGGAGGTTCTTGGTCATAGGGTCCTCCTTCTCCCACAAAGGGTTCATCCACGCCAGTGCCTCGCCCTCTAGGTGAGACATGATGAAGGCGACCTTGGCTTGGTCGGAGGCAAACAAATGTGGCAGCTGCGTGAAATGGAGGGAGCATTGGTTTATAAACCCCCTGCAGGTCTTGGGATCTCCGGCGTACCGGGGTGGTGAGGCCAAACGCAGTCTGGAAGCATCCGAGGAGGCTGCCACGGGATCGGGGGCCGTGGATTGACTAGTGGAGACCCGAGGCGCTGAAGATGTGACTGAGGCTTGTAGCGTGTTCAAGCGGGCGTCCACGGAGGTCATAAAGTTCAGCATGCGGGTCTGGACTTCACGCTGGCGTTGGAGTTCCTCATGCAAGGCCGCTAGTGCTTCGGCGGGATCCATGGCCTGTTCTTACTGTTAGGGCCAGATGGACGGGCAGACCCGGGAGGTGGATCCACTGGGCCGAACTCCCCGATGAGGGAAAGGAGTCCGGTAGCCGGAGCACTTTAGGTAGCAGGACAGTCCGTGCACTGGAACACAATGGAGAAGTCCCTGGGACCACGGGGTCACTGATGGTGGTCCGGGTGACGGAGCTCAGGTTCGGAAGCCGTGATGATGTCTGGCGGGGTCCGGAACCGTTGGAGCGAGATGACGGGTCACCGCAGGGAACCGAGATGGTACGGACTGTCAGGATGGCAGATGGGCAGCGTTCGGGGTTCGAGATACAGCAGGACCGGATGGCGTTGCAGGATCGGCTCTACAAGAGAGAGAGGTAAGTATCTCACAGAACACAAGGAGACCTGACTCCTAGCTTGGGAAAACACGAAGAACAGGCCCCGCTCCCTTGGACATTAACCCCCTTTATACCCTGTACCTGTATGCATCATTTCCTGTCAGTGGACACTGGCCCTTTAAGAAAGGGTCAGTGACCCCGCGCGCGCCCTAATGCGCATGCGCGCGGCCCGGGTGCCAGAAGCCAGGGCAGGAAGCTGAGAGGAGGACGCAGCAGAGCCGGCCAGGGACTGGGAAGCCGACGGGCGCCGGGAGCGGGAACCCGGAGCCTTGGGAAGCGTGGGCACAGGAGGCTGGAGAGCGGGGAGCGTGGCAGGTGAGCCGGGGAGCGGAGCAGAGGACCCGGGGAGCGGAGCAGAGGACCCGGGGAGCGTGACAATTGTACTGTTGACATCCTGCCTAACAAGTCCATTGTACAGTACAAATGAATACATTGTATGGCAAATAATAATGTAAAAAATCCTTTTCCAGTAGGCTAATTAGTTACAAGCTAGTCGAGGGGGCATTAGTTTCACCAGACTGTAACAAACCAACAGCTGCACTCTGAAAAGCTAATGCATGCAAATACTGAATACAAGAATTTGGACATGCATTACTGCTAAGGAAATACATTTTAAAAATTAAGACACTTAGAGCATAAAAATGCCACTACATGTAAAAACATTAGGTAGGGACTCAGCAAAAAGAGATACGCCTTGACGTTGGCTGCTGGGCTCACATAAAAGCGGCCTTTTTAATGCACTGATTGTCTCAATTTTAAAATGTATTTCCTTAGCAGTAATGCATGTTCAAATTTTAATATTCAATGTTTGCATGCCTTAGGATTTCAGAGTGCAGCTGTTTATTTGTTAGAATATGTTTCATGTTCAGTAACCTTTTCACATTTGTCTGTTAGGACGTGCCGTCAGTTTTTTCCTTTTAGATTATATGGTTCCTTAGATGAGTCATCTAACTATTTATATTGGATCACTCGGTGTCACCATTCACTTTCTGCAAGTCTCACACATGCATGAGACTTTCAGCATTTCAAGCCAGTGCACAGTGAAGCCAGGGGAACGTACACTTGGTTTTACTGAAATGGAATTATGAAAGTCGCATGCAAGTGTGAGACTGGCAGAGTGCTGGCCCCTTGACTAGTCTGAAACGAATTAGCATATTAGGATTTTTAACAGTTTTATTTTTTTTACACTGCAAGCACATATTATACAAAGGACTTGTTAGCCAGGAAGCTAACATTAGAAAAAACACATGCTGGTGGTTTGATGGGCAATGGAGACCAGCTAAAATCCCTTAGGGTATGTGCCCACGATCAGAACTCACTGCGTCTCACTGTTTCCTATACAGTGTTTTCAATAAGGTCTGGTGATGAACTTCTCAGGTTACATGACTTCCCATCAGTAGCTCTATTTAAGGCCTCTCTCACACATACATGAAAATCACGCACGTGCCGCAAGACATATTTTCCCTGAGTGTTGCGTTTGGTAAGTACGTGTCTCCGGTACGTGCAGGCCACGTGTGTTCTACGTGTGCTATCCGTGATAACACACGGAGAACTGGTAATTTGTATACTCACGTGGTCCTTGCTGCTGTCCAGGGTACTGATCTTCGGCTCCAGCCCCGCCCACTCCCCGCTGATGCTGCTTCTGGCCGAGCCCACCTCCTTAACACGCTCACAATGAGCGGCGGTCAGCAGCAACTGTTTGCAGCGGAAGATTCTGCAGGGCTTGTGGAGGTGAGTATGTGTTTTTTTATTTTAAAATAATGACACGTGTTTCTCCGGCGCATGTCACACTTGACCGCATCCACACTACATCCGTGTGGTACGGGTGTGGGCACCCGTGATGAAAAACGGACATGTCGGCGTGAGAAACACACGGACACACGTAAGTACGGAATGGAACGAACACACGTTTCATTCCAAAATACTTATGTGTGTCCAAACCATTAGGAATACATAGGTCCCACGTGTGTACATGTCTCCGGTACGTGAGAAAACTGCCAAACACGTACTGGAGGCACGTACGTGTGAAAGAGGCCTAAGGGGGAATCTCCATGAATTCAGAGAAGACTTTCTTACCAAGAAAGATGCACTTTATATATCAAGACTACAAAACCAATCTCATCAGGACCCCACTATATTACCAGCAGCAGAGAGAAGAGCTAACAAAAAGTGACTCTCACCCTTGTGAATTTAGTAAGACTGCTTATTTAGCTTTAGCCATGGAATGATCAATCTGACCATGTTTCTTTAAAGGGAACATGTCAGGTCTCCTATGGTCTCAAATTCAGCAGCAATCATGGCTTTATGCCCAAATTCCCTCCTTAGCTAGCCCTGTATAATGCTATTCATTAATATGAATATTTTTTTAAAAAAAACTACTTATAAACCTTGTTGTATCGCCCTTACCGGTGTCCCCGCGCTGTCCTGCCCCTCTCTCCTAGTGGGGATCCCAGCATTCTCGCCTTTCCAGCTATGCAGCAGTCACTGCTCCATCTTTCGCACCTGCCGCTGACTCCTGGGGCTTGAGAATATCCCGCAGGCCTCCTGGGAGTTCTCTTAGGGCGCACGTGCGTACACATTCTCTTAAAGGACCAATACGCCCTAACTCAGAAGTGCCTCTTGGCCTATGGCTGAGGCATCAGATATCTAAAGCATCTTCCCCTTAAAGGGAATCTGTCACCAGGTTTTTGCTACCTAATCTGAGAGCAGCATAATGTAGACACAGAGATCCTGATTCCAACAATATGCCTGCTTTGTGTAGTTTTGATAAAATTGTAAAGGAATCCAGCTCACCCACGTCTGACCTCACCGTGCCTCAGACTCGGATCCGGCCCTGCCCTGGTCGCACAGCAATGAAAATGAAGAAAACGATCCAGCTGAGTGACCAGGTGATTTATTCAGTGCAGTTCAGACAAGGCATATGGTTGTGGTTAACGCGTTTCTGGCTTAACGCCCTTAATCATAACGACTTTTGATAAAATCACTAATTAATCAGCAGGAGATTATCATTAGAGGACTACATGGCCTGCTGCCACATAGTCAAGCATATTCCTCAGCACTATATAACCCTACCTCCAACACTGATTGACAGCTTTCTGTGTACACTGTTTTTGAGCAGAAAGCTACCAATCAGTGCTATAGGCAAGGTATACTACTCCAAATTCAAATAACTGCTATATCTGCAGCAAAGGAAACAATGATTTTATCAAAATGACAGCAAGCAGCTCAATAAGTGATACATCACTAGAATCAGGTACTCTGTCTCTACATTATGCTGATCTCACAATGGATAGCAAAAATCTGCTGACAGATTGCCTTTAAGGGAGGTGCCTGGGTAACATGTAGGAATATGTTACCCAGGCACCTCCCTTAAAGGCAATCTGTCAGCAGATACTTGTCAGGTTCCTTGGTGCTCCCACTTCTGTTTTGTGCTATGTTCAACATTGCTAATACTGTTCTGTGTTTCAGTGCCTGCCAAGTCTACTATATCGGTCGATGCTAATTCACACTCTATAAGTCAAGTCTGCAGCTCAAGCCATCCCGGCTGCATCAACCATATCTGGGACTATCCATGACTTCCAATCATATGGCGTGCAGCTAATGAAGCTGGAAAGCATCAATATTGCTTCAGAGGTGATACATTTTCCGGACCTGGCACTGATGCCAGCGCATGGAAATCATGTTATCATGGAGGGAATTAGCGAACACAGTTATTAATGCTGCTAGGTTGGAGGGCATAGGGCATCTGACAGGTTCCCTTTAAAAGTTTATACTATCAAAACCAGTACCAGTTTGCCAGTAGTTTTGATATGGATAATGACCACTTGTTCATTCAAAATCACCTACTCTGTTTTCCTTGTATTGACCCTTGGCTTTTCATTTCCCAGGCCATCTTACCATCACTGGTCACTAATTTGTCTGAAATCATCTTCCCATAT
This sequence comes from Anomaloglossus baeobatrachus, assembly GCF_048569485.1. NCBI lineage: Eukaryota > Metazoa > Chordata > Amphibia > Anura > Aromobatidae > Anomaloglossus > Anomaloglossus baeobatrachus. The sequence continues at coordinate 353,135,247 of NC_134353.1, forward strand.
TACTGCTATTGACTTCAAGATTGTTTGTTCTAGGATTCAACTTCTGGATAATCTGACTGTATTTTTTTTTTATTTGGTTTAGTCATATTATGCTTTTTCTACTACTGCTCTACCTACTGTATGTTGACCTGGATCTCTTGAAATCTTTGCTACTGCTCCTTCTATGTTGTCAGTCAAACTATTAATGTTTAAATTAATGTCAATGTCTAGGTGACACAATCTCATTAATCCACTGCCAATCTTTATTTACTATCCTATTCATTTATTTCTATTTCTTCAAGACACTTTCGGAGAGAGCGTGATTGTACTGAAACCATAGATATTTACCATAAACATTAACCCCTTAACGACCGCGGGCAGTAAAATTACGTCCTAAATGACATAACCTTACTGCCCGAGGTCTGCCGGCGGCAGCATTGCCGCGATCGGCACACATCTCAGCTGATTTTCACAGCTGAGATGTGTGCCTGCTAGGCACGAGCAGAATCGTTATCTGCTCGTGCCGATTAACCCCTTATATGGCGCTGTCAATATGTGACAGCGCCATTATAAGCGCGATCGCGGTAAAGTTTTACTTACCGCCCGATCCCGGAAGTCACGTGACGCGATCACGTGACTCCCGATAGTTGTCATGGTAGCACAGGGTCATGTGATGACTCCTGTACTACACCTGACTTGCTTTCACTTTCGCTGTGCCAGGGACACAGCAAAAGAGAAAGACAGCGTATCTGCTGTTTACAGCCGTGTAGCTGTGATCAGCAGATACTGCAGAGCGATCGGAATGCTGATCGCAATAGCCCCCTAGGGGGACTAGTAAAATAAAAAAAAAAGTTAAAAAAAAAGTTTTAAAAAAATTAAAAAAAACCTAAAAGTTCAAATCACCCCCCATTTGCCCCATTAAAAATTAAAGGGTTAAAAAATTAAAAAATATACACACATTTGGTATCGCCGCGTTCAGAAACGCCCGATCTATCAAAATATAAAATCAATTAATCTGATCAGTATACGGCGTAGCTGAAAAAAAATTCCAAACGCCAAAATAATGTTTTTTTGTCGCCACAACTTTTGCGCAAAATGCAATAGGAGGCGATCAGAACGTAGCATCTGCGCAAAAACTGTACCGTTAAAAACGTCAGCTCGAGACGCAAAAAATAAGCCATCATTCAGCCATAGATCCCGAAAAATGAGAACGCTACGGGTCACGGAATATGGCGTAAAACGTGCGCCACTTTTTTTGGACAAACTTCCGATTTTTTTTAACCCCTTATATAAAAGTAAACCTATACATGTTTGGTGTCTACGAACTCGCACTGACCTGAGGCATCACACCCACATATCAGTTTTACCATTTAGTGAACACAATGAATAAAATATCTCAAAAACCATAGTGCTATCGCACTTTTTTTGCAATTTTTCAGGATTTGGAATTTTTTTGCCGTTTTCTAGTACACTATATGGTAAAACTGATGGTTTCATTTAAAAGTACATCTCGTTCCACAAAAAATGAGCCCTCACATGACCATATTGACTGAAAAATAAAAAAGTTACGACTCTCAGAAAAAGAATGGCGAAAAAAAAAAAAGGAAAGCGAAAAATTGGCCGGTCGTGAAGGGGTTAATGTACTTTTTTTAAAGAAATAAAGGACCTGGTGTGTACAATACTTCTATCTGATCTATTTAATCAATTAACATTTGTAGTAATTTTTGCCAGGACTTTCACTTTAAAAGTCTTTAACATTGATTCTCTAAAATGCACAAGACAAGTTTCCAAACCTCAAAGTCAGGTAAGTCAGTATTACTTTTCATTAAATGGTTTTCTAAATTAGTAATCATCCTTTTTGCTCTTGTTTTTTATATACTTCATGATACCCTAGTATTTGCTTTAAGATTTTTGTAACTTGCTTGGATTTTCTGTATCATATAGTATATATATGTTAATTGTCACAATTATGGTGCCTAATAATAATATGTTTTACCAGGAATGATAGACGTAGAAAATGTCTTACTAATGCCCACCACTAAGTTGATCAAACAGAATTTAGAATTTTGGCTTAAAATTGATCAATGGTATTAAGTAAAAGTAATTTACATATTTTAGCATAAGAAATGTGTAAGATACAAAAGACCTATTATAAATATTAATGTAGGGATAATAAGTATGTTAAAGAATCATAATTAGGTTGTACATATGTACACAAAATAAATATTAAATATAAGTGCATATTTATAATTCATGAAAACGTTATAGTAGTTTTGAATGAAGCTTACATAATTCATTATAGTAGAGTGTAGTTCACACAATGGACCACACAAAAAAAATCACAGATGTCTTTCATTATAATTAATATTAACAGGTTATTTGAATATATATGAGTATTATGTTCACTTTGCAATAGGAATTTGTCAAGTGTGGTCTGAATTAAGAGGCCCTCTAAAGAAAATTATAGAAAAATTAGGAATCCAGTAGAAAATTCAGATAAAAAGGTTGTCTAAAAATAGTTACAATAAACTAACAGAATAACAATATAGAGCAAATAAAAGATAATAGGTCGATAGATATATAGATAGATACAGTCATATGAAAAGGTTTGGGCACCCCTATTAATGTTAACCTTTTTTCTTTATAACAATTTGAGTTTTTGCAACAGCTATTTCAGTTTCATATATCTAATAACTGATGGACTGAGTAATATTTCTGGATTGAAATGAGGTTTATTGTACTAACAGAAATTGTGCAATCCGCATTTAAACAAAATTTGACCGATGCAAAAGTATGGGCACCTCAACATAAAAGGGACATTAATATGTTGTAGATCCTCGTTTTGCAAAAATAACAGCCTCTAGTCGCTTCCTGTAGCTTTTAATGAGTTCCTGGATCCTGGATGAAGGTATATTTGACCATTCCTGTTTACAAAACAATTCCAGTTCAGTTAAGTTTGATGGTCGCTGAGCATGGACAGCACGCTTCAAATCATCCCACAGATGTTCAATGAAATTCAGGTCTGGGGACTGGGATGGCCATTCCAGAACATTGTAATTGTTCGTCTGCATGAATGCCTGAGTAGATTTGGAGCGGTGTTTTGGATCATTGTCTTGCTGAAATATCCATCCCCTGCGTAACTTCAACTTCGTCACTGATTCTTGCACATTATTGTCAATAATCTGCTGATACTAAGTTGAATCCATGCGACCCTCAACTTTAACAAGATTCCCGGTGCCGGCATTGGCCACACAGCCCCAAAGCATGATGGAACCTCCACCAAATTTTACTGTGGGTAGCAAGTGCTTTTCTTGGAATGCCGTGTTTTTTTGCCTCCATGCATAACGCCTTTTTGCATGACCAAACAACTCAATCTTTGTTTCATCAGTCCACAGGACCTTCTTCCAAAATGTAACTGGCTTGTCCAAATGTGCTTTTGCATACCTCAGGCAACTTTATTTGTGGCGTGCTTCCAGAAACGGCTTCTTTCGCATCACTCTCCCATACAGCTTCTCCTTGTGCAACGTGTGCTGTATTGTTGACCGATGCACATTGACACCATCTGCAGCAAGATGATGCTGCAGGTCTTTGGAGGTGGTCTGGGGATTGTCCTTGACTGTTCTCACCATTCTTCTTCTCTGCCTTTCTGATATTTTTCTTGGCCTGCCACTTCTGGGCTTAATAAGAACTGTACCTGTGTTCTTCCATTTCCTTACTATGTTCCTCACAGTGGAAACTGACAGTTTAAATCTCTGAGACAACTTTTTGTATCCTTCCCCTGAACAACTATGTTGAATAATCTTTGTTTTCAGATCATTTAAGAGTTGTTTTGAGGAGCCCATGATGCCACTCATCATAGGAGATTCAAATAGGAGAACAACTTGCAAGTGGCCACCTTAAATACCTTTTCTCATGATTGGATACACCTGCCTATGAAGTTCAAAGCTCAATGAGGTTAAAAAAGCAATTTAATGCTTTAGTAAGTCAGTAAAGAGTAGTTAGGAGTGTTCAAATCAAGAAATTGATAAGGGTGCCCATACTTTTGCACCGGTCAAATTTTGTTTAAATGCGGAATGCACATTTTCTGTTAGTACAATAAACCTCATTTTAATCCAGAAATATTACTGAGTCCATCAGTTATTAGATATATGAAACTGAAATAGCTGTTGCAAAAACCCAAATTGTTATAAAGAAAGAAGGTTAACATTAATAGGGGTGCCCAAACTTTTTCATATGACTGTAGATAGATAGACAGATAGATAGATAGATAGATAGACAGATATATTGATAGATAGATAGATAGATAGACAGATATATTGATAGATAGATAGATGGATAGATAGACAGATAGATAATGGATAGATACCTTTCTAATTACACAGTTCATTATTAGCCATCACATATGAATTCTCGCAAAAGTTACGTACAAGCGAAATGAACAAAAAAGTCTTTATTGTAGACAAAAATGTACACAATAAATAGATTCATTCTGTAATTTTATTAGAAATTAATTATTGCACCTTTTTCTTTTGTCATCAAAGCTTGATACCTTTTCTCTTACAGAAGGCCCGTGGATCTTCTCTGTGCAGCATCCAGCAGCAGCCCCCATCATGTTTGCTTTCAATTTATCTTGCTATCATCATTCCATCTACTTGATCTTCTGATTACATTTTCCTCTTTGCTTTTTGCTAACAGTACCAAGGTTTTCAAGGAAGTAGTCCAAACGGGACTGTAAAAAATATAACTTCAAAATCATCAGACAACCCAATGTTTCAGTATATTCTCCAAGATGGACTTCAATTTTGGATTTTTGTGGTTACCTAGAAATTTCTTCACAACTTCTTTAACTTTTTCACGACCTTGGACATACCGGTACGTACCAGTAGGTCAGCCAAATGCTTGACTCCTTCTCAGGCTCGTTAAAGTCTCGTTTTAAATTACTTCAGTTTTGTCATCTCCTATAGGCCTGGCTCATGCAATGGAAAAGCTGATGCACTGTCTAGGATCCTCTCGACCGACACCATTCCAGTCACGTCTCCTAAGACAATTCTTCCAGATTCCAGATTCCTGGGAGTGATTCATAATCAAGACCTACTTAACAACATCAAGGAGGCATATGGTTTGGATTCTTTGCTAGCATGACTGCCTAGTGAAGAAAGTTTTGTCTATAAAAATTGTGTCTGGTTTCAGGAGCAATGTCTGTACATACCTGAAATGGTCAGATTGCAAGCACAACAGCTCGTTCATGACTCGACGATAGCGGGGCACAGAGGAGTTCTAAAGACTCAAGAGTTCCTTTCTCGGTTCTTTTCATGGCCTACTTACAGAAGAGATGTTTTAAACTACGTTACTTCATGTCAAGTCTGTGCGAGATTCAAGACACTACATTCTTCGCCTACATGTCTATTACAGCCCCTACCCATCCCATCCCGTTCATGAGGTTCCATTTCAATTAAACTTTATTGTGGAATTGCTAACCTCTAAAGGGAAGAATTCTGTTTTGGTGGTGGTGGACCGTTTAACAAAGGCAGCTCATTTTATCCCCTGTATCGGCTTACCCACTGTGAAACAGACATCTGACTTAATCATTCAAAATGTGTTTTGCCTGCATGGAGTACCAGATGAGGTCATTTCTGAGCAAGGGGTACAATTCAATTCAAAGTTCTGGCAAAATTTTTGTGCGACATTAGAAATTAAGGTTCCCCTTTCTTCTGACTTTCACCCCCAGACAAATGGACAAATCGAGCAGACCAACTAGACTCTGGAACAATATCTTTGCTACTTTATCTGACATCTACAGGATGACTGGGTGAATCTACTCCCACTGACTGAGTTTTCATATAATAACTCTCAGCGCGCTTCCACTAAGCAGTCCCCTTTTTCATCTAATCTGGGCTATCACCCTAACATTCTTCCTCGACTTCCCATAGATACACCCTTGCCAGCTGTGGCCGATCGAATCTCTTCTCTACAACAGAACCTTGATCTTCTAAGAGAGAATCTGGGATAGGCTCAGGAAAGGTATAAGAGAGCAGTGGATAAGTTTCGTAAGCCTGCACCAGCCTTTAAGTTAGGAAATTTGGTCTGGCTATCAACCAGAAACCTAAAGTTGAGAATTCCATAATCTAAATTGGGACAAAAGTACGTTGGACCCTACAAGATTGATAAGATTGTAAGTGCTGTTGCTTGTTGTCGTCAACTACCAAGAACTGAGAATTCACCCTGAATTTCACGTTTCCCTTTGAAAGGCAGTATCCAATACATTTCCTGGACATTCCCCTTCCCCTCCTGATCCAGTGGTAATTGATGGTCTGGAAGAATTTGTTGTGGAGAAGATCCTGAACTCCAAGTTTCACAGAAATCACCTACAATACCTGATTAAGTGGCAGGGCTACTCATTGGAAGACAACTCTTGGGAACCAGTTGACAACATTAATGCTCCTTGCTTACTCCGCCAGTTTCATCAGAGGTACCCGGTCAAGCCTGGTTCATCCACAGGCCATCCCTATGGAAGGAGTAATGTGAAGTTTTCAGACTATTTGCCTTGTTTTCTGTTATTTTCTTTTAATCAATTTTTTTCCGTCCTCCATCTTGCTTCCTTATCTGCTGCCCTCACCTTGTCCTCAGTCAATATGGATTCCTCAGCTTTTATGTTCCCACAATATTTCCTGCCAATTACCTGCTTAAGCAGCTTCAGCTGACTGACCAGAGATTCTGAATCCTGTCTGTAAGCAACCCTCCTGAAGCTACTAGTACGAACAACTTTCCAACTGGTTCTGTTCTGCTAGGGGTTCCCCTGCTACCTGCCAGCATTACCTGATTCCACTGGTAATAGGAGCCATCTTGGATTTCTGGAGCTCATCTCCACCCAGGTGCCCACCTGCATTGAAACTGATGCTTACATTGAAGTAAGAGAAACTCTGAACATTCATAGAGACATTTGCTATACCTTGAAAGTTTATGCCTGCCTATGTGATTCTGAGCTTTTGTATTTGCAACTCATCTAAACAATCTTCTGCTTGTGCATTTGCTTGTAATACAAGAACAATTGCAGAGCCTATGTCTCCTATGTTTCCTTGCACCCATGCACTAGACTCTATACAAATAGTATTCTACACATTACAGTATGTTTAGAATCAGCATGATAGCTCCAGTATAGATCTAGCTTTAGTTTATACATGAAAATTCTGGTGGTTGGTCCTCCTTAAATACTCACGTGATCCATCATGTGATGCCGGATATAGATTCATTCTATACTGATCACCCAAAGAGACAGGAAGGTTGCTATAAGACTAAAGAACTTTCTATTGGAGCCATGTCATGTGCTATCCAGTATTTGACTGCTTCTGTTGGTTGTTTATCCTCTTGGTGTCTTCCTTTAGTCGTGTTGATTTATGCTCCTGTGTTAGCATGTCATATGATATTGGTGTCCCCTGTTTGTCTATTTTCTGTGGGGTTACCACTCCGGTCCCATCCCTTCTCTCAACTGGGGGAAGGGGGTATTAAAGAATGTCTGGTCAAGAACAGGGCAGGCTGCTGGTCAAGACCTTCCCACCATCAGGTGTACCTTTGGGATAAGGGACAGTTATAGACTCCTCTAGCCTGAGGACCAATCTAGGAGTCCAGGGTCCCAGTTATCTCCGCCAGTTCCATGACAACCTGAGCTTGTCCTTTACGCCTTGGAGGTGGTTTCTTCCTCTGCACCAATTGTACTGTAGGAACATGTGTTTATCAATGCAGGGGGTGTGATCACAGACAACTGCATTCGCCTGTCCACAACCAAAGTGGACAAGCTTACGTTCATTAAAATGAGCCAGGCGTGGATCACACAGGACTAGTGAAGATCGACATGAGAGAAGGTAGAATCATGGCACGTGCTGTTGCATAAAAGCCTTTGCTTTATTGTAAACACATAAAAGGTGAGCGGGTCCAAGACCAGATGATGGCACTCTCGAGGATCATGGCTGTTTCGTACTGCTGCACTTCTACATACCCTGGGAAGCGTGTGCCACGATTCTAACTGCTGTCACATCAATCTTCGGTGGACTGGTTTCTTCTTGGTGAGCACCGCTGTACAGAGCCTTGGTGGTTATTGTCACTCCTCCTGTCCTCCGCAGCATTGAATCAGGTGACATGGTGACCGGTACTGCATCTGTCTTTTCTTGTTTGTCACACAGGACTAGTCCTCACCTTTGGCTGACTAGATGGCTATAACAACTGCAACCAGCCAGTGGTATACTTCATTTGCCATTCACATTCATAATGTTTTGAGGCCTCTGAAAATAAATAAATAAAAAAATAAGTACAAATAAAATAAAAAAAGGGTTGGCTACTTCCTGAGCCTCTTCCATCTGCATCACCACGTCCACCTCAACCTTACCCTCCTTCGCTTTGATCTCCGTCTCCTGGTTCAGGGCTTTTTTCTATTTTATTCTATGGGAATACATGCTCTTTATGAGCCTTTTGGTAAATTGTTTCTCTGTGAGTGAACTCTGCCAGTCTTGATTGTGTGGGTGAACTGGGAAAAACCAGGTTTGTAGGGGCCTTTTGAGAGTTGTTGTTCTGTAGGAGCACTCAGCCAATCTTGGCTTTGTTAGTCAACTCTAAAAACAGGCTATGTGTGGGCCTTCTGTTAAACCTGTTACTCTGTGGGAGAACTCTGCCAATCTTGAATGTGTGGGTGAACTGGAAATACAGGCTATATAGGGGACTTTTTTGCTAAACTTGTTGCTTTGTGGGAGAACATTGACAATCTTGACTGTGTGGGTGAACTGGGAATACGAGCTATGTAGGTTTCTTTTGTTAAAATTGGTGATCTTTGGGAGAGATCTGCTAATCTGAGCTGTGTGGGTCAACTCTAAAAACAGGATATCTACTGGCCTTTCATTAAACTTGTGGTTCTATGGGAGAACTCTGCCAGTCTTGACTGAGTGGGTGACCTCTTTAAGTCATTTCCCTATCCACATTTATTTGCAGGGCAATTGTCCTGCTTTTATCTCCATTTTGCTTCCTTGTGCATCTCACTGGCCCTCACTATAACTATTTTACAGCTATTGACGTCTATGAGTTCAGCATCCGGGGTAAAGTTTGGGTCAAGTTCGGGTCCAAAACTGAACTTTTTTTTAAAGTCTGACCAAACTTGGCTAACCCAAACATCCATGAGTTCGCTGATCCCTAATCATCACTAGATCTACATTATCTACACTATATTACAATGTGAATTCAACAAATACCCACCTATTGTTCATTCTTCATTTTTCTTAAATCTTCATTAGTTTCATCACTGTCTCAATATCCTTATTCATTGCTCTTCTTAAATTTTATTATACAAGTTATATTTTTTTCTCCCTCAGCCTTCACTTTTAAATCCATTTTTCTTTATCTAATTTATCTTTAGTTACAATGGATATTTCCATCTTCAAGATTCTATCCCAATTTGTAGTAGGTGTAACAATAATAATATTAGCAAATGCCTTCAATTAGAAATGTAGCATAGTTCTTCTGATTCACTATATCACTTACCTCATTTTCAAAGCATTGCAGGACCTTAGGTATCCATCATTATGGCTGGAGATGAATTAAGCTTTCAAGGTTCATTTCGGTTTGGTTTATCAACTTTCATTTTTGTTCGCTGACGAACAGTTCAACAAACATATCCCAACCCTATTGAATTCAATGGAATGCAAAACCAAAGGAATAGACAATACCTTCAAGGGGGCCCAAAAGCTTCAAAACAGCTCAAATCACAGCCATTAGCTTTCTAGACTATGAAGAAATATTGAGGTGCATTAGTGACAGGTGTAGGCCTGCTGTGCTGAGAGCTCTCATACCTCATGCAACAGCTTAAACTGATTTTCTGCTCAGCCTCACTCATGTGGCACCAATATTGGCATCAATTGTCCCAGAGTGCAAAAAGTGTTGTGGTGCATCAGTCAGGCATGAGCCATGCATGAGACAGGGTCTGGGCCAGCATTTGCAGCTTTTAAAATAAAAGGTTGATGGGTGAGTGACTGATGTAGCACTGCTGTGCTGGGAGCCCTCATACCTCATGCAACAGCTCAAACTGCTTTTCTGCTTAGCCACACCCAGGTGGCACCATTATTGGCATCAATTGCCCCAAAGTGCCAATAGTGTTATGGTGCAGCAGTCAGGCAAGAACCATGCATGAGACAGGATCTGGGCCAGCACTTAAAGGTTTCAAATTAAGTTAAAATTGAGATGTAGGTGGGTGAGTGACTAGTGTAGGCCTGCTGTGCTGGGAGCCTTCATACCTCATGTAACAGCTCAAACTGATTTTCTGCTTAGCCACATTCAGGTTGAACCAATATTGGCATCAATTGCCGCAGAGTACCATTAGGTTGAGGCGCAGCAGTCAGGTAAAGGTCATGCATGAGACATGGTCTGGGCCAACATTTACAGTTTTAAAATTAGGTTAAAATTAAGTGGCGAGTGGGTGAGTGACCAGTGTACCATTCTCACATAATCAATTAATCAAGTTTTAAGCATGCAGCTGAGCCCAGGGAGTAACCCAGCCCACACCAGGCTTTCAATAGAGATTGTGCATTGACTGTGAGGTATCAATCACAGCAAGGGGCATGTCGGACTGGCTTGCATGTGCCAGCTTGTTCTAACAATGTTAATCACAGGGTAATAAAGCCATTAGTTTAAGTTAAGAATTGCAAAAACACAGATAAGAGAGGAATAGTTACTTATTGTTCTTAACCCTTACAACATGCTGTCTTCAGTAGAGATGAGCAACCCCCCTAGTGTTCGAGTTTGGTTTGGTTCGTCGAACGGCGGGTGTGTTCGGCGAACGTTCGATGAACGTTTAACGAACACCTTCGAACCCCATTGAAAACAATGGTAGGCAAACACAAACACATGCAAACACATTATAAATGTACACATACAGTTAATAAACATTGCCATTATACTTACAGGTCCCCGCGATGCGTTCTGCAGACTCTGCCTCCCGATGCTTTTCCTAAAGATCATCGCTGTGCCCTCACGGTAACCAGCACTGATGATAAGACTTTCCGTGACGTCGTCATAGCATGTGACCAGTCACGTGTCTATTATCTCATTAGCTACAGACTGGTCACATGGCTAGACGTCATGCTAGGTTCTGTCAGTGCATCTCTCCGGTATGCGGTGCTCGTTTGAGCATCTCCGTGTACCGGTGAGATGCTTGGGCACATGCTTGGCTCCCCGTTCCTGCATGTCAGCGCTCTTTACATAGTCAGCCCACATGCAGGGACTGGATGCCACAGCCGGTGAATAGCGACATGGGAATCAGGTGATTGGAGATCACCGTTGCTATAGTATTCCGCCTGTCAGATTACTATTGCAACGGTGGCAGCGGTGACGTCACCGCTTACAACCCACAGCCTCTGCTCACTCACTGAGTGATTAGACTGCACGGGAGCAGCAGCATCTTCCTCCCATGCAGTGCTGTCTGATGTAGCAGAGCTGCATGGGTTGAAGGAGAAAGAAGACAGAAGACCATGGATCGTGGAGGGGTGAGAGGGAATAATAAACATGGTGTCTCTAAGTGTGTCTGTGTATTTATTTCTATTAAAGTATTTTTTCTCTGTGTGGTGTCTTTTTTTTAACCCTTTATTGGAGATTCTTAATGACCGGGTCAAACTTGCCAGACATTAAGAATCTCTGGCTTAATACTAACTAGTAAAACAAAGCTAGTATTAACCCTTTATTACCCAGCAAGCCACCCAGCATCAGGGCTGCTGGAACAGTTGGAGACAGCGCCAGATGATGGCGCTTCTATGAAAGCGCCATTTTCTGGGATGGCTGCAGACCGCAATTTGCAGCAGAGGGGCCCAGAAAGCTCGGGACAACCTGTGTTGCGGATTCCAATCCCCAGCTGCCTAGTTGTACCTGGCTGGACACAAAAATGGGGCGAAGCCCATGTCGTTTTTTTTTTTTAATTATTTCATGACATTCATGAAATAATTAAATAAAGGGCTTCCCTATATTTTTAGTTCCCAGCCGGGTACAAATAGGCAGCTGGGGGTTGAGGACAGCCGTACCTGCCTGCTGTGCCTGGCTAGAATACAAAAACATGGCGAAACCCACGTCATTTTTTTTTGTGGGCAAAAAACTCCTGCATACAGTTCTGGATGGAGTATGCTGAGCCTTGTAGTTCTGCAGCTGCTGTCTGCTCTCCTGCATACACTAGTGAATGGAGCATGCTGAGCCTTGTAGTTCTGCAGCTGATGTCTGCTCTCCTGCATACACTAGTGAATGGAGCATGCTGAGCCTTGTAGTTCTGCTTCCCTTGTCTCTCCCTCCAGCATACAGTCCTGGATGCAGCATGCTGATCCTTGTAGTTCTGCAGCTGCTGTATGCTCTCCTGCATACACTAGTGGATGAAGTATGCTGAGCCTTGCAATTCTGCTCCCCCTGCCTCTCCCTCCAGCATACAGTCCTGGATGGAGGATGCTGAGCTTTGTAGTTCTGCAGCTGCTATCTGCTCTCCTCCATACAGAAAGACAGGAGACAGCAGCTGCAGAACTACAAGGCTCAGCATACTCCATCCAGGACTGTATGCAGAAGTTCTTTGCCCCCCAATACAATTACGTGGGTTTCGCCATGTTTTTGTATGCTAGCCAGGAACAGCAGGCAGCTACGGGCTGCCCCCAACCTCCAGCTACCTATTTGTACCCGGCTGGGAACCAAAAATATGAAATTATTAAAAAAAAAATGACGTGGGCTTCGCCCAATTTTTGTGTCCAGCCAGGTACAACTAGGCAGCTGGGGATTGGATCCGCAGCGCAGGATGCCCAAGCTTTCTGGGCACCCCTGCTGCGAATTACAGTCCGAAGCAGCCTCAGAAAATGGTGCTTTCATAGAAGTGCCATCTTCTGGCGCTGTATCCAACTCTTCCAGCTGCCCTGGCGACGGGTGGCTTGCTGGGTAATAATAGGGTTGGGGCTAGCTGTATATTATCAACTGGCCCCAAGCCCGAAATTCATGCTGTCACTATTGTCAATATTACACATGGCCACTAGAGATGAGCGAACCGGCCGTGGATCGGCTCGAGTTCGGTTCACCGAACGGAGGTCTCGTTCGAGTTCGGTTCGGCGAACCGGTTCCGCAAACCACTCGAAACGCATAGGAAACAATGAGAGGCAATCGCAAACACATAAAAACACCTAGAAAACACCCTCAAAGGTGTCCAAAAGGTGACAAACAACTCACAACACAACACAAACACATGGGAAAGTGACAAGAACAAATTCTCATGCGAAAACAAAACAGCGTTACGATGAAAAAGAGGAGGAGACACATATATAAGAGTATAAGCAAGGGAACATCGATGCCATTACTGTGCAACTTGAGCCTTACTCATTTTAAGCTTCCAATCTGGATAAATTGCCTGAGCTCGCCACGTACGCCTTGGGGATCTTGTCGTGTACTGCAGCCAGCGTTCTCTCGGAACCTGTCTTCAGTGCTGCTGGGGGGTCTGCTGACAGATAAGCACACGCGTCTGTCCACTGACAATGTGGACATGGCTCTCTGAGGACTTTTCTTCCCCTGGGTTATCCAGGGGAGGCGAAAGGCAGGCGTATTTTTGAGAGTGCTTCATGCAAAGCATCTTTTTCATTTTGAAAAGGGGGATCAACTGATGCCAGTCAAGTGGGGAGTGTGTGGCCCAATTAGTGGCAACGAGGGAGACTGTGATTGGAGTCCCCTCGCTGTGTTTCTCAAAGAACCAAGATGAACAAGTCATGGCTCTCAGAGGACTTTTCTTCCCCTGGGTCATCCAGCAGAGGCGAAAGGCAGGCGTATTTTTGAGAGTGCTTCATGCAAAGAATCTTTTTCAATTTGGAAAGGGGGGTCAACTGATGACAGTCAAGTGGGGTGTGTTTACACCCTTTTGTTACCGAGGATTTTCGAGACCTTATGCCTATTGCAGTGCCCCAAGAGCCGATGGCCATTCGCCACTCCTTCTCCAAGAAAGGGGTGCCCGCGCTACCACAGCAGGTCGCACACAACATCACCGATTCCTTGAGAAACTCTGTGTGTGACAGGGTGCATTTCACCACAGATACTTGGACCAGTAGGCATGGACAGAGGAGTTACATGTTGCTAATTGGGCAATGGGTAACTATGGTGAGAGATGGAGAAGGGTCTGCTGTACAAGTCTTTCCGTCCCCACGAGTTGTGTGTCAATCCTTCCTCTGTATGTACAAGTTCCTCCACTGCTTCTGCCTCATCAACCTCGTGTTGGTCCTGCACCTCAGCCCAAACCCTGTGTGGTCAGGCCACCCTTTCCTGTAACTGCGCCCAAGGAATCCCACACACCTCCTTACTATGCTGGCAGCAGAGCTCAAGGCCATCAGGCGGTCAAATGTTTACTTTGAATGTAGGGGAAATGTGAGACACTGCTGAGTAGTTGTGGACTGTTAGCTCTGTAGAGTAAGACCGAGTTTCATCAATGGTTGTCTCCACTCAACCAGCAGCCAGGGAATGCCGAGTGCGACAATGATGCAAACCAGTCTGCGGCCCTTCTTCAGGGCATTGTGACACACGTGCCTTGTATGGCTCACGTGTTGAACCTGGTTGTCTAGCAATTTTTAAAACACTATCCCGGCCTATATGGCCTTCTGCAGAGGGCACGGTGTAACACCTGCCTGGGTTAACACACTCAGACGGGCTGTAAAAGATAGGGTAGAGGGAAGCCACTCACCAAGCTGGACCCCCAGAACCCTGAAACCCTTTAACCCCTATACAGTTATTTTGAATGACACAGGGCCCAAGTTGATCAATACCTGTGGAAGGCTGCAGTTCCAGAGAATAGTAGTCATGCAGGGTCAAAACATTAATTGAGGAAGAGGAACAGAATGGGAGGGACAGGACTTAATCAGAAAACAAGCAGAGGTGAAATGCGAATCGGCCAACGAGGTACATAAACAGCAAGCAGGAAAAGTAGTCAGGTAACAACCACACAAACTCATAAAACTGAACTGGGGGTAACAGTAACCAGAGGTTCATAGCTATGTCTGGCAGTGGTCTGCAGACAGGAGGGGCCTAAAAAAGGGTGTGGTGTCTTCCCATTGGTTGTAGCTGAATGATGGTACTTCATCTGTGAGATACCCACCACCTGCATTCAGCCATTGGTTCTACATCTGTCAAGGTAACGCAGCCCAGTGGGTGACCATAACCTGCGTCCACCTGCGCCACTGGCGTCGACTCCTCTCCCATCATCAGCACTATGCACGAAAGGAACACGTTGTCACCTTGCGACAGGAGTACAAATTGACAAAGCGGACTACGTTGGTGACTTAACAGCCGTGTGCGGCAATGATGCAAACATGGCTGCGGGCCTTCGTCAGGGCAATGTGACACACGTGACTTGTATGGCTCACGTGTTTAATCTGATTCTCCAGCAATTTTTAAAATAACATCCCGGCCTACATGGTCTTGTACAGCGGACACGCTCGCTATGTGCTCACTTCCATCGTTCGCACCCAGCAGCTCAACAACTTTCATCGCCCCTGAAGTCTTAAGGTCTGGCAGTTAAACGCCTGAAATGCGATGTTCCGACATGCAGGAATTGGAATCTGCACATGTTGCAGCGTCTGTGGCAGCACCTCAGAGCCTTGCTGAAATACTTTTTGTATCCTTCCCCTGAACAACTATGTTGAATAATCTTTGTTTTCAGATCATTTAAGAGTTGTTTTGAGGAGCCCATGATGCCACTCATCATAGGAGATTCAAATAGGAGAACAACTTGCAAGTGGCCACCTTAAATACCTTTTCTCATGATTGGATACACCTGCCTATGAAGTTCAAAGCTCAATGAGGTTAAAAAAGCAATTTAATGCTTTAGTAAGTCAGTAAAGAGTAGTTAGGAGTGTTCAAATCAAGAAATTGATAAGGGTGCCCATACTTTTGCACCGGTCAAATTTTGTTTAAATGCGGAATGCACATTTTCTGTTAGTACAATAAACCTCATTTTAATCCAGAAATATTACTGAGTCCATCAGTTATTAGATATATGAAACTGAAATAGCTGTTGCAAAAACCCAAATTGTTATAAAGAAAGAAGGTTAACATTAATAGGGGTGCCCAAACTTTTTCATATGACTGTAGATAGATAGACAGATAGATAGATAGATAGATAGACAGATATATTGATAGATAGATAGATAGATAGACAGATATATTGATAGATAGATAGATGGATAGATAGACAGATAGATAATGGATAGATACCTTTCTAATTACACAGTTCATTATTAGCCATCACATATGAATTCTCGCAAAAGTTACGTACAAGCGAAATGAACAAAAAAGTCTTTATTGTAGACAAAAATGTACACAATAAATAGATTCATTCTGTAATTTTATTAGAAATTAATTATTGCACCTTTTTCTTTTGTCATCAAAGCTTGATACCTTTTCTCTTACAGAAGGCCCGTGGATCTTCTCTGTGCAGCATCCAGCAGCAGCCCCCATCATGTTTGCTTTCAATTTATCTTGCTATCATCATTCCATCTACTTGATCTTCTGATTACATTTTCCTCTTTGCTTTTTGCTAACAGTACCAAGGTTTTCAAGGAAGTAGTCCAAACGGGACTGTAAAAAATATAACTTCAAAATCATCAGACAACCCAATGTTTCAGTATATTCTCCAAGATGGACTTCAATTTTGGATTTTTGTGGTTACCTAGAAATTTCTTCACAACTTCTTTAACTTTTTCACGACCTTGGACATACCGGTACGTACCAGTAGGTCAGCCAAATGCTTGACTCCTTCTCAGGCTCGTTAAAGTCTCGTTTTAAATTACTTCAGTTTTGTCATCTCCTATAGGCCTGGCTCATGCAATGGAAAAGCTGATGCACTGTCTAGGATCCTCTCGACCGACACCATTCCAGTCACGTCTCCTAAGACAATTCTTCCAGATTCCAGATTCCTGGGAGTGATTCATAATCAAGACCTACTTAACAACATCAAGGAGGCATATGGTTTGGATTCTTTGCTAGCATGACTGCCTAGTGAAGAAAGTTTTGTCTATAAAAATTGTGTCTGGTTTCAGGAGCAATGTCTGTACATACCTGAAATGGTCAGATTGCAAGCACAACAGCTCGTTCATGACTCGACGATAGCGGGGCACAGAGGAGTTCTAAAGACTCAAGAGTTCCTTTCTCGGTTCTTTTCATGGCCTACTTACAGAAGAGATGTTTTAAACTACGTTACTTCATGTCAAGTCTGTGCGAGATTCAAGACACTACATTCTTCGCCTACATGTCTATTACAGCCCCTACCCATCCCATCCCGTTCATGAGGTTCCATTTCAATTAAACTTTATTGTGGAATTGCTAACCTCTAAAGGGAAGAATTCTGTTTTGGTGGTGGTGGACCGTTTAACAAAGGCAGCTCATTTTATCCCCTGTATCGGCTTACCCACTGTGAAACAGACATCTGACTTAATCATTCAAAATGTGTTTTGCCTGCATGGAGTACCAGATGAGGTCATTTCTGAGCAAGGGGTACAATTCAATTCAAAGTTCTGGCAAAATTTTTGTGCGACATTAGAAATTAAGGTTCCCCTTTCTTCTGACTTTCACCCCCAGACAAATGGACAAATCGAGCAGACCAACTAGACTCTGGAACAATATCTTTGCTACTTTATCTGACATCTACAGGATGACTGGGTGAATCTACTCCCACTGACTGAGTTTTCATATAATAACTCTCAGCGCGCTTCCACTAAGCAGTCCCCTTTTTCATCTAATCTGGGCTATCACCCTAACATTCTTCCTCGACTTCCCATAGATACACCCTTGCCAGCTGTGGCCGATCGAATCTCTTCTCTACAACAGAACCTTGATCTTCTAAGAGAGAATCTGGGATAGGCTCAGGAAAGGTATAAGAGAGCAGTGGATAAGTTTCGTAAGCCTGCACCAGCCTTTAAGTTAGGAAATTTGGTCTGGCTATCAACCAGAAACCTAAAGTTGAGAATTCCATAATCTAAATTGGGACAAAAGTACGTTGGACCCTACAAGATTGATAAGATTGTAAGTGCTGTTGCTTGTTGTCGTCAACTACCAAGAACTGAGAATTCACCCTGAATTTCACGTTTCCCTTTGAAAGGCAGTATCCAATACATTTCCTGGACATTCCCCTTCCCCTCCTGATCCAGTGGTAATTGATGGTCTGGAAGAATTTGTTGTGGAGAAGATCCTGAACTCCAAGTTTCACAGAAATCACCTACAATACCTGATTAAGTGGCAGGGCTACTCATTGGAAGACAACTCTTGGGAACCAGTTGACAACATTAATGCTCCTTGCTTACTCCGCCAGTTTCATCAGAGGTACCCGGTCAAGCCTGGTTCATCCACAGGCCATCCCTATGGAAGGAGTAATGTGAAGTTTTCAGACTATTTGCCTTGTTTTCTGTTATTTTCTTTTAATCAATTTTTTTCCGTCCTCCATCTTGCTTCCTTATCTGCTGCCCTCACCTTGTCCTCAGTCAATATGGATTCCTCAGCTTTTATGTTCCCACAATATTTCCTGCCAATTACCTGCTTAAGCAGCTTCAGCTGACTGACCAGAGATTCTGAATCCTGTCTGTAAGCAACCCTCCTGAAGCTACTAGTACGAACAACTTTCCAACTGGTTCTGTTCTGCTAGGGGTTCCCCTGCTACCTGCCAGCATTACCTGATTCCACTGGTAATAGGAGCCATCTTGGATTTCTGGAGCTCATCTCCACCCAGGTGCCCACCTGCATTGAAACTGATGCTTACATTGAAGTAAGAGAAACTCTGAACATTCATAGAGACATTTGCTATACCTTGAAAGTTTATGCCTGCCTATGTGATTCTGAGCTTTTGTATTTGCAACTCATCTAAACAATCTTCTGCTTGTGCATTTGCTTGTAATACAAGAACAATTGCAGAGCCTATGTCTCCTATGTTTCCTTGCACCCATGCACTAGACTCTATACAAATAGTATTCTACACATTACAGTATGTTTAGAATCAGCATGATAGCTCCAGTATAGATCTAGCTTTAGTTTATACATGAAAATTCTGGTGGTTGGTCCTCCTTAAATACTCACGTGATCCATCATGTGATGCCGGATATAGATTCATTCTATACTGATCACCCAAAGAGACAGGAAGGTTGCTATAAGACTAAAGAACTTTCTATTGGAGCCATGTCATGTGCTATCCAGTATTTGACTGCTTCTGTTGGTTGTTTATCCTCTTGGTGTCTTCCTTTAGTCGTGTTGATTTATGCTCCTGTGTTAGCATGTCATATGATATTGGTGTCCCCTGTTTGTCTATTTTCTGTGGGGTTACCACTCCGGTCCCATCCCTTCTCTCAACTGGGGGAAGGGGGTATTAAAGAATGTCTGGTCAAGAACAGGGCAGGCTGCTGGTCAAGACCTTCCCACCATCAGGTGTACCTTTGGGATAAGGGACAGTTATAGACTCCTCTAGCCTGAGGACCAATCTAGGAGTCCAGGGTCCCAGTTATCTCCGCCAGTTCCATGACAACCTGAGCTTGTCCTTTACGCCTTGGAGGTGGTTTCTTCCTCTGCACCAATTGTACTGTAGGAACATGTGTTTATCAATGCAGGGGGTGTGATCACAGACAACTGCATTCGCCTGTCCACAACCAAAGTGGACAAGCTTACGTTCATTAAAATGAGCCAGGCGTGGATCACACAGGACTAGTGAAGATCGACATGAGAGAAGGTAGAATCATGGCACGTGCTGTTGCATAAAAGCCTTTGCTTTATTGTAAACACATAAAAGGTGAGCGGGTCCAAGACCAGATGATGGCACTCTCGAGGATCATGGCTGTTTCGTACTGCTGCACTTCTACATACCCTGGGAAGCGTGTGCCACGATTCTAACTGCTGTCACATCAATCTTCGGTGGACTGGTTTCTTCTTGGTGAGCACCGCTGTACAGAGCCTTGGTGGTTATTGTCACTCCTCCTGTCCTCCGCAGCATTGAATCAGGTGACATGGTGACCGGTACTGCATCTGTCTTTTCTTGTTTGTCACACAGGACTAGTCCTCACCTTTGGCTGACTAGATGGCTATAACAACTGCAACCAGCCAGTGGTATACTTCATTTGCCATTCACATTCATAATGTTTTGAGGCCTCTGAAAATAAATAAATAAAAAAATAAGTACAAATAAAATAAAAAAAGGGTTGGCTACTTCCTGAGCCTCTTCCATCTGCATCACCACGTCCACCTCAACCTTACCCTCCTTCGCTTTGATCTCCGTCTCCTGGTTCAGGGCTTTTTTCTATTTTATTCTATGGGAATACATGCTCTTTATGAGCCTTTTGGTAAATTGTTTCTCTGTGAGTGAACTCTGCCAGTCTTGATTGTGTGGGTGAACTGGGAAAAACCAGGTTTGTAGGGGCCTTTTGAGAGTTGTTGTTCTGTAGGAGCACTCAGCCAATCTTGGCTTTGTTAGTCAACTCTAAAAACAGGCTATGTGTGGGCCTTCTGTTAAACCTGTTACTCTGTGGGAGAACTCTGCCAATCTTGAATGTGTGGGTGAACTGGAAATACAGGCTATATAGGGGACTTTTTTGCTAAACTTGTTGCTTTGTGGGAGAACATTGACAATCTTGACTGTGTGGGTGAACTGGGAATACGAGCTATGTAGGTTTCTTTTGTTAAAATTGGTGATCTTTGGGAGAGATCTGCTAATCTGAGCTGTGTGGGTCAACTCTAAAAACAGGATATCTACTGGCCTTTCATTAAACTTGTGGTTCTATGGGAGAACTCTGCCAGTCTTGACTGAGTGGGTGACCTCTTTAAGTCATTTCCCTATCCACATTTATTTGCAGGGCAATTGTCCTGCTTTTATCTCCATTTTGCTTCCTTGTGCATCTCACTGGCCCTCACTATAACTATTTTACAGCTATTGACGTCTATGAGTTCAGCATCCGGGGTAAAGTTTGGGTCAAGTTCGGGTCCAAAACTGAACTTTTTTTTAAAGTCTGACCAAACTTGGCTAACCCAAACATCCATGAGTTCGCTGATCCCTAATCATCACTAGATCTACATTATCTACACTATATTACAATGTGAATTCAACAAATACCCACCTATTGTTCATTCTTCATTTTTCTTAAATCTTCATTAGTTTCATCACTGTCTCAATATCCTTATTCCTTGCTCTTCTTAAATTTTATTATACAAGTTATATTTTTTTCTCCCTCAGCCTTCACTTTTAAATCCATTTTTCTTTATCTAATTTATCTTTAGTTACAATGGATATTTCCATCTTCAAGATTCTATCCCAATTTGTAGTAGGTGTAACAATAATAATATTAGCAAATGCCTTCAATTAGAAATGTAGCATAGTTCTTCTGATTCACTATATCACTTACCTCATTTTCAAAGCATTGCAGGACCTTAGGTATCCATCATTATGGCTGGAGATGAATTAAGCTTTCAAGGTTCATTTCGGTTTGGTTTATCAACTTTCATTTTTGTTCGCTGACGAACAGTTCAACAAACATATCCCAACCCTATTGAATTCAATGGAATGCAAAACCAAAGGAATAGACAATACCTTCAAGGGGGCCCAAAAGCTTCAAAACAGCTCAAATCACAGCCATTAGCTTTCTAGACTATGAAGAAATATTGAGGTGCATTAGTGACAGGTGTAGGCCTGCTGTGCTGAGAGCTCTCATACCTCATGCAACAGCTTAAACTGATTTTCTGCTCAGCCTCACTCATGTGGCACCAATATTGGCATCAATTGTCCCAGAGTGCAAAAAGTGTTGTGGTGCATCAGTCAGGCATGAGCCATGCATGAGACAGGGTCTGGGCCAGCATTTGCAGCTTTTAAAATAAAAGGTTGATGGGTGAGTGACTGATGTAGCACTGCTGTGCTGGGAGCCCTCATACCTCATGCAACAGCTCAAACTGCTTTTCTGCTTAGCCACACCCAGGTGGCACCATTATTGGCATCAATTGCCCCAAAGTGCCAATAGTGTTATGGTGCAGCAGTCAGGCAAGAACCATGCATGAGACAGGATCTGGGCCAGCACTTAAAGGTTTCAAATTAAGTTAAAATTGAGATGTAGGTGGGTGAGTGACTAGTGTAGGCCTGCTGTGCTGGGAGCCTTCATACCTCATGTAACAGCTCAAACTGATTTTCTGCTTAGCCACATTCAGGTTGAACCAATATTGGCATCAATTGCCGCAGAGTACCATTAGGTTGAGGCGCAGCAGTCAGGTAAAGGTCATGCATGAGACATGGTCTGGGCCAACATTTACAGTTTTAAAATTAGGTTAAAATTAAGTGGCGAGTGGGTGAGTGACCAGTGTACCATTCTCACATAATCAATTAATCAAGTTTTAAGCATGCAGCTGAGCCCAGGGAGTAACCCAGCCCACACCAGGCTTTCAATAGAGATTGTGCATTGACTGTGAGGTATCAATCACAGCAAGGGGCATGTCGGACTGGCTTGCATGTGCCAGCTTGTTCTAACAATGTTAATCACAGGGTAATAAAGCCATTAGTTTAAGTTAAGAATTGCAAAAACACAGATAAGAGAGGAATAGTTACTTATTGTTCTTAACCCTTACAACATGCTGTCTTCAGTAGAGATGAGCAACCCCCCTAGTGTTCGAGTTTGGTTTGGTTCGTCGAACGGCGGGTGTGTTCGGCGAACGTTCGATGAACGTTTAACGAACACCTTCGAACCCCATTGAAAACAATGGTAGGCAAACACAAACACATGCAAACACATTATAAATGTACACATACAGTTAATAAACATTGCCATTATACTTACAGGTCCCCGCGATGCGTTCTGCAGACTCTGCCTCCCGATGCTTTTCCTAAAGATCATCGCTGTGCCCTCACGGTAACCAGCACTGATGATAAGACTTTCCGTGACGTCGTCATAGCATGTGACCAGTCACGTGTCTATTATCTCATTAGCTACAGACTGGTCACATGGCTAGACGTCATGCTAGGTTCTGTCAGTGCATCTCTCCGGTATGCGGTGCTCGTTTGAGCATCTCCGTGTACCGGTGAGATGCTTGGGCACATGCTTGGCTCCCCGTTCCTGCATGTCAGCGCTCTTTACATAGTCAGCCCACATGCAGGGACTGGATGCCACAGCCGGTGAATAGCGACATGGGAATCAGGTGATTGGAGATCACCGTTGCTATAGTATTCCGCCTGTCAGATTACTATTGCAACGGTGGCAGCGGTGACGTCACCGCTTACAACCCACAGCCTCTGCTCACTCACTGAGTGATTAGACTGCACGGGAGCAGCAGCATCTTCCTCCCATGCAGTGCTGTCTGATGTAGCAGAGCTGCATGGGTTGAAGGAGAAAGAAGACAGAAGACCATGGATCGTGGAGGGGTGAGAGGGAATAATAAACATGGTGTCTCTAAGTGTGTCTGTGTATTTATTTCTATTAAAGTATTTTTTCTCTGTGTGGTGTCTTTTTTTTAACCCTTTATTGGAGATTCTTAATGACCGGGTCAAACTTGCCAGACATTAAGAATCTCTGGCTTAATACTAACTAGTAAAACAAAGCTAGTATTAACCCTTTATTACCCAGCAAGCCACCCAGCATCAGGGCTGCTGGAACAGTTGGAGACAGCGCCAGATGATGGCGCTTCTATGAAAGCGCCATTTTCTGGGATGGCTGCAGACCGCAATTTGCAGCAGAGGGGCCCAGAAAGCTCGGGACAACCTGTGTTGCGGATTCCAATCCCCAGCTGCCTAGTTGTACCTGGCTGGACACAAAAATGGGGCGAAGCCCATGTCGTTTTTTTTTTTTAATTATTTCATGACATTCATGAAATAATTAAATAAAGGGCTTCCCTATATTTTTAGTTCCCAGCCGGGTACAAATAGGCAGCTGGGGGTTGAGGACAGCCGTACCTGCCTGCTGTGCCTGGCTAGAATACAAAAACATGGCGAAACCCACGTCATTTTTTTTTGTGGGCAAAAAACTCCTGCATACAGTTCTGGATGGAGTATGCTGAGCCTTGTAGTTCTGCAGCTGCTGTCTGCTCTCCTGCATACACTAGTGAATGGAGCATGCTGAGCCTTGTAGTTCTGCAGCTGATGTCTGCTCTCCTGCATACACTAGTGAATGGAGCATGCTGAGCCTTGTAGTTCTGCTTCCCTTGTCTCTCCCTCCAGCATACAGTCCTGGATGCAGCATGCTGATCCTTGTAGTTCTGCAGCTGCTGTATGCTCTCCTGCATACACTAGTGGATGAAGTATGCTGAGCCTTGCAATTCTGCTCCCCCTGCCTCTCCCTCCAGCATACAGTCCTGGATGGAGGATGCTGAGCTTTGTAGTTCTGCAGCTGCTATCTGCTCTCCTCCATACAGAAAGACAGGAGACAGCAGCTGCAGAACTACAAGGCTCAGCATACTCCATCCAGGACTGTATGCAGAAGTTCTTTGCCCCCCAATACAATTACGTGGGTTTCGCCATGTTTTTGTATGCTAGCCAGGAACAGCAGGCAGCTACGGGCTGCCCCCAACCTCCAGCTACCTATTTGTACCCGGCTGGGAACCAAAAATATGAAATTATTAAAAAAAAAATGACGTGGGCTTCGCCCAATTTTTGTGTCCAGCCAGGTACAACTAGGCAGCTGGGGATTGGATCCGCAGCGCAGGATGCCCAAGCTTTCTGGGCACCCCTGCTGCGAATTACAGTCCGAAGCAGCCTCAGAAAATGGTGCTTTCATAGAAGTGCCATCTTCTGGCGCTGTATCCAACTCTTCCAGCTGCCCTGGCGACGGGTGGCTTGCTGGGTAATAATAGGGTTGGGGCTAGCTGTATATTATCAACTGGCCCCAAGCCCGAAATTCATGCTGTCACTATTGTCAATATTACACATGGCCACTAGAGATGAGCGAACCGGCCGTGGATCGGCTCGAGTTCGGTTCACCGAACGGAGGTCTCGTTCGAGTTCGGTTCGGCGAACCGGTTCCGCAAACCACTCGAAACGCATAGGAAACAATGAGAGGCAATCGCAAACACATAAAAACACCTAGAAAACACCCTCAAAGGTGTCCAAAAGGTGACAAACAACTCACAACACAACACAAACACATGGGAAAGTGACAAGAACAAATTCTCATGCGAAAACAAAACAGCGTTACGATGAAAAAGAGGAGGAGACACATATATAAGAGTATAAGCAAGGGAACATCGATGCCATTACTGTGCAACTTGAGCCTTACTCATTTTAAGCTTCCAATCTGGATAAATTGCCTGAGCTCGCCACGTACGCCTTGGGGATCTTGTCGTGTACTGCAGCCAGCGTTCTCTCGGAACCTGTCTTCAGTGCTGCTGGGGGGTCTGCTGACAGATAAGCACACGCGTCTGTCCACTGACAATGTGGACATGGCTCTCTGAGGACTTTTCTTCCCCTGGGTTATCCAGGGGAGGCGAAAGGCAGGCGTATTTTTGAGAGTGCTTCATGCAAAGCATCTTTTTCATTTTGAAAAGGGGGATCAACTGATGCCAGTCAAGTGGGGAGTGTGTGGCCCAATTAGTGGCAACGAGGGAGACTGTGATTGGAGTCCCCTCGCTGTGTTTCTCAAAGAACCAAGATGAACAAGTCATGGCTCTCAGAGGACTTTTCTTCCCCTGGGTCATCCAGCAGAGGCGAAAGGCAGGCGTATTTTTGAGAGTGCTTCATGCAAAGAATCTTTTTCAATTTGGAAAGGGGGGTCAACTGATGACAGTCAAGTGGGGTGTGTTTACACCCTTTTGTTACCGAGGATTTTCGAGACCTTATGCCTATTGCAGTGCCCCAAGAGCCGATGGCCATTCGCCACTCCTTCTCCAAGAAAGGGGTGCCCGCGCTACCACAGCAGGTCGCACACAACATCACCGATTCCTTGAGAAACTCTGTGTGTGACAGGGTGCATTTCACCACAGATACTTGGACCAGTAGGCATGGACAGAGGAGTTACATGTTGCTAATTGGGCAATGGGTAACTATGGTGAGAGATGGAGAAGGGTCTGCTGTACAAGTCTTTCCGTCCCCACGAGTTGTGTGTCAATCCTTCCTCTGTATGTACAAGTTCCTCCACTGCTTCTGCCTCATCAACCTCGTGTTGGTCCTGCACCTCAGCCCAAACCCTGTGTGGTCAGGCCACCCTTTCCTGTAACTGCGCCCAAGGAATCCCACACACCTCCTTACTATGCTGGCAGCAGAGCTCAAGGCCATCAGGCGGTCAAATGTTTACTTTGAATGTAGGGGAAATGTGAGACACTGCTGAGTAGTTGTGGACTGTTAGCTCTGTAGAGTAAGACCGAGTTTCATCAATGGTTGTCTCCACTCAACCAGCAGCCAGGGAATGCCGAGTGCGACAATGATGCAAACCAGTCTGCGGCCCTTCTTCAGGGCATTGTGACACACGTGCCTTGTATGGCTCACGTGTTGAACCTGGTTGTCTAGCAATTTTTAAAACACTATCCCGGCCTATATGGCCTTCTGCAGAGGGCACGGTGTAACACCTGCCTGGGTTAACACACTCAGACGGGCTGTAAAAGATAGGGTAGAGGGAAGCCACTCACCAAGCTGGACCCCCAGAACCCTGAAACCCTTTAACCCCTATACAGTTATTTTGAATGACACAGGGCCCAAGTTGATCAATACCTGTGGAAGGCTGCAGTTCCAGAGAATAGTAGTCATGCAGGGTCAAAACATTAATTGAGGAAGAGGAACAGAATGGGAGGGACAGGACTTAATCAGAAAACAAGCAGAGGTGAAATGCGAATCGGCCAACGAGGTACATAAACAGCAAGCAGGAAAAGTAGTCAGGTAACAACCACACAAACTCATAAAACTGAACTGGGGGTAACAGTAACCAGAGGTTCATAGCTATGTCTGGCAGTGGTCTGCAGACAGGAGGGGCCTAAAAAAGGGTGTGGTGTCTTCCCATTGGTTGTAGCTGAATGATGGTACTTCATCTGTGAGATACCCACCACCTGCATTCAGCCATTGGTTCTACATCTGTCAAGGTAACGCAGCCCAGTGGGTGACCATAACCTGCGTCCACCTGCGCCACTGGCGTCGACTCCTCTCCCATCATCAGCACTATGCACGAAAGGAACACGTTGTCACCTTGCGACAGGAGTACAAATTGACATAGCGGACTACGTTGGTGACTTAACAGCCGTGTGCGGCAATGATGCAAACATGGCTGCGGGCCTTCGTCAGGGCAATGTGACACACGTGACTTGTATGGCTCACGTGTTTAATCTGATTCTCCAGCAATTTTTAAAATAACATCCCGGCCTACATGGTCTTGTACAGCGGACACGCTCGCTATGTGCTCACTTCCATCGTTCGCACCCAGCAGCTCAACAACTTTCATCGCCCCTGAAGTCTTAAGGTCTGGCAGTTAAACGCCTGAAATGCGATGTTCCGACATGCAGGAATTGGAATCTGCACATGTTGCAGCGTCTGTGGCAGCACCTCAGAGCCTTGCTGAAATACGTTATGATGTATAACCTGGGCTAACTTCATCCAGTCCAGAGGTCGTGCGGATCACGCTGCTGGAGTGGTGTCAGATCAAGGACCTATGCACCCTTCTACACAGTTTACAAATGTCGACGAAGATGTTTAACACTGGCGATGCCATTCTCAGCATGACAAATTTGGTCATCTACATGATGGAGCACACTGTAAGCATTATTTGGAGTCAGGTGTTGGTCCAAGAGGAAGGGAGGAAGTACTGGAGGAGTCATATGCGGAAGGGATAACAAGATCTACAAGGTCCAGACGGTCAGCGGCACCTTGGCGGCAGTCATGGTACGGTGGGGGAGAGGGATTATCAAGGGCGCATAGTATCAGCAAAACAGTTGAGGAAGGTGCAGGAGCCCAGGAAGAAATGGAGGACGAACTGGCGATGGGCATGGAAGACTCAGCAGATTAGTGAGAGCTTGCTCACATTTCGGTTGTGCAAGGTTGTGGGGAGAGGGAAGAGGAAGGAGGCACGATTCTCACCTCTCCGCCACCAACACACCAAGGACTTGGTCCTCCTGGATGCTCAAGACACATGAGCGCCTTCTTGCTGCACTACTTACAACATGACCCTCGGACTGTACGAATTCCAAGTCATGCTGACTACTGGGTTGCCACACTGTTAGATCCCTGGTACAACACAAAATTTTGCGAAATAACTCCTGCCATTGAAAGGGACGCACGTATGCAGGAGTATCAGCAGAAGGTGTTACGCAATCTTACATCTGCTTTTCCACTAAACACCAGTGGTGCACAGAGTGAGTCTCAAAGCTTTTTCATCGATAGGAGGAAATGGTCTTACTTGTCCACATCGGAGGGACCGAGGGCTGGCTGCTGTGCTGAGACGGCGTTGAGTACGGTGTCTCTGCAGAGTTGCATTTTTGGTCATATACAAACTGAGTTGAAAAAGGATGCTGGTGGAAAGGGGAACAGGTGTGTTGGAAAGAGTAAAAAAGTTCGTGTCCGTGGGTTTGGTGGTTAAGCAACAGTAACATTTGCTGAAGAAACATCTGTTATGGTGGGACTGGCAGATTTGGATAAGGTGGTATATACTATGTTACCGCTATATAAAAAATATTAAGATGACAAGAAAGAGAAAGGTAGATATCCCAATCGCCATTCGGTGTCCACCGTGCTCACAGATGGAAAAGGAGAGGTTGACAACTGGAAGGTTAGGTGGAGGATACAGAGCAGGTTGACTCTGAAACAAATAGTGGCCTGAACCGAGTTAGACACCACTCGGATCTGGAGACTTGGAGCCCTGTTAGCGTGACAGGGTCCACACGACCGCCCAGCCCCGGAACTCCCTGTTAACAACACAGGGGCTATTGGTTATGCTGTCCTTGTGCATAGGGGACACACCTGTGGACAGCAGGCGCATCAGCAGCAGCAGGCCTGTTTATGCCACTGGGCTGCACTAGCAGGACTGGTAGGCCAGGAGCTGTTCTTGAATGTTCTGCGTTACCAACTATGGTGGCGGCCTGCATCGATGACCTATCCCTGCCTACCTCTGGCCTAAAGCCGCAATGGGTTCTACACATGGAGGTGTGCTCTTTCGGAGCATAATAGAAGACTGGGCACCTTCTTGTTGGCTCCAGCCCCTTTTATAACCTGAGTCCGCCCCAAACCAGGGTGGACCACAATGCACCTCCTGGAGACAAAAGCAGAGTGACACATCATGAGTGGCATTACTAGCGTCCTATCTTGAACTGCCACTTGAATGATGACCTCATGGCTGCCACAACCAAAACACCTCAACAGTCATCGTCTGACCAACAACAATGAGGTGACAAGTCATAGGGGCGGCCCTCTGCGAGCCTGTTGGGAGTGGCCTGGCCAAATTGTCAGGACACCTGATGCCCTGTGGTCTATATGGGCCCCCCACATCAGGGGCAGGGCCAAAGAGTTCATTACCCGACCTAGCCTCTGATGCAGTAAGTGCCTGAGCATGCTCAGTAGCATGAAATACAGTTTCTGAAAAAAAGACTATCCGCTTCAGCATGCTGTCTAGGCACAACACAGGACTTAGACCCGGCACGGAGTGCAAGTACCTGTGCAAAGAGGTTTTTCTCAGTCAGTGTGAAGCCCCACAGGTGTTGTGTTGGTGCATTACCTTCAGGGACTCCATGTGGAGGAAAAGTCTGGTCACATTTAGGTTGCTTCTTTATATGTATTTTCGTGACGCCACTCTCGGTATTGCGGTCAGTGGGGACCGCCACTGCAGTGTAAGGGGACATCTGGGGCTGATGTTGGGTGCAGTTAGTTTTAGTGGCCTCCCGAGAGTGAGTCAAGCACCAGGGCCCTGTGTAAGTGTGTTGAGCCGCAGGTCGCAGAATGACTCAGGCACAGTCCAAACGAGCATGCGCTGTAGCCTAAAATGAAGACTTTGCCTCAGGAATTACACAGTCAGGCAGAGCATACTCAGTTGGCGAAACACTGGAGTTAGGCTGCGGCTGGGGTAAATCGGCACACAGGAAGGAGCAACTGCGGAAACACTTCGTTCAATTGTGAGGGGAGTCATTTTGGAGTTTGGTGAGGAGTACCGTAATGCCAGTGAGCAGCATCCTGTGCCACAGACCAACATTCTTCTGGTGCTGTCTATACTGTTAACCATGATAGGAGCGTAAAGTCTGTATTTATGGCAACTGGACATCACATTACCCGGGTACGGTAGGCTGTGCCCAGACAGTAATGCGTGCACGCAACACTTTGTTTTATTATGAAAACACATATCTGTTCTTAGTAGGACGACTATATAGACAATCACACTTGCTGCCTCTGTACTGTCAAATTGTCACGTACATTTTAAATCATAGAGGGACAGCGACACATGTTTGCATTGAATGTTGCTTTTCAATATTTACGTGACTGTGTTGCAGAGATGTGTGGTTTGCATTCACACTGTTATCATCTGCCTTATCTGTGAGGCTTAAACTAACAAGGGTATTCAGGGTGGGTGATGTGTTTTGTCTATGTTTAGGTAGATAACTGGGAAGCTTTTGTGATGCGCCACTAGTAAGTTGTCTTCACACACACACATACACACACACACACACACACACAAACACACAATTACTGCTGCTACGCAGAGGGCTTAGCAAGCCCTTTCAAGCCATTTCAGTAGGCAACTGAATAGATTGTTCTATTATTTCAATTTAATGCATGGTTCTTATTGTTTGTTTTGGGAAAGTGAAAGAATCATTTATGAACCCAACTGCAAACAGTGCTTTTCATGTTGCGTGGTTTTGCTGCATACTGTGGATCCCACCAAATACAAGACTTAAAATGAAGCATAAGTCGGAAAGGGAATTTCACTGTGCTACAATGCGGCCTAGCAGGGCTGTGCAACCACCGCCTGCCCCATCATGTGCATCTGTGTGCTCTTCATCCTCTGTGACTGTGGGGACAGCAGTCACACATGCTTTTTCACACTGAACTTCCACCCCGTTACCCGTAAGCGGGAGTGTGATTGGCAGGTCGTCACTTGTTTTTTAAGTGCAAACAGATGGTATTGTTGAACTGTCAGACATCGAGAGAACCACCATTGGATGAAGGAAACATTATATCCACGCCTGCACCTTCGTGAAAGATTGGCTGGACTACCTGCATTTAATTATTGCGTTACACAAATGGAAAGGAGTGTAGAATGCACAGGTGTTGTACCTTGCTTGGCAGCAAAGGAACACTAACTTAGTATTCCAGATAATTTTAGGATAGCAGAAAAAGTATCAGCTCTTTGGGAAAATTAAATAGCGTGGCAAAAGTGGGCAGGTGGGTACAGTGGCTATGTTCTGTGTGTACCAGGACAGTAAAGGAAGCCTCACTTTCTATCCCTCCTAATGATGAAATGCAGCAAGGAATTCCCTGAGTTTGCTATAAAAATAGCATTGCAAAATGTGCATGAGGGTATCATGCAGAGGTGCTAGAAATAGCTTGGCACCAGTGGGGCGCAAATGGAGAACAACAGCCACTTTTTTGTATGCCACTAACTGACAGCATTTTTTGCTATTATTATAGCTTATTAAAAACAGAGCAGGAGGGGGTCATGCAGAGGTGCTAGAAATAGCTTGGTACCATTGGGGCACAAATGGAGTACAACAGCCACTTTTTGTATGCCACTAAGTTGCAGCATTTTTGGCTATTATTATAGCTTATTAAAAATAGAGCAGGAGGGTGTCATGCCGAAGTGCTAGAAATAGCTTGGCACCAGTGGGGCACAAATGGAGTACAACAGCCACTTTTTGGATGCCACTAACTGGCAGCATTTTTTGCTATTACTATAGCTTATTAAAAACACAGCAGGAGGGTGTCATGCAGAGGTGCTAGAAATAGCTTGGCACCATTGGGGCACAAATGGAGTACAACAGCCACTTTTTGGATGCTACTAAGTTGCAGCATTTTTTGCTATTATTATAGCTTATTAAAAACAGAGCAGGAGGGTGTCATGCATAGGTGCTAGAAATAGCTTGGCACCAGTGGGGCACAAATGGAGTACAACAGCCACTTTTTGTATGCCACTAACTGGCAGCATTTTTTGCTATTATTATAGCTTATTAAAAACAGAGCAGGAGGGTGTCATGCAGAGGTGCTAGAAATAGCTTGGCACCATTGGGGCACAAATGGAGTACAACAGCCACTTTTTGGATGCCACTAAGTTGCAGCATTTTTTGCTATTATTATAGCTTACTAAAAACAGAGCAGGAGGGTGTAATGCAGAGGTGCTGGAAATAGCTTGGCACCAGTGGGGCACAAATGGAGTACAACAGCCACTTTTTGTATGCCACTAACTGGCAGCATTTTTTGCTATTATTATAGCTTATTAAAAACAGAGCAGGAGGGTGTAATGCAGAGGAGTTAAAAATAGCTTGGCACCATTGGGGCACAAATGGAGTACAACAGCCACTTTTTGTATGCCACTAACTGGCAGCATTTTTTGCTATTATTATAGCTTATTAAAAACAGAGCAGGAGGGTGTAATGCAGAGGTGCTAGAAATAGCTTGGCACCATTGGGGCACAAATGGAGTACAACAGCCACTTTTTGTATGCCACTAACTGGCAGCATTTTTGGCTATTATTATAGCTTATTAAAAACAGAGCAGGAGGGTGTCATGCAGAGGTGCTAGAAATAGCTTGGCACCAGTGGGGCACAAATGGAGTACAACAGCCACTTTTTGTATGCCACTAACTGGCAGCATTTTTTGCTATTATTATAGCTTATTAAAAACAGAGCAGGAGGGGGTCATGCAGAGGTGCTAGAAATAGCTTGGTACCATTGGGGCACAAATGGAGTACAACAGCTACTTTTTGTATGCCACTAAGTTGCAGCATTTTTGGCTATTATTATAGCTTATTAAAAATAGAGCAGGAGGGTGTCATGCCGAAGTGCTAGAAATAGCTTGGCACCAGTGGGGCACAAATGGAGTACAACAGCCACTTTTTGTATGCCACTAACTGGCAGCATTTTTTGCTATTATTATAGCTTATTAAAAACAGAGCAGGAGGGTGTAATGCAGAGGAGTTAAAAATAGCTTGGCACCATTGGGGCACAAATGGAGTACAACAGCCACTTTTTGTATGCCACTAACTGGCAGCATTTTTTGCTATTATTATAGCTTATTAAAAACAGAGCAGGAGGGTGTAATGCAGAGGTGCTAGAAATAGCTTGGCACCATTGGGGCACAAATGGAGTACAACAGCCACTTTTTGTATGCCACTAACTGGCAGCATTTTTGGCTATTATTATAGCTTATTAAAAACAGAGCAGGAGGGTGTCATGCAGAGGTGCTAGAAATAGCTTGGCACCAGTGGGGCACAAATGGAGTACAACAGCCACTTATTGTATGCCACTAACTGGCAGCATTTTTTGCTATTATTATAGCTTATTAAAAACAGAACAGTAGGGGGTCATGCAGAGGTGCTAGAAATAGCTTGGTACCATTGGGGCACAAATGGAGTACAACAGCCACTTTTTGTATGCCACTAAGTTGCAGCATTTTTGGCTATTATTATAGCTTATTAAAAATAGAGCAGGAGGGTGTCATGCCGAAGTGCTAGAAATAGCTTGGCACCAGTGGGGCACAAATGGAGTACAACAGCCACTTTTTGGATGCCACTAACTAGCAGCATTTTTCGCTATTACTATAGCTTATTAAAAACACAGCAGGAGGGTGTCATGCAGAGGTGCTAGAAATAGCTTGGCACCATTGGGGCACAAATGGAGTACAACAGCCACTTTTTGGATGCCACTAAGTTGCAGCATTTTTTGCTATTATTATAGCTTATTAAAAACAGAGCAGGAGGGTGTAATGCAGAGGTGTTGGAAATAGCTTGGCACCATTGGGGCACAAATGGAGTACAACAGCCACATTTTGCATGCCACTAACTGGCAGCATTTTTGGCTATTATTATAGCCTATTAAAAACAGAGTAGGAGGGTGTCATGCAGAGGTGCTAGAAATAGCTTGGCACCAGTGGGGCACAAATGGAGTACAACAGCCACTTTTTGTATGCCACTAACTGGCAGCATTTTTTGCTATTATTATAGCTTATTAAAAACAGAGCAGGGGGGTGTCATGCAGAGATGCTAGAAATAGCTTGGCACCTTTGGGGCACAAATGGAGTACAACAGCCACTTTTTGTATGCCACTAAGTTTTCTCAGTGTTTGCTAGTATAATGGCTTAGTAAAAATGAGTTTGAGTGTGCAAAGGGCAGGAGGGTACAGTGGCAGGATTGTGGGTCAGTTTAGAGGAAAGGAAGCCTCACTTTCTATCCCTCCTAATGGGGAAATGCAGCGAGGAAGTCCCTGAGCTTAGCTACACAGACGCTCTTATCTGTAGCTGTTAAACTCTGTTTCCACGGACCTGACTGTCACCTATGGCTCTGAGCCTGCAGTTATTAGCCCTTACAAGGGCTAAAAGAAACTTCTATCCCTATTCTGTATAGCGCTGTGTGTAGAGCGTACACAGCAGTATCGGAGACAGGAGCTACGCCAGCGGTGACTGACACCCAGATGCAGAAGGCAGATAATGGCGTCATGACGGGCAGATACCCGTTTTTATAATGCAGGGACATGTGGCATGGACATCCTATCACACATGCCGTTGCTTCTCTGGCTAAAAGTCAACTTAGCTGTGTGTGTGTCTGGGATGGGCTGACATGCTGGCCCGCCCCACTACACGCGCGCGCTTAGGGAAGGAAGACAAGGAAAAAAAAAAATGGCGATCACCATTATCCCAGCAGCAGTGATCTGAACGCGCTGTGCCCGCAGACTATACGCTGAAGTTTCATAATAGTGTGAGTCACAGAGTGACTTACAGTATTACAGCGGAAAGCCACCTAGTAATTAGCTTGGCTTTTTGCTGCTAGAACCGTTCTCAAACGTAATTAGAACTATCGAGCTTTAGCAAAAAGCTCGAGTTCTAGTTCGATCTAGAACAGCCCCCAAAATCACTCAAACCGTGAACTGGAGAACCACGAACCACGAACCGCACTCAACTGTAATGGCCACCATGAATTTTTAGTACAGATAAACAAAACACAACACACAGAAAAATATTTTTCTTAGAAATAAAACACAACACAATTAGTGACTCCATCGTTATTGAAATAAAGAACCCCTCTCCGCAGTAATCCTGGGTCAAGGGTCATGCGCCGTCCAATTCGGATCCAATATCATCTGATCGGTTTGCTGGAAGGCAAAGCAATCAGATGATGTGTCAGGTTCAAGGGCCTAAATCACATGACACAGCAGCTGATTGTATAAATGGCTTTTATACAGTCAGCTGATGCATCAGTGCAAAAAAACCCAAAAAACAAACTGCACACTTCTGTGCAGACTCCCGTCCGACAGCAGCAGCTGATAGTTTAGCTGACCGGTTGGTAAAAAGCCGGCCCCACTGTTTGACTTATAGTGTCAGCTGATCATCACCAGGTCGGAGTGAGAGAAAAGAGAGAGAAAAGAGAGAGAAGAGAGAGAGAAGAGAGAGAGAGAAAAAAAAGAGAAAGAGAGAGAGAGAGAAAGAGACAGAAAAAGAGAGAAAAAGAGAGAGAGAAAGAAAGAGAAAAGAGAAAGAAAAAGAGAGAGTGAAAGAGAGAAAAAAAGAGAGAAAAAGAAAAAGAGAAAGAAAGAGAGAGAGAAAGAAATAGAGAAAGAAAGAGATAGAAAAAGACAGAAAAAGAGAGAGAAAGATAGAGAGAAAGAGAGAGAAAAAGATAGAGAGAGACAGAAGAGAGAGAAGAGAGAGAGGAGGGAGAAGAGAGAGAGAGGAGAGAGAGAGAAGAAAGAGAGAAGAGAGAGGAGAGAAAGAGAGAAGAGAGAGAGAGAAGAGAGACAGAAAAGGAAAGAAGAGGAGAGAAGAGAGAGAGAAGGGAGAGAGAGAGAAGAGAGAGAGAAGAGAGAGAGAGAAGAGAGAGAGATGAGAGAGAGAGAAGAGAGAGAGAAGAGAGAGAGTAGAGAGAGAGGAGAGAGCAATGCCGCCTCATTCCGTGAACTGTTTCGATTTTAGAAGTGTGTCCCGCGGCGGCTCACAGCTGATGTCCGGCTCCTCCCCTCAGTGCATAATTAAATTAAATTATAATTATAAATAAATAATAATTATAATTTAAAATTAACTTAAATTCTTTACTAGGACAGCCAGGACTCGAACTCGTGAAGTAATTCTCCTTAGGTGGCAGCTCTACCCATTACTACCTGAGTGAAGTCTCTGGTGACAGCGCGGCTCATGTCAGTTGCTACGTGGATCTGACACAGAGCGCTCGTGTGCTACGGCGCTCCCTGTCAGCTTCATGTAGCATAGCTGAAAGCGTCGTGTGGATTTCTTCAGACCTGGGTTGTTGTTTGGGGATCAATAAAGAGGTAAATGAGGAGGGGTTTTTGGCTTTCATTCCAAATAAAGGATTTTTCGCTGTGTGTGTTTATTTACTTTCACTTACAGATTAATCATGGAAGATATCTCGGGGAGACGCCTGTCATGATTAACCCCTTATTACCCCAATTGTCACCGCACCAGGGCAATTCGAGATGAGCTGGGTAGAGTTCCGGGACTGTCGCATCTAATGGATGCGGCTATTCCGGGCAGCTGCTGGCTGATATTGTTAGGGTGGTGGGCTCCCCATAACGTGGCGCTCCCAATCCTGACAATACCAGCCTCCAGCCGTTTGGCTTTATGTTGGCCGGTATCAAAATTCGGGGTTTGCAACCAATCATGGGCGAGAGTGGGCAGGGAAAGCAGGGAATACCAGATTGAATAATGAGCGGCAACCATTTTCAAAAGAGGAAAAGCCGCCGTAGGTTTGTGACAGCCGTGCAGCGCCGCGCCAGTGAATTGGTGAGTAGGAAAGAGAAAGGGATTGTGCTGGGGACGCAGGACGCATACAGATACGCTACGTGCACACATAGCCTTACTGTGAAAAGCCACACTTTTGGTGACAGAACCGTTATTGAACGGTAACTCGAACTGCCGAACTTGAAGCAAATCGTTTGAGTTCGTAGAACGACTCAAACATCGCCCAAAACAACTCGAATTTAAAATTGGCGAATGGTTCAAACCGAACATCGCTCAACTCTAGTCCTCAGCTTTCAAAACCTGCAGACAGTTTCAGATTAAGGGACACTTTAAGGTTCCTGGAGTTCCTAGCTGCTGGGACATCTGGAACCTTTGAACTCTGCTGAGAGTTCACCGCCTCCAGATGTCCCAGCAGCTGGGAACTCCATGATAAATAGTAATTTAAAATAACAATAATAATTTTAAATAGTTAAAAAAATATTGTAGGGTAGCCTCTATTTTTGATAACAAGCCAAGATAAAGCACACAGCTGCTTGCTTTACCTGTGCTGGTTATCACAAATGGGCAGTGGATTACATGTCAAAGTTGTGTAATACTCTGACAACATTGTTTTCAGAAGCGACCTGTGTTTCAGAGATGCATCCAGACATGTTCCACATGCTGTTCCCATTTAATGTCAGCACTTTTCCATCCATTTCAGCATTTTTACAGTCCTGCAAAACATTCTGGGAGAATCCTGCAGAAAATAATTTGAGTTTCCCATTGACGTACATCAGATTGTTTATTCGTGACGATATGACACAAATAGTACAAAATAGTAGAAGCGAATAATCCGAAGCCGAATCTTTCACTATTGGCTTATCACTAAGGCAACTGCACAGGAGAACTTTCTCACAGCAGTGTAACTGACATCCCGGCATGAGCGGGGAGTGAAGAGATGTGGAAAAGAAACTGTCCCTGTTCTAACGTTAACTTATTTCTTTGAATATATATGTCCCTTACATTTCTATGGGCATGCTCCCACTAAGTAATGGTCCTGGACTAGTTTGTTGACCATAGACAGGGGGACAATTAACCTATTAAACTTAGCTTTCAAACACAAGTGCAATTCAATAAATTAGAATATCATCAAAAAGTAAATTTATTTCAGTAATTCAATACAAAAAGAGAAACACATATATTATATAGAGTTATTACAAAC
Organism: Anomaloglossus baeobatrachus; assembly: GCF_048569485.1. Taxonomy (NCBI): domain Eukaryota; kingdom Metazoa; phylum Chordata; class Amphibia; order Anura; family Aromobatidae; genus Anomaloglossus; species Anomaloglossus baeobatrachus. Next base: position 353,173,247 of record NC_134353.1, read on the forward strand.
AGAATGATCTATTTCAAGTGTTTATTTCTGTTAATGTGGATGATTATGGCTTACAGCCAATGAAAACCTAAAAGTCATTATCTCAGAAAATTAGAATATTATTATTATTATTATTAGAATAAGACCAACTGAAAAAAATAATTTTAAACTTGTGACCTAGTGTTGGCCTACTGAAAAGTACAGTGGGTACGGAAAGTATTCAGACCCCTTTACATTTTTCACTCTTTGTTTTATTGCAGCCATTTGGTAAATTCTAAAAAGTTCATTATTTTCTCATTAATGTACACTCTGCACCTCATCTTGACAGAAAAAAAAACAGAAATGTAGAAATTCTTGCAAATTTATTAATCAAGAAATACTGAAATATCACATGGTCTATATAAGACCTCACAGCTCACAGGGCATGTCAAACCAAATGAGAATCATGAGGTCAAAGGAACTGCCCAAGGAGTTCAGATATAGAATTGTGGCAAGGCACAGATCTGACCAAGGTTACAAAAGAATTTGTGCAGTACTCAAGGTTCATAAGAGCACAGTGGCCTCCAAAATCCTTAAATGGAAGAAGTTTGGGACCACCAAAACTATTCCTAAACCTGTCCATCTAGCCAAACTGAGCAATCGTGGGAGAAGAGCCTTGGTAAGAGAGGTAAAGAAGAACACTGTGGCTGAGCTCCAGAGATGCAGTAGGGAGATTGGAAAAAGTTCCACAAAGTCAACTATCACTGCAGCCCTCTACAAGTTATGCCTTTATGGCAGAATGGCCAAACGGAAGCCTCTCCTCATTGAAAGACATATGAAATCCTCCATAGAGTTTGCAAAAAAACACATGAAGGACTCCCAAACTATGAGAAATAAGATTCTATGGTCGATTAAGACGAAGATAGAACTTTTTGGTGATAATTCTAAGCGGTATGTGTGGAGGAAATCAGGCACTGCTCATCACCTGCCCAATACAATCCCACCAGTGAAACATGGTGATGGCAGCATCATGCTATGGGTGTGTTTTTCAGCTGCATGGACAGGATGACTGGTTGCAATTGAAGGAAAGATGAATGTGGCCAAATACAGAGATATCCTGGAAGAAAACCTCTTTCAGAGTTCTCTTGTCCACATACTTGACCGAAGGTTCACTTTCTAACAAGACAATGACCCTAAGCACACAGCTAAAATAACAAAAGAGTAGATTCAGAACAACTGTGTGACCATTCTTGACTGGCTGAGCCAGAGCCCTGACCTAAACCCAGTTGAGCATCTCTGGAGAAAGCTGAAAATGGCTGTCCACCAATGTTCACCATCCAACCTGATGGAACTGGAGAGGATCTACAAGGAAGAATGGCAGAGGATCCCCAAATCAGGTGTGAAAAACTTGTTGCATCATTCCCAAGAAGACTCATGGCTGTACTAGCTCAAAAGGGTGCTTCTACTCAAAACTGAGCAAAGGGTCTGAATACTTATGACCATGTGATATTTCAGTTTTGTTTTTTTTTTTAATTTGCAAAAATGTCTACATTTCTGTTTTTTTCTGTCAAGATGGGGTGCAGAGTGTACATTAATGAGAAAAAAAATGAACTTTTTGAATTTACCAAATGGTTGGAATGAAACAAAGAGTGAAAAATTTAAAGGGGTCTGAATACTTTCCATAAACACTAACAATAAAAGAGGGAGAGCCAACACTGCTTAAGAATGGCGAATGGCATGCAACAAATGAAAAGTGTAAATTCACAAATTATTCTAACTGTACTATAATGCAAAATGAGATTTTTAGCAAACAATTGATACATTTTTTGAGCCACCCCTACCACATCACAGCAAATCTCAATAGGGGGGTCCTACTCTATATTTTATATTTTCATTGTGCCATGCAGCCTCCTAATTACCATATTTGTCGCTTTATAAGACGCAGCTGATTATAAGACACACCCCCAAATTTGATGAAGGAAAAGAGAATTTTTTTTTTAATGTTAAATGGGGTCCATCTTATAATACCAGTGTACGTCTAACAAATCATATAGGGTATATGTCCCTCATAGCCCCCATCCTAAAATTAGCCCCCCTTAATCTGGATATGGCCCCCTTATATTGTATATAGCCCCCTTGTGCTGGGACACGTCCCCCAGTGATGTCACATGTCCCCCATTGATGACACACATCCCCTATTGCTGGCACATGTCCCCTATATATGGCACATGTTCCCCTGTGCTGCCCATCGCCCCCTATGGATTGCACACGTCCCCCTGTGCTGCCCATGGCCCCTATAGATGGCACACCTCCCCTGTGTTTGATATGGCCCCCTTGTGTGCTGCCCATGGCCCCTCTAGATGGCACACCTCCCCTGTGTTAGATATGGCCCCCATGTGTGCTGCCCATGGTCACTATAGATGGCACACCTCCCCTGTTACATATGGCCCCCATACTGCTGCCCATGGCCACTATAGATGGCACACCTCTCCTGTGTTAGATATGGCCCCCATGCTGCTGCCCATAGTAAAATAAAACACTTTCCTTACCTTCTCAGCGCTGTCCCTCCTTGTGTCTCCCTCCGTGCTGCTGCTCTACCTCCACTTCCTGGTTCTCAGTGCCGGTCATGTGATCGGCACAGCAGAGTGATATCATCTCTGTGTGCCTGATCACAGACAGCAGCAGCAGAGACACGGGGAGATCAGCGCTGGAGGTAAGTAAAGCTTTTTTTATTTTACTATGGGCAGCAGTATGGGGGCCATATCTGTTACGAGGGGGACCCGGGGAAGCGTGCCAAGATGGTATATGGACAGCTTCCGCCGGTCAAGGTCCACTGTGCGGTGTAAGGGACCGCTGCTATGGTGGGAGAAGAGTGAGCGGGTTGCTGCTAGCGATCGTCTGGAATGTCACAGACGATCTGCGTACACCTGTCCGCCCTAACCCGTGAGGGTTGTATGGCACGGGGCTCACAACTCGGTGTACCTGTTGCACGGGGACGCACAGAGGTGCCTATGCACGTGTGCCAGCGGAAGTCACAGGAATATGGCACGAGGGTAGCACAGAGGTGCCCACGCACGTGTGCTTCAGAAACCAGGTGAGTCCGACAGAGATTCAAGGAGCTCACCTGGGACAGGAACACAGCCTGTTCAACGGAATACTGCCGGAGCAGCAAGGCAGGGGCGAGACCTGCAAAATACAATGACGTCTGTACAGTGGCGTGGCAGCACGCTGCCAGACATCCAAACATAGAAGGATGGTCGCGCGCCGCCATGATGGCAGGAGGGGTTTTTAAGGAGATGTAGCTCCAGCCAAGGGCGGGCGCGAGACGGATGTGACCCAATCATGATCTGTGACGTCCTGGCCCGGCCAGTCAGGATTCAGCACATCACCAGCCTCGTTATCTGGCCGTGTGATACCAGTGAGCGAATCAGAAGACGTCACGTGGGGCACATGCAAAACCTCCTGCCTCTGGGTCATAAAGGCAGGATCTTCGGTTTCACAATGTGCAGAGCTAAGGGAAGTCTTGCTGCTTCCCTGAGCATCTATCCTTTGCACACTGTGCAACCACACCGACCCTCTGCGATGCCGAGCAGGAGGGCACGTGGCAGGCAAGGGGTGGGAGACCACTCCATTCCTTACAAGGAGTAAACCACTAGGTGTCACCCTACTGCTGCATCTAGGAGGAGGAAACTCCTGCAGTCTCCCAGACCTTTGGCGCTGCTGAGCAGGAGGGCTTGCGGCAGACAAGGAATGGGGGACCACCTCATTCCTTGCAAGAGGAGAGCCACGAGATGTAACATTACCCCCCCCGTCTAGGGCCCCCCCGCCGCCTGTGCTCAAAGGCTGCTACCAAACACGGAGCGTGGACATGATCCTCCAATTCCCAGGTCCTATGCTTCGGCCCACGACCGACCCACTCCACGAGGAAGTACCTCTTGCCCTGAACGATTTTTGTTTTAACCAACCTCGCTACTTCAGGGTTGTCGGACGAGGAGTCGGCCGTCGGCCACCAATCATGCCTGGCCTCTAGAACTCTGGTCCTTTTGGACCTGAAGAGGCCCACGACCTTGGAGGTATGGTCCCAGGAAAGTACATCATTCCGTAACCTAGGGGGAACGAGAGTCTGGCCAGGTGGCACCAGGTCTAGAGGAGTGGGTGACCCGGTGGTCCCGAGGTGTTCCTTACATGACCCTGCCCAGGACGAGATTTCCCCTGTTGTCCAGTTGAGTATCGGAGCATGCCGTTTCAACCAGGGGAGTCCTAGTAGGATCTCATCCGTCCCTTCTGGAAGCACCAGAAAGGACACCTGCTCATGGTGGCCTGGTGGTACATCCATCCTGAGAGGGACGGTGATCTGGGTAATGGGTTTGACAAGTAGGGACCCGTTGACTACCTGGACACTGATTGGTTTAGGCAACAGGACCAGGGGAACAGAGTACCTAGTTGCCAGGGAGGCTGAAATGAAATTGCCGTCAGCGCCAGTGTCTAAGCAAGCCAGGGCAGGGAAGACAGTGGTGCCGAACTGCAACTGGGCGCTGAGGGTTAATTTAGAAGGAGAGGCAGCGTCTAGGGTTCCTCCTCTGATGGAAACCAGACACTGTCTCTTTTCCGATGGTTTTGAACATCGGGTAGCTACATGTCCCCTCTGCCCACAGGCAAAGCAAACGACCGGCGGCCGAGAGCCTGTGGTAGAGGAGACCACTTTGGAGACTTCCATGGGCTCCACAGAGTCATCAACAGAACTGGCTGGGAGACTGGTCTGGTGGGGAAGGAGAGTCAGAGGCTCTGTAGGCCAGGTAGACGTGGGTGCCGAAGAGACCTCGAGCCTCCGCTCCGCGTGGCGGATGTCTATGCGAGAAGCAAGCCGTATCAAGGCCTCTAAGGTGGTCGGCACATCACGCGTGGCCAGCGCGTCTTTGACGAACCCTGCCAGACCCTCCCAGAACACAGGGACAAGGACTTTATCTGGCCAGTCCAGCTCTGCGGCGAGTGTCCTGAACTGCACCGCAAAGTCCCCGACTGAAGTGGACTTTTGCCGAAGGCGTAGGAGTCGCAGCGCGGAGTCATGGGTGACTTGAGGCCCGAGGAATATCTTTCTCATGGCCTCAAGATAAACTGGAAGGTGATTCACCACCCGATCTCCGCGCTCCCACAACGGCGTGGACCATTTTAGCGCTCTCCCTGTGAGCAGGGACTGGACGAATGCTACTTTCGCCTTCTCAGTAGCATAAAGAGTGGCGGACATCTCCAAGTAGGTGGTAACCTGGTTTATGAAACCACGGCACTCGGAGCTGTCCCCGTTGAAGCGCTCTGGGAGCGCAAGGCGAGGTGACTTTCCGCTCAATTCCACAGCCTGAGTAGCCGCTTGGGTGGCAATTGTCGCTAGAGCAGCCTTATCGGGGGAAGACCGCTCCACAGCTGCCAATCGTGACTCCAACTGCTGCACATAACGCAGCAACTGCTGCTGCTCTTCTGCCATAGCCAGACCTTTGGCGCGACCGTAATGTTACGAGGGGGACCCGGGGAAGCGTGCCAAGATGGTATATGGACAGCTTCCGCCGGTCAAGGTCCACTGTGCGGTGTAAGTGACCGCTGCTATGGTGGGAGAAGAGTGAGCGGGTTGCTGCTAGCGATCGTCTGGAATGTCACAGACGATCTGCGTACACCTGTCCGCCCTAACCCGTGAGGGTTGTATGGCACGGGGCTCAGAACTCGGTGTACCTGTTGCACGGGGACGCACAGAGGTGCCTACGCACGTGTGCCAGCGGAAGTCACAGGAATATGGCACGAGGGTAGCACAGAGGTGCCCACGCACGTGTGCTTCAGAAACCAGGTGAGTCCGACAGAGATTCAAGGAGCTCACCTGGGACAGGAACACAGCCTGTTCAACGGAATACTGCCGGAGCAGCAAGGCAGGGGCGAGACCTGCAAAACACAATGACGTCTGTACAGTGGCGTGGCAGCACGCTGCCAGACATCCAAACATAGAAGGACGGTCGCGCGCTGCCATGATGGCAGGAGGGGTTTTTAAGGAGATGTAGCTCCAGCCAAGGGCGGGCGCGAGACGGATGTGACCCAATCATGATCTGTGACGTCCTGGCCCGGCCAGTCAGGATTCAGCACATCACCAGCCTCGTTATCTGGCCGTGTGATACCAGTGAGCGAATCAGAAGACGTCACGTGGGGCACATGCTCAACCTCCTGCCTCTGGGTCATAAAGGCAGGATCTTCGGTTTCACAATGTGCAGAGCTAAGGGAAGTCTTGCTGCTTCCCTGAGCATCTATCCTTTGCACACTGTGCAACCACACCGACTCTCTGCGATGCCGAGCAGGAGGGCACGTGGCAGACAAGGGATGGGAGACCACTCCATTCCTTACAAGGAGTAAACCACTAGGTGTCACCCTACTGCTGCATCTAGGAGGAGGAAACTCCTGCAGTCTCCCAGACCTTTGGCGCTGCTGAGCAGGAGGGCTCGTGGCAGACAAGGAATGGGGGACCACCTCATTCCTTGCAAGAGGAGAGCCACGAGATGTAACACATATCTAACACAGGGGGATCATGTGCGATCAAAGGAGGGCGCAGGCAGATATAATATGCGCCGCTGCCCAAGCCCATCGCTGCAGTGCGGTTCCAGCACCACGGTGATGGACAGCGGCAGTGCATATTATATGAGTGGGAGCAGGAGATCAAAGGCTCCCTCCTGCAGTTTTCACAAGCGCCCAGCACCCTCCAGAGCTGCCCCCACCTCCCCTGGACCCTGCAGTATATATATATATATATATATATATACCCCCTGTATATTCTGATTATAAGACGCACCCCCTACTTTCCCCCAAAATTTGGGGGAACAAAAGTGCGTCTTATAAAGCTAACCATACGGTACATTAAAAGCAGAACTATATTGAAGCAACACATATACCTGTAACATTTCAAAACTGCTTCCATGTTGCAAAAACAGGCAGCTGCGAATAAAGGCAGCCCAGGTCCCAGTATGTGCAGCAGGTTTCCTTATCCACTGTATGTACAGTAAATGCCCTCAATGCTTGGTCGGGGCTCCTTTTGCATGAATTACTGCATTAATGCGGCGTGGCATGGAGACGATCAGCCTGTGGCACTGCTGAGGTGTTATGGAAGCCCAGATTGCTTTGATAACAGCCTTCAGATCACCTGCATTGTTGGGTCTGGTGTCTCTCATCGTCCTCTTGACAATACCTCATAGATTCTCTAAGGAGTTTAGGTCAGGCGAGTTTTCTGGCTAATCAAGCACAGTGATATTGAGGAAATTAAACCAGGTATTGGTACATTTGGCAGTGTGGTCAGGTGACATGTCCTGCTGGAAAATGAAATTTCCATCTCCAGAAAGCTTGTTGACAGGGGGAAGCATGAAGTGCTCTAAAATTTCCTGGTAGACGGCTGCGTTGGCTTTGGTCTAAATAAAACACAGTGGACCTACACTAGCAGAGGACATGACTCCCCAAACCATCATTGATTGTGGAAACTACACACTGGACAGCAAACAGCTTGGACTCTGGGACATCTCCAAATGAAATGCAAATGCAAAATTTACTTTCATCTGAAAACAACACCTTGGACCACTGAGCAGCAGTCCAGTTCTTTTTCTCCTTGGCCCAGGTAAGACGCTTCTAGTGTTGTTTATTGGTCATGAGTGGCTTGATACAAGGAATGTGATAGTTGCAGCCCATGTCTAGAATATGGCTATGTGTGGTGGCTCTTGAAGCACTGACTCCAGCAGCAGTCTACTCCTTGTGAATCTTCCCCAAATTTATGAATGGCCTTTTCTTCACAATACTATCAAGGTTGCGGTTAACCTGGTTTCTTGTGAACCTTTTTCTACCACACTTTTTTCCTTCCACTCAACCTTTCATTAATATGCTTAGATACAGCACTCTGTGACTGTCTTCTGGACAACTGTCAAGTCAGTAATCTTCTCCATGATTGTGTAGCCAACTGAACCAGACTAAGGGACCATTTTAAACACTTAGGAAGCCTTTGCAGGTGTTTTCTGGTAATTATTCTAATTTTCTTTGATAATGAGTTTTGGCTTTTCATTGGCTGTAAGCCATAATCATCAACATTAACAGAAATAAACACTTGAAATAGATCCCTCTATGTGTAATGACTCTATATAATATATGCGTTTCCTTTTTTGTATTTAATTACTGAAATAAATTAACTTTTTGATGACATTCTAAGTTATTGAGATGCACTTGTACATTTAGTGCTTAGGGCTCATTCACACATCCTTCTTTTTGCCGGTTTCGCGGATCCGGCGCGCTCCCGTACAGTGAATACAGTACAATGACAGCGCTGTAACTTTCGGGTCGCATGCGCCGGTCACATGACAGGACGTGACTGGCGCTTGTTGCGCTGTCATTGTACTGTATTCACTGTACGGGAGCGCGCCGGATCCGCGAAACCGGCAAAAAGAAGGATGTGTGAGTGAGCCCTTAGGGATAATACAAGCATCATTAATGAGGGTATTAGGAGGTTGACAAAGTGCTTGTATACCTTCTAGGGGTAAATCTCAATCTTAACTTGGCTTCTAAATTTCTTATAACTTTATTAAGCATCTTTGAGATTTCGTAGAAAAAATATCTGATGAATAGTCATCACCTCCTAACAAATTGAACTTTGTGAGAGAGTTTTTATTGCTTACGGGTATAAGAGTAACTGCTGAAGAGAACACTATTTTGATTTATGTGGGGGTAACTACAAGGCTATTCTCAAACATCCCAGGTTGCATTGTAGATAGGGACGAGCAGAGTGTTTTGTCTGGCTCCTTGATTTTATAGTAGCCTTCTAGAAATGGGTAAGAATTTCCAAGGTTGAGGTATATTAATAAGTCATAACAATAAAACCCCTGTTAAATATTGCATAGGTCTCCCTAGTGCTGCTGAAACAACTCACATTTATCGAGGTATGGTCTCCATCTTAAGGGCTCGATTCCACTTGCGTTTTGCAGGGATGAGCGCAATCCGATAAAACATGGAATTGCACTCGCACCAGTGCAAAACTATGAGACAGTGTCCATCTGCAATTGAATTCTCATGCCATGTCGGCATGAGAAATGAATTGCTGCATTTGGCATTGAGTCTTGGCTAGAGATGAGCGAACCGGTCCCGGTTCGGCTCGAGGTCGGCTCGCCGAACGGGGGTCCCGTTCGAGTTCGGTTCGTCGAACGTTCGACGAACCGAACTCGAACGTATAGGCTAGAATAGGAGGCAATCACAAGCACATAAAAATGCATGATAAATGTACACAAACAGTTAATAAACATTGCCATAACACTTACCGGTCCTCGCGATCCCTTCTGCACTCTGTCTCCTGCCGCTATTCCATCCGATGATCGCTGAATCCTCCCGGTGACCTGCACTGCCAGCAGAGATGCAGGACCTATCGTGACGTCAAAATAGCCATGTGACCAGTCACGTGGCTATTATCTCATTGGCTACAGACTGGTCACATGACTATGACACGTCATGTAGGACCTGCGAGTGCATCTCTCCGGTACACGGTGCACATATGTGTATCGCCGTGTACCGGCGACATGCTCTAGCACACGGTCGACTCCCCGTTCCGTTAGGGACCGGCTGACACAGCCGGTCATTAACGGAGATCAAAGCAACGCAGTTAGCGGTGATGTCACCGCTAACCGCGGCTCCGAGAGCACCGTTGCTATGGTAACGCGTCTGTCAGCGTTACCGCTGTTACCGCTGACAGCCAGCACTGATCACTCACGGAGTGAAGGCTGCACGATTGTAGTGAGCATTGTAGTGAGGATGGAGGTTCCCCAGCCCCAAGTGATGAGCTGGTGAATCTCATCCTCACTACAATCGTCACTACTACTACACTAGAAAGAAAGAAGACAGAAGAGCAGGATCGTGGAGGGCTGACAGGGGGTAATAAAGATGGAGTCTCTAATGTGTCTGTGTATTTATTTCTATTAAAGTATTTTTTCTCTGTGTGGTGTTTTTTTTAACCCTTTATTGGAGATTCTTAATGGCCGGGTCAAACGTGCCTGACATTAAGAATCTCTGGCTTAATACTGGCTAGTAAAACAAAGCCAGTATTAACTCATGATTACCCAACAAGCCACCCGGCTCCAGGGCTGTTGGAAGAGTTGGATACAGCGCCAGATGATGGCGCTTCTATGAGAGCGCCATTTTCTGGGGCGGCTGCGGACTGAAATCCGCAGTAGAGGCGCCCAGAAACCTCGGGCTAACCTGTGCTGCGGATTCCAATCCCCAGCTGCCTAGTTGTACCCGGCTGGACACAAAAATGGGGCGAAGCCCACGTCATTTTTTTTTTAATTATTTCATGAAATAAGTGAAATAATTAAAAAAAAAACGGGCTTCCCTATATTTTTGGTTCCCAGCCGGGTACAAATAGGCAACTGGGGGTTGGAGGCAGCCCGTGGCTGCCTGCTGTACCTGGCTAGCATACAAAAATATGGCGAAGCTCACGTCCTTTTTTTTGTAGTTTTTTGGCAAAAAAAATAAAAAATGCTTCCCTGGATTTTCCATTGCCAGTGAAGGTAACACCAAGCAGTGGGGGTTAGCAGCCAGTAGCTGCTTGGATTACCCTTAGCTAGCAATACAAAAAATGCAGCGGGAGCCCATATATATTTTTTTTAATTATTTATTTAAATAACTAAAAATAAAATGGGCTTCCCTGTATTTTGATTGCTAGACATCACAGTGCTGTAAAAATAAATCTTTAAAAAAAATGACGTAGCGCTCCGCGGTATTTTTGATTCTCAGTGCAGATAAAGCAGACAGCTATGGGTTGCCACCCCCATCTGCCTGCCGTTACCTTGGTTGGCAATCAAAATACAGGGAAGCCCATTAATTTTTTCTATTTAAAAAATGGTTAAAAAAAAAAATGACGTTGGGTCCCCCCATTTTTGATAGCCAGCTAGGGTAAAGCAGACGGCTGTAGCCTGAAAACCACAGCTGGCAGCTTTACCGTGGTTGGGGATCCAATGTGGAGGTCCCCTCAGGCTCTTTTTTATAATTATTTTATAAATATTAATAATTACACAATAAAAGTAGGGTCCCCCCCAAATTGGATCACCAGCCAAGGTAAAGCGGACAGCTGTGGTCTGGTATTCTCAGGGTGGGAAGGTCCATAGTTATTGGGCCTTCACAGCCTAAAAATAGCAGGCCGCAGGCACCCCAGACGTGGCGCATCCACTAGATGCGCCAATCCTGGCGCTTCACCCCAGCTCATCCCGTGCCCTGGTGCAGTGGCAAACGGGGTAATAAATCGGGTTGATACTAGCTGTAAAGTCACCTGAGATCAAGCCCAGCAGTTTGTGATGTCATGGCGTCTATTAGATACCCAACATCATAAACTGTCAGTACTAACAAAAAAAAAAAAATCGACAAAAGAAATTTATTTGAAAAAACAGTCCCCAAAACATTTCCTCTTTCACCAATTTATTGTAAGAAAAAAAATAAAGGGGTCCCACGACGACTCTGGACCGTCTAGAATATGGGGGGGAGACACTCAGGGAACGTATCCCCCATTTTCTAGGAGTGCGGACCCTTCATGTGAGGAGTGTGGGTGCAATGAATCTGCACTCACTCTCCCCGGGTCCACAGCAGCAGAGTCCATGTCGTAATGGTTGCTACCAAAGCTGCAATGCCCTGCTCATGAGGTAAGGGCATGCCTAATCAGGAGAACTACTGTAGAGGAAGCTCTGCTCACTGGTATATAGGTGCTCAGAGGTAATAATAGATAAAATTAGTGAGTAACCTCGGCACTCTAAATCTCCCAGACTAAGTCAGTAAGTCACAACGGATAGTAATGCAAAATCACTCTTTATTGGTCCGTATTAAGAAAAAAATTTTTTCATAAGCATATATGTTTTTGTCCAAAACAAATTACAAATGACGTTTCAGCCTGAGCCTTCGTCAGATTGGACTTATCTGCATGTAATCATGAAAAATGACAATAATCAGTATCACATAAGAGTGAGAGAACAATAACATAAACTCGAACAATGTAGAGGTACAATTGGGATGCAGCAAAAAAATTGCAACACAGCAAGAAATGAAACACATGATACAAATGTCATAATACAGTACAAGGACAATATAGTAATGACAAATATGGGGTCAGAGTAGACTTAGACAGCTCTGGTACGAAAGAGATGTCAATCATAAAGTAACATGTGCAGTAGGTGTAGAGCTACAGTATGTATGGCAGAGCTAATGGGTAGACCGACCATAGAAAAAGAACGGAGAAAAAGTGGAGAAAAAGTGGAGAAAAAAATGGAGAAAAAGTGGAGAAAAAGTGGAGAAAAAGTGGAGAATAAGTGGAGAATAAGTGGAGAAAAAGTGGAGAAAAAGTGGAGAAAAAGTGGAGAATAAGTGGAGAATAAGTGGAGAAAAAGTGGAGAAAAAATGGAGAAAAAGTGGAGAAAAAGTGGAGAAAAAGTGGAGAATAAGTGGAGAATAAGTGGAGAAAAAAATGGAGAAAAAGTGGAGAATAAGTGGAGAAAAAAATGGAGAAAAAGTGGAGAAAAAGTGGAGAAAAAAATGGAGAAAAAGTGGAGAAAAAGTGGAGAAAAAGTGGAGAAAAAAATGGAGAAAAAGTGGAGAAAAAGTGGAGTAAAAATGTAGAAAAAGTGGAGAAAAAGTGGAGAAAAAAATGTAGAAAAAGTGGAGAAAAAAATGGGGAAAAAGTGGAGAAAAAGTGGAGAAAAAATGGAGAAAAAGTGGAGAAAAAGTGGAGAAAAAGTGGAGAAAAAGTGGAGAAAAAGTGGAGAAAAAGTGGAGAAAAAATGGAGAAAAAGTGGAGAAAAAGTGGAGAAAAAGTAAAGAAAAAGTAGAGAAAAAAATGGAGAAAAAGTGGAGAAAAAAATGGAGAAAAAGTGGAGAAAAAGTGGAGTAAAAATGGAGAAAAAGTGGAGAAAAAATGGAGAAAAAAATGGAGAAAAAGTGGAGAAAAAAATGGAGAAAAAGTGGAGAAAAAGTGGAGAAAAAGTGGAGAAAAAGTAGAGAAAAAAGTGGAGAAAAAGTGGAGTAAAAATGGAGAAAAAGTGGAGAAAAAATGGAGAAAAAAATGGATAAAAAGTGGAGAAAAAGTGGAGAAAAAATGGATAAAAAGTGGAGAATAAGTGGAGAAAAAGTGGAGAAAAAAATGGAGAAAAAGTGGAGAAAAAGTGGAGAAAAAGTGGAGAAAAAAGTGGAGAAAAAGTGGAAAAAAAAGTGGAGAAAAAGTGGAGAAAATGTGGAGAAAAAAATGGAGAAAAAGTGGAGAAAAAGTGGAGAAAAAAATGGAGAAAAAGTGGAGAAAAAGTGGAGAAAAAGTAGAGAAAAAAATGGAGAAAAAGTGGAGAAAAAGTGGAGTAAAAATGGAGAAAAAGTGGAGAAAAAATGGAGAAAAAAATGGAGAAAAAGTGGAGAAAAAGTGGAGAAAAAGTGGAGAAAAAAGTGGAGAAAAAGTGGAAAAAAAAGTGGAGAAAAAGTGGAGAAAATGTGGAGAAAAAAATGGAGAAAAAGTGGAGAAAAAGTGGAGAAAAAAATGGAGAAAAAGTGGAGAAAAAGTGGAGAAAAAGTAGAGAAAAAAATGGAGAAAAAGTGGAGAAAAAGTGGAGTAAAAATGGAGAAAAAGTGGAGAAAAAATGGAGAAAAAAATGGATAAAAAGTGGAGAAAAAGTGGAGAAAAAGTGGAGAAAAAGTGGAGAAAAAATGGATAAAAAGTGGAGAAAAAGTGAAGAAAAAGTGGAGAAAAAATGGAGAAAAAATGGAGAAAAAAAATGTAGAAAAAGTGGAGAAAAAAATGGAGAAAAAGTGGAGAAAAAGTGGAGCACCCTTTCGTGCCTTTCATGTGGCACTAAGGGGTGCTTAGCTTTGTATTTAGCCAAAAAAATGAAAAAAAAAATGACGTAGGGTTCCCCCTAGTTTTGTAGCCAGCTAGGGTAAAGCAGACGGCTGCAGCCTGCAGACCACAGCTGGCAACCTCACCTTGGCTGGTAATCCAAAACTGAGGGCACCCCACGCTGTTATTTTAAATTAAATAAATAATTAAAAAATAAAACACATAGGGGTCCCCCAAAATTGGATCACCAGCCAAGGTAAAGCAGACAGCTGGGGCCTGATATTCTCAGACTAGGGAGGTCCATGGTTATTGGACACTCCCCAGCCTAAAAATAGCAGGCCGCAGCCGCCCCAGAAGTGGCGCATCCATTAGATGCGCCAATCCTGGTGCTTCGCCCCAGCTCATCCCGCGCCCTGGTGCGGTGGCAAACGGGGTAATATATGGGGTTAATACCAGGTGTGTAATGTCACCTGGCATCAAGCCCTGGGGTTGGTGAGGTCAGGCGTCTATCAGATACCCGACATCACCAACCCAGTCAGTAATAAAAAAAATAGACGACAAACACATTTTTATTTGAAAAAACACTCCCCAAAACATTCCCTCTTTAACCAATTTATTAGAATGAAAAACAAATCCAGGTCTGGTGTAATCCAAGGGGTTGTCATGACGATCCACACTGTCCCAGTCAATGAATAGCAGGATGTTCCCCATTGGCTGGGAGAGCAATGCAGTGACCTGAGCTAACATCAATGGGTCAGCCCAGGTCACTGCAGGGGATGACAAGTGCTGCTGTCAGCGAGGTACATTACCTGCGCTGATCTCCAGCACACTGACAGCCCCTGTCACTAAGTTCAATGACCGCCGCCTTCACAGCCAAGAATCGCGAGAGGCCCGTGACGTCACCGCTAGTCAGTCTCGGGTCGGAAGCGAGAGAAGGTGATGTGACAAGCGGCGACCATGGAGGACAGTGACAGCGCTGAGGTCGGGATGGCGGGACTTCATCACCGCAGGCAGGGCCGGCTCCAGGTTTTTGTGGGCCTCGGGCGGAAGAGTCTCAGTGAGTCCCATACACACGCAGACACACACACATACACAGATACATACACGTACATATACATATTTAAAGACAAACTCACAAAAATACATATAAACAGACAAATCTATACAGTCATATACACTGACATACATAGATACACATCATACATGCATACATACAGAGACACACACTGCTATGCTGCATACATACATACAGACACACACATACTGCTCTGCATGCATACATACATATAGACAGACACACACACACTGCTCTGCTACATACATACATATAGACAGACACACACATACTGCTCTGCTGCATACATACATACAGACAGACACACACTGCTCTGCTGCATACATACATGCATACATACATACAGACAGACACGCATACTGCTCTGCTGCATACATACATACATACAGACAGACAGACACGCATACTGCTCTGCATGCATACATACAGACACGCATACTGCTCTGCTGCATACATACATGCATACATACAGACACGCATACTGCTCTGCTGCATACATACATGCATACATACAGACATGCATACTGCTCTGCTGCATATATACATACATACATACAGACATGCATACTGCTCTGCTGCATATATACATACATACAGACATGCATACTGCTCTGCTGCATATATACATACATACAGACAGACACGCATACTGCTCTGCTGCATACATACATGCATACATACAGACACACACACACACTGCTCTGCTGCATACATACATACAGACACGCATACTGCTCTGCTGCATACATACATGCATACATACATACAGACAGACACGCATACTGCTCTTCTGCATACATACATACATACATACATACAGACAGACAGACATGCATACTGCTCTGCATGCTTACATACAGACACGCATACTGCTCTGCTGCATACATACATGCATACATACAGACACGCATACTGCTCTGCTGCATACATACATGCATACATACAGACACGCATACTGCTCTGCTGCATACATACATGCATACATACAGACACGCATACTGCTCTGCTGCATACATACATGCATACATACAGACATGTATACTGCTCTGCTGCATATATACATACATACATACAGACACGCATACTGCTCTGCTGCATATATACATACATACAGACATGCATACTGCTCTGCTGCATATATACATACATACAGACACGCATACTGCTCTGCTGCATATATACATACATACAGACACGCATACTGCTCTGCTGCATATATACATACATACATACAGACACATATACTGCTCTTCTGCATATATACATACATACATACAGACACGCATACTGCTCTGCTGCATATATACATACATACAGACACGCATACTGCTCTGCTGCATATATACATACATACATACAGACACATATACTGCTCTGCTGCATACATACATGCATACATACAGACACGCATACTGCTCTGCTGCATATATACATGCATACATACAGACACGCATACTGCTCTGCTGCATACATACATGCATACATACAGACAGACACGCATATTGCTCTGCTGCATACATACATACATACAGACAGACACGCATACTGCTCTGCATGCATACATACAGACACGCACACTGCTCTGCTGCATATATACATACATACATACACGCATACTGCTCTGCTGCATATATAAATACATACAGACACGCATACTGCTCTGCTGCATATATACATACATACATACAGACACGCATACTGCTCTGCTGCATATATACATACATACATACAGACACGCATACTGCTCTGCTGCATACATACATGCATACATACAGACAGACACGCATATTGCTCTGCTGCATATATATATACAGACAGACACGCATACTACTCTGCTACATATATACATACATACAGACACGTATACTGCTCTGCTGCATACATACATGCATACATACATACAGACACGCATATTGCTCTGCTGCATATATATATACATACATACAGACATGCATACTACTTTGCTACATATATACATACATACATACAGACACACACACACACTGCTCTGCTGCATACATACATACATACAGACAGACAGACACGCATACTGCTCTGCATGCATACATACAGACACGCATACTGCTCTGCTGCATACATACATGCATACATACATACAGACACGCATATTGCTCTGCTGCATATATACATACATACAGACACGCATACTACTCTACTGCATATATACATATATATAGACACGCATACTGCTCTGCTGCATATATACATACATACAGACACGCATACTGCTCTGCTGCATATATACATACATACAGACACGCATACTGCTCTGCTGCATATATACATACATACATACAGACACGCATACTGCTCTGCTGCATATATACATACATACATACAGACACGCATACTGCTCTGCTGCATACATACATACATATAGACACACATACTGCTCTGCTGCATATATACATACATACATACAGACACGCATACTGCTCTGCTGCATATATACACATACATACAGACACGTATACTGCTCTGCTGCATACATACATGCATACATACAGACAGACACGCATATTGCTCTGCTGCATATATATATACAGACAGACACGCATACTACTCTGCTACATATATACATACATACAGACACGTATACTGCTCTGCTGCATACATACATGCATACATACATACAGACACGCATATTGCTCTGCTGCATACATATATACATACATACAGACATGCATACTGCTCTGCTGCATATATACATACATACAGACACGCATACTGCTCTGCTGCATATATACATACATACATACAGACACGCATACTGCTCTGCTGCACATATATATACATACATACAGACACGCATACTGCTCTGCTGCATATATACATACAGACACGCATACTGCTCTGCTGCATATATACATACATACAGACACGCATACTGCTCTGCTGCATATATACATACAAACACGCATACTGCTCTGCTGCATATATACATACATACAGACACGCATACTGCTCTGCTGCATACATACATACATATAGACACGCATACTGCTCTGCTGCATATATACATACATACATACACGCATACTGCTCTGCTGCATATATACATACATATAGACACGCATACTGCTCTGCTGCATACATACATATAGACACGCATACTGCTCTGCTGCATACATACATACATATAGACACGCATACTGCTCTGCTGCATGCATACATACATACATACAGACACGCATACTGCTCTGCTGCATACATACATATAGACACGCATACTGCTCTGCTGCATACATACATACATATAGACACGCATACTGCTCTGCTGCATGCATACATACATACATACAGACACGCATACTGCTCTGCTGCATGCATACATACATACATACAGACACGCATACTGCTCTGCTGCATACATACATACATATAGACACGCATACTGCTCTGCTGCATATATACATACATACATACAGACACGCATAATGCTCTGCTGCATATATACATACATACATACAGACACGCATACTGCTCTGCTGCATACATACATACATACAGACACGCATACTGCTCTGCTGCATACATACATACATATAGACACGCATACTGCTCTGCTGCATGCATACATACAAACACACACCTTGCTCTGCGGGGCCCACACACACGTCTCCGGGGGTCACACACACGGCTCTGCGGGGCCCACACACGCGGCTCCGGGGGTCACACACACGGCTCTGCGGGGCCCACACACGCGGCTCCGGGGGTCACACACACGGCTCTGCGGGGCCCACACACGCGGCTCCGGGGGTCACACACACGGCTCTGCGGGGCCCACACACGCACGGGGGGACAGGGAGGGGCGGGGAGGGAGTGATGTCCCACATACTGATCAGGTCACGGTGCAGATGGGGCCCACACAGCGCCGGAGGGAAGCGATTTGCTGGGGGTCGCTGGCTGGCACTGTGACTCCTTCATCTGTGCGACCGAGCAGGACGCCGGGCGGTAGCTCCGCCCACAGATGATGCTCAATGCAGGAGAACACAGTGGCCTTAAAGGGCCGGCAGGCACAGTTTCCAGTGCCAAGGACTGCTGCCCCCGGGCCGACCGCAGGTAAGCCGAGCGGGACCGTCTGTGTGTGTGTGTGTGTGTGTGTGTGTACGTGTGTACATGCCGCGGGCAGGAGGGGGCGGAGTGAGCTGAGCGGGGAAGTGTGGGCTTCCTGCACGTAACTAGGGTAAACATCGGGTTACTAACCAAACCGCTTTGGTTGGATACCCGATGTTTATCTTGGTTACCAGCTTCTGGCAGGCTGCCAGCGATGGCTCCTGCACACTGTAGCTGTAAAAAGCCCTGCTTTTTGCTGCTAGAACTGTTCTCGAACTTATCTAGAACTATCGAGCTTTTGCAAAAAGCTCGAGTTCTAGTTCGATCTCGAACAGCCCCCAAAATCACTCGAGCCTAGAACTGGAGAACCTCGAACCTCGAACCGCGCTCAACTCTAGTCTTGGCTCACACTCATCCATACAAGCCTATAGGTGTGTGTGAAACATTGCACTACTCTCACATTTCATCTGACTGCAATGCGATGCACGCAGAGACAGGCAGCAGAGAGAGAGAACGTGCTCCCTCTCTTGGCTCACACTCGCGACAGAGGGTCATTCCCTTCCGATGCTCTTCCATTAGAAGCTATGTGCAATTGGAATCCAGGCCTAACTCTGAAGGAGTCCTCTGATATATGACACCAATAAGACCAGTTTAGTTGGTCCAAATCTATTTAAAGATCCCAGTCCATCAGCCATGTCAGGAATCCATGGTCACAGGAAGGGAGCTCTAAAAAACTTTTTTTTTTATCTTTTTCTAGCATCTGCAACTCTTTTGATTTGTTGACCTGACATGACATCAATGTGTACACCACAAGCTGCCAGGCTGGCTAATCAAAAGCGGAGCCAGGATTTATGTTAGGTAAGAGGCAATTCTCAGGACTTCTATGCAGTAGCTAGAGATTATTTTAGTTGCTAATGGTCTGGGTCCTGCAAATTGAACTCTAGTCAGCATTAGATCTTTTAAGTCTTTTAACCCCTTAAGGACCAAACAATTTTTTCATTTTTGCATTTTCATTATTCCCTTCTCTTATTCCAAGTGTCGTAACTGTTTTGTTTTTCTGCTGACAAAGCCATATTAGGCCCCTTTCACATTGCGCTTTTACTTACATTCAGTGGTCCCGACGGGGCATCCGTCCGAACCGCCCCTCCCCCACCCCGCAAAACGTGTTTCAAACGCATACACCGACAGGGCCATTGACTATAATGGAGCAGACTCCATTAGAGTTTGCTCTGTCTTGCACCATTTTCGGGCATATACGTTTTCTGCAGGCGGACACCAAAACGCAGTAGACTTATAAACTTTACTT
Source organism: Anomaloglossus baeobatrachus (assembly GCF_048569485.1). Classification (NCBI taxonomy): domain Eukaryota; kingdom Metazoa; phylum Chordata; class Amphibia; order Anura; family Aromobatidae; genus Anomaloglossus; species Anomaloglossus baeobatrachus. The sequence goes on from NC_134353.1 coordinate 353,193,512, forward strand.
TCTTGGATTTCAAAACCTACACATCCGAACTGACCACTAAAGGTATGTAGAGAATCAGCCTGATAGTATAGCACTGGCTTTAGGTTATATACAAAAATCCTGGTGATTGGTTCCCTTTAACTGCTTCCTGTTGCATTTTTTTTATATCTTTTAAATATATTTATATATATTTATATATATATATTTAATGTATTTTTCTAACTTTGTTTTTTTGCCCCCTTCAAGGACTTGCCTTGAATCTGTGATCACTTGTGACATGTACAGCAGACCATCAGTGCAATAGTAATGAAATCCTGAAAACATGCACTGTTGGTGCCTTGAGGACTTGAGTAGAGTTGAGCGCGGTTCGTGGTTCGTGGTTCTCCAGTTCGCGGCTCGAGTGATTTTGGGGCATGTTCTAGATCGAACTAGAACTCGAGCTTTTTGCAAAAGCTCGATAGTTCTAGAAACGTTCGAGAACGGTTCTAGCAGCCAAAAAACAGCTAAATCCTAGCTTGGTTTCTGCTGTAATAGTGTAAGTCACTCTGTGAATCAAACTATTATCACATTTCAGTGTATAGTGTGCGTGAACAGCGCCTTCAGATCACTGCTGTTTCTATAATGGCGATCGCCATTTTTTTTTTTTTTTTCTTGTCTTCCTTCCCTAAGCGCGCGCGTCTTGTGGGGCGGGCCAGCATGTCAGCCAATCACAGACACACACACACCTAAGTGGACTTTGAGCCAGAGAAGCAACGGCATGTGTGATAGGATCTGCATGTCACATGTCCCTGCATTATAAAACCGGACATTTTCTTCACGAACGCCATTATCTGCCTTCTGCGTCTTTGGTGTCAGACATCAGTGTCGCAGCTCCGTCCTCCTGAGTCCTATAGCCGATACAGCTGTATGCGCTGCATACACAGCGTTAGACAGCTTAGGGAGAGCACATTCTAGCAGTCCTTTTAAGGGCTCAAAGCGGCAGGGTCAGAGAGCCATAAGTGACAGGTCCTGCAAACAGCAACAGCGTCTGTGTAGCCCAGGTCAGGGATTTCCTCCCTGCATTTCACCATTAGGAGGGAATAGAAAGGCAGGCTTCCATTCCTCTACCCAGAGCACCACAATCCTGCCACTGTACCCTCTTGTCCTCTGCACACTCCAACTCATTCTAAGTAAGCCATTATACTAGCAAACATTCAGTGTACCTAGTGGCATCCTATACGTGGCTATTGGACTTTGCTATAGTCCCACTAGTGCAAAGACATTTGCAGAGCACGTCTGCCTGCATTGCACACTACAACTTTTTTAAACTAAGCAATTTTACTAGCAAACACTCAGTGTACCTAGTGGCATCCTATACGTGGCTATTGGACTTTGCTATAGTCCCACTAGTGCCAAGACATTTGCAGAGCGCATCTGCCTGCGTTGCACACTCCAACGAATTATAACTAAGCCATTATACTAGCACACACTCAGTGTACCTAGTGGCATCCTATACGTGGCTATTGGACTTTGCTATAGTCCCACTAGTGCAAAGACATTAGCAGAGCACATCTGCCTGCATTGCACACTCCAAGTTTTTTAAACTAAGCAATTTTACTAGCAAACACTCAGTGTACCTAGTGGCATCCTATACGTGGCTATTGGACTTTGCTATAGTCCCACTAGTGCAAAGACATTTGCAGAGCACGTCTGCCTGCATTGCACACTACAACTTTTTTAAACTAAGCAATTTTACTAGCAAACACTCAGTGTACCTAGTGGCATCCTATACGAGGCTATTGGACTTTGCTATAGTCCCACTAGTGCCAAGACATTTGCAGAGCGCATCTGCCTGCGTTGCACACTCCAACTAATTATAACTAAGCCATTATACTTGCACACACTAAGTGTTTTTTAGTGGCATCCTATACGTGGCTATTGGACTTTGCTATAGTCCTACTAGTGCCAAGACATTTGCAGAGCGCATCTGCCTGCGTTGCACACTCCAACTAATTATAACTAAGCCATTATACTAGCACACACTCAGTGAACCTAGTGGCATCCTATACGTGGCTATTGGACTTTGCTATAGTCCCACTAGTGCCAAGACATTTGCAGCACGTCTGCCTGCGTTGCACACTCCAACTAATTATAACTAAGCCATTATACTAGCACACACTCAGTGTACCTAGTGGCATCCTATACGTGGCTATTGGACTTTGCTATAGTCCCACTAGTGCCAAGACATTTGCAGCACGTCTGCCTGCGTTGCACACTCCAACTAATTATAACTAAGCCATTATACTAGCACACACTCAGTGTACCTAGTGGCATCCTATACGTGGCTATTGGACTTTGCTATAGTCCCACTAGTGCCAAGACATTTGCAGCACGTCTGCCTGCGTTGCACACTCCAACTAATTATAACTAAGCCATTATACTAGCACACACTCAGTGTACCTAGTGGCATCCTATACGTGGCTATTGGACTTTGCTATAGTCCCACTAGTGCCAAGACATTTGCAGCACGTCTGCCTGCGTTGCACACTCCAACTAATTATAACTAAGCCATTATACTAGCACACACTCAGTGTACCTAGTGGCATCCTATACGTGGCTATTGGACTTTGCTATAGTCCCACTAGTGCCAAGACATTTGCAGCACGTCTGCCTGCGTTGCACACTCCAACTAATTATAACTAAGCCATTATACTAGCACACACTCAGTGTACCTAGTGGCATCCTATACGTGGCTATTGGACTTTGCTATAGTCCCACTAGTGCCAAGACATTTGCAGCACGTCTGCCTGCGTTGCACACTCCAACTAATTATAACTAAGCCATTATACTAGCACACACTCAGTGTACCTAGTGGCATCCTATACGTGGCTATTGGACTTTGCTATAGTCCCACTAGTGCCAAGACATTTGCAGCACGTCTGCCTGCGTTGCACACTCCAACTAATTATAACTAAGCCATTATACTAGCACACACTCAGTGTACCTAGTGGCATCCTATACGTGGCTATTGGACTTTGCTATAGTCCCACTAATGCCAAGACATTTGCAGCACGTCTGCCTGCGTTGCACACTCCAACTAATTATAACTAAGCCATTATACTAGCACACACTCAGTGTACCTAGTGGCATCCTATACGTGGCTATTGGACTTTGCTATAGTCCCACTAGTGCCAAGACATTTGCAGCACGTCTGCCTGCGTTGCACACTCCAACTAATTATAACTAAGCCATTATACTAGCACACACTCAGTGTACCTAGTGGCATCCTATACGTGGCTATTGGACTTTGCTATAGTCCCACTAGTGCCAAGACATTTGCAGCACGTCTGCCTGCGTTGCACACTCCAACTAATTATAACTAAGCCATTATACTAGCACACACTCAGTGTACCTAGTGGCATCCTATACGTGGCTATTGGACTTTGCTATAGTCCCACTAGTGCCAAGACATTTGCAGCACGTCTGCCTGCGTTGCACACTCCAACTAATTATAACTAAGCCATTATACTAGCACACACTCAGTGTACCTAGTGGCATCCTATACGTGGCTATTGGACTTTGCTATAGTCCTACTAGTGCCAAGACATTTGCAGAGCGCATCTGCCTGCGTTGCACACTCCAACTAATTATAACTAAGCCATTATACTAGCACACACTCAGTGAACCTAGTGGCATCCTATACGTGGATATTGGACTTTGCTATAGTCCCACTAGTGCCAAGACATTTGCAGCACGTCTGCCTGCGTTGCACACTCCAACTAATTATAACTAAGCCATTATACTAGCACACACTCAGTGTACCTAGTGGCATCCTATACGTGGCTATTGGACTTTGCTATAGTCCCACTAGTGCCAAGACATTTGCAGCACGTCTGCCTGCGTTGCACACTCCAACTAATTATAACTAAGCCATTATACTAGCACACACTCAGTGTACCTAGTGGCATCCTATACGTGGCTATTGGACTTTGCTATAGTCCCACTAGTGCCAAGACATTTGCAGCACGTCTGCCTGCGTTGCACACTCCAACTAATTATAACTAAGCCATTATACTAGCACACACTCAGTGTACCTAGTGGCATCCTATACGTGGCTATTGGACTTTGCTATAGTCCTACTAGTGCCAAGACATTTGCAGAGCGCATCTGCCTGCGTTGCACACTCCAACTAATTATAACTAAGCCATTATACTAGCACACACTCAGTGAACCTAGTGGCATCCTATACGTGGATATTGGACTTTGCTATAGTCCCACTAGTGCCAAGACATTTGCAGCACGTCTGCCTGCGTTGCACACTCCAACTAATTATAACTAAGCCATTATACTAGCACACACTCAGTGTACCTAGTGGCATCCTATACGTGGCTATTGGACTTTGCTATAGTCCCACTAGTGCCAAGACATTTGCAGCACGTCTGCCTGCGTTGCACACTCCAACTAATTATAACTAAGCCATTATACTAGCACACACTCAGTGTACCTAGTGGCATCCTATACGTGGCTATTGGACTTTGCTATAGTCCCACTAGTGCCAAGACATTTGCAGCACGTCTGCCTGCGTTGCACACTCCAACTAATTATAACTAAGCCATTATACTAGCACACACTCAGTGTACCTAGTGGCATACTATACGTGGCTATTGGACTTTGCTATAGTCCCACTAGTGCCAAGACATTTGCAGCACGTCTGCCTGCGTTGCACACTCCAACTAATTATAACTAAGCCATTATACTAGCACACACTCAGTGTACCTAGTGGCATCCTATACGTGGCTATTGGACTTTGCTATAGTCCCACTAGTGCCAAGACATTTGCAGCACGTCTGCCTGCGTTGCACACTCCAACTAATTATAACTAAGCCATTATACTAGCACACACTCAGTGTACCTAGTGGCATCCTATACGTGGCTATTGGACTTTGCTATAGTCCTACTAGTGCCAAGACATTTGCAGAGCGCATCTGCCTGCGTTGCACACTCCAACTAATTATAACTAAGCCATTATACTAGCACACACTCAGTGTACCTAGTGGCATCCTATACGTGGCTATTGGACTTTGCTATAGTCCCACTAGTGCCAAGACATTTGCAGCACGTCTGCCTGCGTTGCACACTCCAACTAATTATAACTAAGCCATTATACTAGCACACACTCAGTGTACCTAGTGGCATCCTATACGTGGCTATTGGACTTTGCTATAGTCCCACTAGTGCCAAGACATTTGCAGCACGTCTGCCTGCGTTGCACACTCCAACTAATTATAACTAAGCCATTATACTAGCACACACTCAGTGTACCTAGTGGCATCCTATACGTGGCTATTGGACTTTGCTATAGTCCTACTAGTGCCAAGACATTTGCAGAGCGCATCTGCCTGCGTTGCACACTCCAACTAATTATAACTAAGCCATTATACTAGCACACACTCAGTGAACCTAGTGGCATCCTATACGTGGATATTGGACTTTGCTATAGTCCCACTAGTGCCAAGACATTTGCAGCACGTCTGCCTGCGTTGCACACTCCAACTAATTATAACTAAGCCATTATACTAGCACACACTCAGTGTACCTAGTGGCATCCTATACGTGGCTATTGGACTTTGCTATAGTCCCACTAGTGCCAAGACATTTGCAGCACGTCTGCCTGCGTTGCACACTCCAACTAATTATAACTAAGCCATTATACTAGCACACACTCAGTGTACCTAGTGGCATCCTATACGTGGCTATTGGACTTTGCTATAGTCCCACTAGTGCCAAGACATTTGCAGCACGTCTGCCTGCGTTGCACACTCCAACTAATTATAACTAAGCCATTATACTAGCACACACTCAGTGTACCTAGTGGCATCCTATACGTGGCTATTGGACTTTGCTATAGTCCTACTAGTGCCAAGACATTTGCAGAGCGCATCTGCCTGCGTTGCACACTCCAACTAATTATAACTAAGCCATTATACTAGCACACACTCAGTGTACCTAGTGGCATCCTATACGTGGCTATTGGACTTTGCTATAGTCCCACTAGTGCCAAGACATTTGCTGCACGTCTGCCTGCGTTGCACACTCCAACGAATTATAACTAAGTTACATTGTCAGGGATATTTATTCTTTATTATTCTGCTGTTAATAAAGCTAGACCACCACTGCAATCTTCACCACCTCTCAATTTTTACTACCATATTTTCAGTCCACAATCTTGTCGCAATCAACATGAGTGGCAAAATGACAGATGCTGGTGGAAAGGGGAAGAGGCGTGGTGGAAAAGGCAAAAAAGGTTTTGTCAGTGGGGAAGGTGCCAAAGCTCCATTATCATCTGCTGAAGATAGACCATCTACTAGCAAAAGTAAGATGTCTACTACTTATTGTGGACAATCCGATGTGCTCCCTTTTTTACGGACACGAACAAGAGGAACAAAGGTAGATGATGGGCAAAAAAGGAAAATGCTTGAATGGATCTGAAGTGGTCCAACAAGTGCCCTCTCAGCCACTTCAAGTACCGCATCCAAAAAACACCATTCCTCTGAGTTGTCATCCCAATCACACTTGATTTCTCCCAGCTCTGAAGTCTCCATCAGCCCTGCACAGTATGGTGGAACTGAGATGGCTGAGTCTGCAGAGCTGTTCAGTCACACTATAGCCTGGGAATCAGAGGTCTGCTCCCAAGCTACAGTGAGTACAGAACAGGAAATGGTCTGCAGTGATGCCCAGAACCTTTGTGACTCAGATTCAGGCCGTGAGGACCAAGTTTCTGAGCATAATGTTGACCCTTTGTCACAAAATGTAACACCTGTGGTTATAGACAATGAGGAACATACTGATGAAGATGAGACGCAGATACCCGATTGGGATGACAACTTAAATATTCGGTCAGGGCAAGAAGAGGCTCGGTCTGAGGGGGAGGGGAGTGCGAACACAACAATTGATGATGACGTTCTAGATCCCACCTACTGTCAACCCCCAGTCAGGCACTCGAGGAGGTCAACAGAGGCGGTGGAGGAGGATGCAACCGACGACGAAGTTACCTTGCGCCTTCCTGGACAGAGTCGGAGCACTGGTAGCACGTCTACAACTGCATCCTCAGCCACCACTCTGCCTATGAGCATTATTCGGGGTGGATCAACAGGTCGCATGGCCTCTAAGCCTTGCCTAGCCTGGGCCTTTTTTCACATCGAAAAAGATCGCCCAACTCATGTGATATGTAACATTTGTCATGATTCTGTTAGTAGAGGTCAAAACCTCAGCAGTTTGACAACTTCTTCCATGAATCGTCACATGAATAAATATCATAAGTCCCGGTGGGAAGCTCACCGTGCTGCAATGCCGGCTAGCGGAGCGAACCATCCACCGCCCGCCCCTTCCAGTGCATCCGCGCGCTCTTCATCTTCTAGGACTGTGGGGACAGCTGTCACACCTGTTTTTCCACGCAAAACTTCCACCACTGTAACCGCAACAGGCAGTTTGCTTGTAAGGTCGTCAGTTGGTTTGGAAGGGGAAACAAGTGAGTGTGTACAGCTCTCTCAGACATCGATAGCACCAACGTTGGATGAAGGCAACATCATGTCTCCGCCTGCACTTTCCTCACAAACCTGCATTTTTCCAGGGACACCCTACTCAACACCGTCTACACACAGCAGCCAGATCTCTGTCCCTCAGATGTGGTCAAATAAAAGGCCACTTCCTCCGACCCATGACAAAGCTAAGAGGTTGACTCTATCCCTCTGTAAGCTGTTGGCTACCGAAATGCTGCCTTTCCGCCTAGTGGACACACAGGATTTTAGAGACCTTATGTCTGTCGCTGTGCCCCAGTACCAGATGCCTAGTCGCCACTACTTCTCTAAGAAAGGTGTGCCCGCGCTACACCAGCATGTCGCACACAACATCACCGCTTCCTTGAGAAACTCTGTGTGTGAACGGGTGCATTTCACCACCGATACTTGGACCAGTAAGCATGGACAGGGACGTTACATGTCGCTGACTGGGCACTGGGTAACTATGGTGATAGATGGTGAAGGGTCTGCTGCACAAGTCTTGCCGTCCCCACGACTTGTGTGTCAATCCTCTGTCTGTCCAAGTTCCGCCACAGCTTCTGCATCCTCCACCTCATCTGGGTCCTCCACCTCCGCCCCAAGCCTGCCTGGTCAGGCCACCAGCGTTCTCACTGCGCAGAAGGAATCACGCACGCCTCATTACTATGCTGGCAGCCGAGCGCAACGGCATCAGGCGGTCTTTAGCTTGACATGTCTTGGTAATAAGAGTCACACAGCTGAGGAGTTGTGGTCAGCTCTGCGGTCCGAGTTTAATAAATGGTTGTCTCCACTCAACCTGCAGCCTGGTAAGGCCGTGTGCGACAATGCTGCAAACCTGGGTGCGGCCCTTCGCCTGGGCAAGGTGACACACGTACCTTGTATGGCTCACGTGTTGAACCTTGTCGTGCAGCAATTTTTAACACACTGTCCCGGCCTAGATGGCCTTCTGAACAGGGCACGAAAACTGTCTGCTCACTTCCGGCGTTCAAGCGCCGCAGCTGAGCGACTTGCATCGCTACAGAAGTCTTTCGGCCTGCCGGTTCATCGCCTGAAATGCGATGTGGCGACACGCTGGAATTCAACTCTCCACATGTTACAGCGACTGTGGCAGCACCGCAGAGCCCTGGTGCAATACGTCATGACGTATAGCCTGGGCCAACGAGATGCAGAGGTGGGGCAGATCACCCTGATGGAGTGGTCTCAGATCAAGGACCTATGCACCCTTCTGCACAGTTTCGACATGGCGACGAATATGTTTAGCTCTGACAATGCCATTATCAGCATGACGATTCCAGTCATTTACATGCTGGAGCACACGCTAAACACTATTCGGAGTCAGGGGGTGGGACAACATGAAGGGGAGGAACTACAGGAGGATTCATATGTGCAAGGGACAACAACATCACCAAGGTCCAGACGTTCATCATCACCAACGCAGCAGGCATGGGACCATGGGGAACAGGGATCGACAAGGGCGCATAGTAGCAGGCGAAATGTTGAGCAAGGTGCAGGAGAACATGAAGAAATGGAGGACGAACTGTCCATGGACATGGAAGACTCAGCGGATGAGGGAGACCTTGGTCAAATTTCAGTTGAAAGAGGTTGGGGGGAGATGTCAGAGGAAGAAAGAACGGGTAGCACCTCTATGCCACAAACACAGCGTGGACTTGGTCCGCATGGCTGCGCAAGACACATGAGTGCCTTTTTGTTGCACTACCTCACACATGACAGTCGTATTGTCAAAATTAGAAGTGATGATGACTACTGGATTGCCACACTATTAGATCCCCGGTACAAGTCCAAATTTTGTGACATAATTCCAGCCATAGAAAGGGACGCACGTATGCAGGAGTATCAGCAGAAGCTGTTACTCGATCTTAGCTCGGCTTTTCCACCAAACAACCGTGCAGGTGCAGGGAGGGAATCTCCCAGTTGTAACTTGACAAACATGGGACGGTCTCGTCATCTTCACCAGTCTACCCGTACCAGTAGGACCGTATCTGGTGCCGGTAACAGCAATTTTATGGAATCTTTTCATAATTTTTTTAGACCCTCTTTTGCAAGGCCACCAGAGACAACAAGTCTGACACATACTCAACGGCTGGAGAGGATGATACAGGAGTATCTCCAAATGAACATCGATGCCATGACTGTGCAACTGGAGCCTTGCTCCTTTTGGGCTTCAAACATAGAAAAATGGCCAGAGCTCTCCAGTTACGCCTTGGAGATTTTGTCGTGTCCAGCTGCCAGCGTTGTCTCTGAACGTGTCTTCAGTGCTGCTGGGTGTGTGCTGACAGATAAGCGCACGCGTCTGTCCAGTGACAATGTGGACAGACTGACGTTCATCAAAATGAACAAGTCATGGATCCAGAAGGAATTTACTACCCCTGTGTCATCCTGGGGAGAGTAAATGCTTGTGGATTTGGAATGTGCTTGATGCAAATCAAAACATCCTGTTTGCAACTAGGGCCCAAGTGCTGCCACTGATGGGGTGGGTGTCTGTGTGGCCCAATTTTTGGAAAAAAGGGAGACTCCGCTTGGAGTAACCCTTGCTTACATTGTTTTTAAAAGAAGCCAAGATGAACAAGTTATGGGTCAGCAAAGACTTTGCTACCTACCCCGGTGTCATCCTGGGGACGGTTAATTATGGGGTATTTTTGAAAGTGATTGATGCAAATCAAAACATCCTGTTTGCAACTAGGGCCCAAGTGCTGCCACTGATGGGGTGGGTGTCTGTGTGGCCCAATTTTTGGAAAAAAAGGGAGACTCCGCTTGGAGTAACCCTTGCTTGATGTGTTTTTAAAAGAAGCCAAGATGAACAGAGCTGGGATCAGCAAAGACTTTGCTACCTACCCCGGTGTCATCCTGGGGACGGATAAGAATTGCGTATTTTTGAATGTGCTTGATGCAAATCAAAACATCCTGTTTGCAACTAGGGCCCAAGTGCTGCCACTGATGGGGTGGGTGTCTGTGTGGCCCAATTTTTGGAAAAAAAGGGAGACTCCGCTTGGAGTAACCCTTGCTTGATGTGTTTTTAAAAGAAGCCAAGATGAACAGAGCTGGGATCAGCAAAGACTTTGCTACCTACCCCGGTGTCATCCTGGGGACGGATAAGAATTGCGTATTTTTGAATGTGCTTGATGCAAATCAAAACATCCTGTTTGCAACTAGGGCCCAAGTGCTGCCACTGATGGGGTGGGTGTCTGTGTGGCCCAATTTTTGGAAAAAAGGGAGACTCCGCTTGGAGTAACCCTTGCTTACATTGTTTTTAAAAGAAGCCAAGATGAACAAGTCATGGGTCAGCAAAGACTTTGCTACCTACCCCGGTGTCATCCTGGGGACGGTTAATTATGGGGTATTTTTGAATGTGATTGATGCAAATCAAAACATCCTGTTTGCAACTAGGGCCCAAGTGCTGCCACTGATGGGGTGGGTGTCTGTGTGGCCCAATTTTTGGAAAAAAAGGGAGACTCCGCTTGGAGTAACCCTTGCTTGATGTGTTTTTAAAAGAAGCCAAGATGAACAGAGCTGGGATCAGGAAAGACTTTGCTACCTACCCCGGTGTCATCCTGGGGACGGATAAGAATGGCGTATTTTTGAATGTGCTTGATGCAAATCAAAACATCCTGTTTGCAACTAGGGCCCAAGTGCTGCCACTGATGGGGTGGGTGTCTGTGTGGCCCAATTTTTGGAAAAAAAGGGAGACTCCGCTTGGAGTAACCCTTGCTTGATGTGTTTTTAAAAGAAGCCAAGATGAACAGAGCTGGGATCAGCAAAGACTTTGCTACCTACCCCGGTGTCATCCTGGGGACGGATAAGAATGGCGTATTTTTGAATGTGCTTGATGCAAATCAAAACATCCTGTTTGCAACTAGGGCCCAAGTGCTGCCACTGATGGGGTGGGTGTCTGTGTGGCCCAATTTTTGGAAAAAAGGGAGACTCCGCTTGGAGTAACCCTTGCTTACATTGTTTTTAAAAGAAGCCAAGATGAACAAGTTATGGGTCAGCAAAGACTTTGCTACCTACCCCGGTGTCATCCTGGGGACGGTTAATTATGGGGTATTTTTGAAAGTGATTGATGCAAATCAAAACATCCTGTTTGCAACTAGGGCCCAAGTGCTGCCACTGATGGGGTGGGTGTCTGTGTGGCCCAATTTTTGGAAAAAAAGGGAGACTCCGCTTGGAGTAACCCTTGCTTGATGTGTTTTTAAAAGAAGCCAAGATGAACAGAGCTGGGATCAGCAAAGACTTTGCTACCTACCCCGGTGTCATCCTGGGGACGGTTAATTATGGGGTATTTTTGAATGTGATTGATGCAAATCAAAACATCCTGTTTGCAACTAGGGCCCAAGTGCTGCCACTGATGGGGTGGGTGTCTGTGTGGCCCAATTTTTGGAAAAAAAGGGAGACTCCGCTTGGAGTAACCCTTGCTTGATGTGTTTTTAAAAGAAGCCAAGATGAACAGAGCTGGGATCAGCAAAGACTTTGCTACCTACCCCGGTGTCATCCTGGGGACGGATAAGAATTGCGTATTTTTGAATGTGCTTGATGCAAATCAAAACATCCTGTTTGCAACTAGGGCCCAAGTGCTGCCACTGATGGGGTGGGTGTCTGTGTGGCCCAATTTTTGGAAAAAAGGGAGACTCCGCTTGGAGTAACCCTTGCTTACATTGTTTTTAAAAGAAGCCAAGATGAACAAGTCATGGGTCAGCAAAGACTTTGCTACCTACCCCGGTGTCATCCTGGGGACGGTTAATTATGGGGTATTTTTGAATGTGATTGATGCAAATCAAAACATCCTGTTTGCAACTAGGGCCCAAGTGCTGCCACTGATGGGGTGGGTGTCTGTGTGGCCCAATTTTTGGAAAAAAAGGGAGACTCCGCTTGGAGTAACCCTTGCTTGATGTGTTTTTAAAAGAAGCCAAGATGAACAGAGCTGGGATCAGGAAAGACTTTGCTACCTACCCCGGTGTCATCCTGGGGACGGATAAGAATGGCGTATTTTTGAATGTGCTTGATGCAAATCAAAACATCCTGTTTGCAACTAGGGCCCAAGTGCTGCCACTGATGGGGTGGGTGTCTGTGTGGCCCAATTTTTGGAAAAAAAGGGAGACTCCGCTTGGAGTAACCCTTGCTTGATGTGTTTTTAAAAGAAGCCAAGATGAACAGAGCTGGGATCAGCAAAGACTTTGCTACCTACCCCGGTGTCATCCTGGGGACGGATAAGAATGGCGTATTTTTGAATGTGCTTGATGCAAATCAAAACATCCTGTTTGCAACTAGGGCCCAAGTGCTGCCACTGATGGGGTGGGTGTCTGTGTGGCCCAATTTTTGGAAAAAAAGGGAGACTCCGCTTGGAGTAACCCTTGCTTGATGTGTTTTTAAAAGAAGCCAAGATGAACAGAGCTGGGATCAGCAAAGACTTTGCTACCTACCCCGGTGTCATCCTGGGGACGGATAAGAATGGCGTATTTTTGAAAGTGCTTGATGCAAATCAAAACATCCTGTTTGCAACTAGGGCCCAAGTGCTGCCACTGATGGGGTGGGTGTCTGTGTGGCCCAATTTTTGGAAAAAAAGGGAGACTCCGCTTGGAGTAACCCTTGCTTGATGTGTTTTTAAAAGAAGCCAAGATGAACAGAGCTGGGATCAGCAAAGACTTTGCTACCTACCCCGGTGTCATCCTGGGGACGGATAAGAATGGCGTATTTTTGAATGTGCTTGATGCAAATCAAAACATCCTGTTTGCAACTAGGGCCCAAGTGCTGCCACTGATGGGGTGGGTGTCTGTGTGGCCCAATTTTTGGAAAAAAAGGGAGACTCCGCTTGGAGTAACCCTTGCTTGATGTGTTTTTAAAAGAAGCCAAGATGAACAGAGCTGGGATCAGCAAAGACTTTGCTACCTACCCCGGTGTCATCCTGGGGACGGATAAGAATGGCGTATTTTTGAATGTGCTTGATGCAAATCAAAACATCCTGTTTGCAACTAGGGCCCAAGTGCTGCCACTGATGGGGTGGGTGTCTGTGTGGCCCAATTTTTGGAAAAAAAGGGAGACTCCGCTTGGAGTAACCCTTGCTTGATGTGTTTTTAAAAGAAGCCAAGATGAACAGAGCTGGGATCAGGAAAGACTTTGCTACCTACCCCGGTGTCATCCTGGGGACGGATAAGAATGGCGTATTTTTGAATGTGCTTGATGCAAATCAAAACATCCTGTTTGCAACTAGGGCCCAAGTGCTGCCACTGATGGGGTGGGTGTCTGTGTGGCCCAATTTTTGGAAAAAAAGGGAGACTCCGCTTGGAGTAACCCTTGCTTGATGTGTTTTTAAAAGAAGCCAAGATGAACAGAGCTGGGATCAGCAAAGACTTTGCTACCTACCCCGGTGTCATCCTGGGGACGGATAAGAATGGCGTATTTTTGAATGTGCTTGATGCAAATCAAAACATCCTGTTTGCAACTAGGGCCCAAGTGCTGCCACTGATGGGGTGGGTGTCTGTGTGGCCCAATTTTTGGAAAAAAAGGGAGACTCCGCTTGAAGTAACCCTTGCTTGATGTGTTTTTAAAAGAAGCCAAGATGAACAGAGCTGGGATCAGGAAAGACTTTGCTACCTACCCCGGTGTCATCCTGGGGACGGATAAGAATGGCGTATTTTTGAATGTGCTTGATGCAAATCAAAACATCCTGTTTGCAACTAGGGCCCAAGTGCTGCCACTGATGGGGTGGGTGTCTGTGTGGCCCAATTTTTGGAAAAAAAGGGAGACTCCGCTTGGAGTAACCCTTGCTTGATGTGTTTTTAAAAGAAGCCAAGATGAACAGAGCTGGGATCAGCAAAGACTTTGCTACCTACCCCGGTGTCATCCTGGGGACGGATAAGAATGGCGTATTTTTGAATGTGCTTGATGCAAATCAAAACATCCTGTTTGCAACTAGGGCCCAAGTGCTGCCACTGATGGGGTGGGTGTCTGTGTGGCCCAATTTTTGGAAAAAAGGGAGACTCCGCTTGGAGTAACCCTTGCTTACATTGTTTTTAAAAGAAGCCAAGATGAACAAGTCATGGGTCAGCAAAGACTTTGCTACCTACCCCGGTGTCATCCTGGGGATGGATAAGAATGGCGTATTTTTGAATGTGCTTGATGCAAATGTAGCTGTGAAGTGTACAACTGGGGCACAACTGCTGCCACTGAAGGGGTGGGTGTGTGTGTGGCCCAATTTTTGGAAAAAATGGAGACTCCGCTTGGAGTCACCTTGCGGTGTTTTACATGATTTTAGAAGGGCGTGCCATGCCTATATCTGTGTGTCCTCCTCTTTTTCCTTGTCCAGCTGTTTTGTTTTCGCATGAGTATATGTCCTTGTCACTTTCCAATGTGTTTGAGTTGTTTGTCACCTTTAGGACACCTTTGAGGGTGTTTTCTAGGTGTTTTTCTGTGTTTGTGATTGCCTGCCATTGTTTCCTATGCAGTTCGAGTTCGGTTCGTCGAACGTTCGACGAACCGAACTCGAACGGGAGGTCCGTTCGGCGAACCAACCTCGAGCCGAACCGCGACCGGTTCGCTCATCTCTAGACTTGAGTTAGGGAACTCTACTCTATAGCACCCAGTACGGTGGAGTTTACCATGGCAACCTGTCATATAAACCCATCAGATCCCTATAATTGTGTCACAGGTAAACTGATGGCTGCCTAAACTAACCTTTTTGGGCTAGATTGCAGCACTTAAATGCTGCTGTCAGCAGTTGATAGCGGCATTTAACAAGTTAAAGCACCCGCCTCCGTCGTTTGTGCGTCACGGGCAAATCGCTTACCGTGGCGGACACAATCGCTAGTACCCGTCACACATACTTACCTTCCTAGCGACGTTGCTGTGGGCGGTGAACAACCTCTTTTTTAAGGGGGAGGTTCGTTTGTTGTCACAGCGATGTCACACAGCTGCCCGCCAATAGAAGCAGAGGGGCGGAGACCAGCCGCATTAACAACATGCCCACCTCGTTGCCGGCAGGACGCAGGTACAGTGTTGTTTGTCGTTCCCGGGGTGTCACACGTAGCGATGTGTGCTGCTTCAGGAACGACCAACAACCTGCATCCTGCACCAGCAACGATATTTGGGAAATGAACGACGTGTCAACGATCAATAATTAGGTGAGTAATTTTGATCGTTAACACTCGCTCATAGGTGTCACACGCAATGACGTTGCTAACGACGCCGAATTCCGTGACCCCGACGACATATTGTTAGCAATATCGTTACGTGTAAAGGCCCCTTTAAGAGCTGGGATTGTCATGCTGATTGCTACTGTTAGGCCTGTTTCACACGTCAGTGATTCTGGTACGTTTGTGCTTTTTTTTAAACATACCAGAATCACTGACATATGCAGACCCATTATAATGAACTAGAAGGTTGCCCGATTCTAAAGCATCGGGTATTCTAGAATTTATTGTGTAGTTGATGTATAATTTTTGTTATATATATTAGATGTTGTTGTGTGTAGTTGCTAAGTGTTTGTGTAGGGGCTGTACATGTTCTGGGTGTTGTCTGGGTGTGGCGGGGGGTGAGAGCGGTGTTGTATGTGTGTTGCGTGTGTTGCGTTGTTTGTGGAGCGCTGAGTGTCTGTAGCGTTGTGTGTGTGTTGCACGGTTTGTGTGTGTGTGGTGTGTTTTGGGGGGAGGTATGTTTTGTGCAATGTGTGTGTTGTGCGGTATGTGCGTATATTTATGTATGCCGCGGTGTTTGTGTGTTGAGTGTTGTGTGTGTGCGCCGTTGTCTGTGTGTGTGGGTGTCTGTGTAGGGCGGTGTTTGTGGTTCTGTGGTTCCCAGTGTGTGTGTGTGGTGTGTTGTGCAGTGCGCGTGTGTGTGTGTTGGGGGGAGGTGTGCACCTCCCATCGTGCCCCATCCCCCATGCTGCGCACCTCCCATCGTGCTCCATCCCCCATGCTGCGCACCCCCCATCATGCTCCATCCCCCATGCTGCACACTCCCCATCGTGCTCCATCCCCTATGCTGCGCATTCCCCATCGTGCTGCATCCCCCATTCTGCGCACTCCCAAACGTGCTCCATCTGCAATGCTGCGCACTCCCAAACGTGCTCCATCTGCTATGCTGCGCACTCCCAAACATGCTCCATCCGCCATGCTGCGCACTCCCAAACGTGCTCCATCAGCCATACTGCGCACTCACAAACGTGCTCCATCCGCCATGCTGCGCACTCCCAAACGTACTCCATCCGCCATGCTGCGCACTCCCAAACGTGGTTCATCCGCCATGCTGCGCATTCCCAAACATGCTCCATCCGCCATGCTGCGCACTCACAAACGTGCTCCATCCGCCATGCTGTGCACTCCCAAACGTACTCCATCCGCCATGCTGCGCACTCCCAAACGTGCTCCATTCGCCATGCTGCGCACTCCCAAACGTGCTCCATCCGCCATGCTGCGCACTCCCAAACATGCTCCATCCGCCATGCTGCGCACTCCCAAATGTGCTCCATCCGCCATGCTGCGTACTCCCAAACGTGCGCCATCCGCCATGCTGCGCACTCCCAAACGTGGTCCATCCGCTATGGTGCGCACTCCCAAACGTGCTGCATCCGCCATGCTGCGCACTCCGAAACGTGGTCCATCCGCCATGCTGCGCACTCCCAAACGTGGTCCATCCGCCATGCTGCGCACTCCCAAACGTACTCCATCCGCCATGCTGCGCACTCCCAAACGTGGTTCATCCGCCATGCTGCGCATTCCCAAACATGCTCCATCCGCCATGCTGCGCACTCCCAAACGTGCTCCATCCGCCATGCTGCGTACTCCCAAACGTGCTCCATCCCCGATGCTGCGCACTCCCAAACGTGGTCCATCCGCCATGCTGCGCACTCCCAAACGTACTCCATCCGCCATGCTGCGCACTGCCAAACGTGGTTCATCCGCCATGCTGCACACTCCCAAATGTGCTCCATCCCCCATGCTGCGCACTCCCAAACGTGGTCCATCCTCCATGCTGCGCACTCCCAAATGTGCTCCATGCCCCATGCTGCGCACTCCCAAACGTGGTCCATCCCCCATGCTGCGCACCCCCCATCGTGCTCCATCCCCCATGCTGCGCACCGCCCATCGTGCTCCATCCCCCATGCTGCGCACCCCCCATCGTGCTCCATCCCCCATGCTGCGCACCCCCCATCGTGCTCCATCCCCCATGCTGCGCACCTCCCATCGTGCTCCATCCCCCATGCTGCGCACCCCCCATCATGCTCCATCCCCCATGATGCACACTCCCCATCGTGCTCCATCCCCTATGCTGCGCCTTCCCCATCGTGCTCCATCTCCCATGCTGCGCATTCCGCATCGTGCTCCATCCCCTATGCTGCGCATTCCCCATCGTGCTGCATCCCCCATGCTGCGCACTCCCAAACGTGCTCCATCTGCAATGCTGCGCACTCCCAAACGTGCTCCATCCGCTATGCTGCGCACTCCCAAACATGCTCCATCCGCCATGCTGCGCACTCCCAAACGTGCTCCATCAGCTATACTGCGCACTCACAAACGTGCTCCATCCGCCATGCTGCGCACTCCCAAACGTACTCCATCCGCCATGCTGCGCACTCCCAAACGTGGTTCATCCGCCATGCTGTGCATTCCCAAACATGCTCCATCCGCCATGCTACGCACTCCCAAATGTGCTCCATCCCCCATGCTGCGCACTCCCAAACGTGGTCCATCCGCCATGCTGCGCACTCCCAAATGTGCTCCATGCCCCATGCTGCGCACTCCCAAACGTGGTCCATCCCCCATGCTGCGCACCCCCCATCGTGCTCCATCCCCCATGCTGCGCACCCCCCATCGTGCTCCATCCCCCATGCTGCGCACCCCCCATCGTGCTCCATCCCCCATGCTACGCACCCCCCATCGTGCTACATCCCCCATGCTGCGCACCTCCCATCGTGCTCCATCCCCCATGCTGCGCACCCCCCATCATGCTCCATCCCCCATGATGCACACTCCCCATCGTGCTCCATCCCCTATGCTGCGCATTCCCCATCGTGCTCCATCTCCCATGCTGCGCATTCCCCATCGTGCTCCATCCCCTATGCTGCGCATTCCCCATCGTGCTGCATCCCCCATGCTGCGCACTCCCAAACGTGCTCCATCTGCAATGCTGCGCACTCCCAAACGTGCTCCATCCGCTATGCTGCGCACTCCCAAACATGCTCCATCCGCCATGCTGCGCACTCCCAAACGTGCTCCATCAGCCATACTGCGCACTCACAAACGTGCTCCATCCGCCATGCTGCGCACTCCCAAACGTACTCCATCCGCCATGCTGCGCACTCCCAAACGTGGTTCATCTGCCATGCTGCGCATTCCCAAACATGCTCCATCCGCCATGCTGCGCACTCCCAAACATGCTCCATCCGCCATGCTGCGTACTCCCAAACGTGCTCCATCCGCGATGCTGCGCACTCCCAAACGTGCTCCATTCGCCATGCTGCGCACTCCCAAACGTGTTCCATCCGCCATGCTGCGCACTCCCAAACATGCTCCATCCGCCATGCTGCGCACTCCCAAATGTGCTCCATCCGCCATGCTGCGTACTCCCAAACGTGCTCCATCCGCCATGCTGCGCACTCCCAAACGTGGTCCATCCGCTATGCTGCGCACTCCCAAACGTGCTGCATCCGCCATGCTGCGCACTCCGAAACGTGGTCCATCCGCCATGCTGCGCACTCCCAAACGTGGTCCATCCGCCATGCTGCGCATTCCCAAACATGCTCAATCCGCCATGCTGCGCACTCCCAAACGTGCTCCATCCGCCATGCTGCGTACTCCCAAACGTGCTCCATCCCCGATGCTGCGCACTCCCAAACGTGGTCCATCCGCCATGCTGCGCACTCCCAAACGTACTCCATCCGCCATGCTGCGCACTCCCAAACGTGGTTCATCCGCCATGCTGCGCACTCCCAAATGTGCTCCATCCCCCATGCTGCGCACTCCCAAACGTGGTCCATCCGCCATGCTGTGCACTCCCAAATGTGCTCCATCCGCCATGCTGCGTACTCCCAAACGTGCTCCATCCGCCATGCTGCGCACTCCCAAACGTGGTCCATCCGCTATGCTGCGCACTCCCAAACGTGCTGCATCCGCCATGCTGCGCACTCCGAAACGTGGTCCATCCGCCATGCTGCGCACTCCCAAACGTGGTCCATCCGCCATGCTGCGCATTCCCAAACATGCTCAATCCGCCATGCTGCGCACTCCCAAACGTGCTCCATCCGCCATGCTGCGTACTCCCAAACGTGCTCCATCCCCGATGCTGCGCACTCCCAAACGTGGTCCATCCGCCATGCTGCGCACTCCCAAACGTACTCCATCCGCCATGCTGCGCACTCCCAAACGTGGTTCATCCGCCATGCTGCGCACTCCCAAATGTGCTCCATCCCCCATGCTGCGCACTCCCAAACGTGGTCCATCCGCCATGCTGCGCACTCCCAAATGTGCTACATGCCCCATGCTGCGCACTCCCAAACGTGGTCCATCCCCCATGCTGCGCACCCCCCATCGTGCTCCATCCCCCATGCTGTGCACCCCCCATCGTGCTCCATCACCCATGCTGCGCACCCCCCATCGTGCTCCATCCCCCATGCTGCGCACCCCCCATCGTGCTCCATCCCCCATGCTGCGCACCCCCCATCGTGCTCCATCCCCCATGCTGCACCAGCATCAGCCTCTCTGCCCACAGCATCAGCCTCTCTGCCCGCAGCATCAGCCTCTCTCCTTCCAGCCTACCCGAGCCTTAGCCTCCCACAGCCTCTCTTCTCTCAGCCTCCCCCCTCCCCCTCCCAGCCTTCCCCAGGATCAGCCTCTCTCCTCCCAGCATCAGCCTTTTCTGTCCCCAGCATCAGCCTCTCTCCTTCCAGCCTACCCCAGCCTCAGCCTCCCCCAGCCTCTCTTCTTTCAGCCTCCCCCCTCCCCCTCCCAGCCTTTCCCAGGATCAGCCTCTCTCCTCCCAGCCTCCTCCAGCACGCCGTGCTCCTCTGCCAACACTCACAGATCCGATCGCATACACTCACACACACACCCGATCGCATACACTCACGCACACACACACACTCACACACACCCGATCGCATACTCTCACACACACACTGACGATATTACACATACGCGCTCACACTCACAACATCCGGAGATACCACATGCTTCTGGCCATGTGATCCTCTGGCAGGTCCTGGAAGCTCACAGCACAGTATCGGCGCAGAGAAACAAGCGATATCCCAGGATGTTGTGAGTGTGTGGATGCGATGTGATGTGTGTGTGAGGTGTGTGTGAGAGTGTGATCTGATGTGTGTGTATGTGTGTGCTGTTATGTCTGTGCGTGTGTGTATGTTACGCCGCTGCAGGACCTTGATGCGCTGGTAACTATGCTAGCATGGTTACCAGCGTATCTCGTCCCCCGCTCGCACGGGAGCCCACACCAGCATACGCCGGCCAGGCCCAGCAATGCGAGGGTATGTGTCGGCTGGGTTTGCGGCGTACACTGATGTGGGCTCCCGGGGGTACAGTACTCACCTGTGACGGTTCGGGGAATGCGCGGGGGCTAGCGTGCATTGCGTGAGGGGGGCGGGGCGTGGCGTGGCCGAGTTGCCAATGCCTGCAGGGTGCCGGGGCGAGAGGCCAATCTGTGGGGGGGGCGGAGCCTGGGCGAGCGGCTGGCCAATCCGTGTGGGGGCGCAGCCTGGGCGAGCGGCCAATCAGTGTGGGGGGGCGGGGCCATGGCGAGCCCAGCGGCCAATCAGCTTTGTGTCACCGTAAGGACACAATTTTGGAGGATGACAGACAGATAGACAGACAGACAGACAGAATAAGGCAATTATATATATAGATGGGTCTGCTCACACATCAGTGATTTTTCACTGACCATGTCTCCGTGCAGCGTTCACGCGTGTCCGTGATTGCCGCACGGAGACATGTCCATTTTTTTCTGGCATCACTGATGTCCCACGGACCATGCAGTGGTGTGATCCGTGAAACACGTGCCAGAAAAAAACGTGCTTTTAAAATAAAAATCATTTTTACTCACCCGGCCCCAGCGATGTCCTCTGCAGCCCGTGCAGCCTGCTGCTTCTGATCCGGCTCATTACTGTCGCGCATATTCATGATGCACGACACAGCTGACCCGGAAGCAGCTGCTGCAAGGGTCAGCGCCGGCCGGATGCTGCACCGCAGGAGCGATCAGCACCATGGACAGCGGGAGCGCGCACAGGTGAGTTAATCTCTAAGTGCAATCACGGGCCACGGAGAACGGAGCCCAGATTGCATTTAGACAACCCTCGTGTGCCGTGATTCACGGCACACGGAGGGACATGTGCATTTTTACACGCCAGTGAAAAACATCAGTGTTTTTCACTGACGTGTGAAACGGGCCTTAGGCTGTGTGCACAAGCTGCGAGGTTTTTTTTTCACATTTTTTGATGCATTTTTCTGCAACGGGAAATGTATCCCAACAAAGTCTATGAGAATCCTGAAGTGCTGGGCCCACATTGCAGATACTTTCCTTGCAGATTTTGGTGCAGAAAAAAACAGCACTGAACAAATGACTTGTTAATTGTTTCTGCGTTTTTTTCCAGTATTTTTTCTACCAGAATGCAAACAAAACCGTATAAAAAAATGCACCAAAAAACACATAACAGTAGCAAAAAAAACGCCTTTTTTCTGCAGCATTTTTCCTGCCAAGAGATACAGTTTTGGGTGCAGAAAATCTTCTAACAAATCTGCAAGGTGGGAACATACCCTTAGAGGTAGATGTCAACTATTTAAAATAGCTGGCATCTAACCTTTGTGGAGTAGGCTCTGATTATGAGCATACTCCAAAATCTATTAAACGCTCCATGACGGATATGTCCGTCATGGTGCATTAAAAAGGTTAAGGTGCAAATTGTACCCTCCATGGAATTCACTTTTTTTACACTACTTGATCAGATTGAACTCTTTGACATGTTCCATAAACCATAGTTTCCACAAGGATTACTTGGCCTTCAACAATGTTTAAAGGGAATCTGTCACGAGATTTGTCCCTTGTAAGCTGCGGCCAGCACCAGTGAGTCCTTATATACAGCATTCCAGAATTCTGTATATAAGAGCCCAGGCCATGCTTTAGAACATAAAAATCACTTTTATAATACTCACCTACAGTAGGCGGTCGGTCCGGTCCAATGGGTGTCGCTGCTCTCAGGTTTGGCACTTCCTCACTGCCGCGATTGCCATCCTCTTTCTAGCCAGCCGAGTATGGATGACGTCCTACGTCATCCACACAAACCAGCATTGCAGTCCTGCAGTACTTTGCTCAGGGCAGATCAAAGTACTGTAATGCTCAGGCACGAGGAAAGGTGAAAATCTTCCCACGCATGCGCACTACAATACTTTGATCTGCCCTGAGCAGATCAAAATGCGCCTATGCAGGACCGCAATACCGGCTTGTGTGGATGATGATGGACACGTCATCCATACTGGTCTGGGTAGAAGGATCACGATTGCTGCAGAAAGGAGGCTCCAGACAGGAGAGCAGCGACACCTATTGGACCAGACGGCCCCCGAAGGTGATTTTTACATGCTGTATATAAGAACCTACTGGTGCTGGGCACAGCTTAAAGTCACTAAGTCAGGTGACAGGTTCCCTTTAAGAAGTTTTTATGAATTGA
The DNA here is from genome assembly GCF_048569485.1 of Anomaloglossus baeobatrachus. Classification (NCBI taxonomy): domain Eukaryota; kingdom Metazoa; phylum Chordata; class Amphibia; order Anura; family Aromobatidae; genus Anomaloglossus; species Anomaloglossus baeobatrachus. The sequence continues at coordinate 353,216,702 of NC_134353.1, forward strand.
TGGGATTGAACATCTACATGGAGATTGGCCACACTGCCAACTTGCCTACTGTACTATTACAGTTTTATTACTACTTGCCTATGAACTATTACTATTTAGTACAATCTGGTGGTATCTTCGGTTAGCGACACACAAGCACAAAATCATCCACACACAAGTAAATGAGACTCATCAGACTGAGACAACTTCTCATCTTGCATTTATGACTATTTTATCATATCATATATACCTTATGTTTCCACAAGGTTTTTAAGCTTAGAAAAAAAATATTTCACTTTATGCCTTTGACTACACTTTTACATTGGTGTCTTTTATGTATTTGTTAATTTAAACTCTTTCCAACAATTGAATCATTCTCCAGTTAAAAGAAACCATTCCAGATCCAGGTCATAGAACATGACATTGCAAATTCTTACTGGTTGTAACTCAAGCCTCCAAAGTAATTAGTCCATCCTTTGCTGGAGTCTACAGCTACTGTAGCAGTTCAGAGACTTTCCATTTCTGCCATTTAAATTCATTTGTCAGACAGTCATGAAAGGAATATTAAGATGAAAACACGGTGGATTAAAGGACAGAGGCAGAGGATAGGGAATTGGTGAAGTCACTCACTTTCCCACAGGAACACAGCCCTGTCTGTTCTCATAGTCCGTGACATGCAGCAAGGGGAAAGCTTTGTTTTGGGCAATACAAGAACAAAAATATAGTTTTCAAAAGGGCGAGGACTGAATCATCTTTCACATTTTACATTATCCTAAGCAAGCATCCAATGCAGCTTGCCATGATAACTAAATTATTAACTGTGTATTTCATGATGTTAGTGACAATATGTTAATGTGATTTTTCAAGTCCTCCTGCAGTGAACAGATGGCTCCTTTTACTTTACTTTCCACATCAAGTGTGATTATTTCTTGGTGCCAAAAGCCACCTGCCGCTCTTCGGTCTCCAGTCTAATTTTTTATGTTGGTAAAACACAGCAGGACTTGTTATCAGTTGGATGGCATCTTAATAAGAGGAGACATGCCAACATATTGACAAGATATTTAAGAGAAGGATTTGCCCTCTTTTTGTTCGCCCCCCAAATTTTCTTTTAGAATTCCCCACCCCTTCCATAAGATTTTTCAAACGTAGGAAAAAAGTGTGTCCATGTTTCATAACACGCTAGATTGTAGTCTCTGGAATGATGCCAGTTTACAGAGCTAGCCTCTTTTTGTTTCCGCACTGTGCACCTCACATAGGGCTCTGATCTTTCGTCCTGCATAATGATAATTAGCTGTAGTATATTCAGAAGTCAAATGTAAGCATGAATACATTAACATTGAGATCAGCCAGAGAAGATCCGCACTGCAAAAAAATGAGGAACAAGGACACATATACACAAACAGAGTTAGGTAACAATTTCCAAATCATGTTTAATATAACACATTAAAACCATTTAATCAGACTATCTATCTATCTATCTATCTATCTATCTATCACATCCATACTATCTGTCTATCTATCTGTATGTCTATCTATCTATTTATCTATCTATCACATCCATACCATCTATCTATCTATCTATCTATCTATCTATCTATCTATCTATCTGTCTGTCTGTCTATCTATCTATTATCTATCTATCACATCCTTACTATCTATCTTAGTTATTTTTATCTATCTATTTATTTATCTATCTATCTCGATAGGTTGATCGATCAAACATACTCTGGAATGCTCTACCTCAGCACATCAGACTCTCTCCTACCATGAAAAGCTTCAAGAGGAATCTGAAGACCCACCTCTTCCGACAAGCCTACAACCTACAATAACCGTCAGTCAGGTACACCACTGTGCAATCAGCTCTGTCCTCACCTATTCTACCATCACGCATTCCCTGTAGACTGTGAGCCCTCGCGGGCAGGGTCCTCTCTCCTCCTGTACCAGTCTGTTTTGCACTGTTAATGATTGTTGTACTAGTTGTTATAAATACCCTTTTTCCCTTGTAAAGCGCCATGGAATTAATGGCGCTATATAATAAATAATAATAATGATAATAATCAAAGACATAATTTTGTCCTGTGTTGCAGGATTTAAATCAGGTTTTCATGTTAGAAGCATTTTTTAAATTTTTATTTTTATGTCAGTATCATTCTCCTATGTTTGGCTGAGCTCTTTTTTTCTCTGACTTATAGCACTATGTTTCATACATAATAATGCTGCAAAGAGACAAATAAGCATCCATGAGTCATAATTCCTAACTTTCAACTGTATAAATATGCAGTTCAAAGAATCTTCAACCCAAGCAGAGTGCTAGATGACTGGACATTAAAGCAACACTAAGTTGCTATAGTATGACTTGTCAATGCTTATAAACAGTGACCTATAGTAGTAAAGCAGTGCCAAAGTTCACTTTTTCATTGTTAGCATTTTAGTGTGCAGCTGTATAGGTTTCATAGTTATAATGTGTTTTTCAGCTAGCACCTGTTCACACCTATTGGATGTGCAGGTTAGGCTGCTTTCACACATCACTTTTTTGCCATCAGGCACAATCCGGCAAAAAAACTGATGCGACGGATCCGTTACATCAGTATTTTCCATCCGATTCTTCTGTATTTTGACGGATCCGTTTTGATACTGAGCATGCTCAGTTTAAAAAAACGGAAACCGGGGCCGGATTCCGGCATATGACGGATGATGACGGATCCGACTGTCATAGGCTTCCATTATAAAACACGCCATACGGCGCCGGATCCGGCGCGATCCGTTTTTTCGCCTTAGACAAAAAACTTTCACTTCAACAGCTCCCACTAGTTAGTTTCCTACTCCACACTGATGAGGGGCAAATACCCCGAAACAGCTGTCTGTGGATGGATACCATGTTTTGCAAAGGTAGTCTCCTTGACTGGAGACTGCCCTTCCCGTGGTTGTTCCTTCCCGGTGAAAGACCTGGCTAGTTTCCTGCCAGCGTTAATAAACATGTGATGGTGTCTTCACGGCAGTCTTGTTTAGCATATTTTCCCAGGGGGCCTTGTTCTAGTGTCACTGCGTTGAGAAACACGTAATGGTGTCTCCGTGGTGTTGGATGTTGATCTCCCCGAGGTCAACCATCCTTACCTATGTAGTCTTCTACTAGGCATTGCTCCCACTAGCCAGTTTCCTACTCCACACTGATGAGGGGCAAATACCCTGAAACAGCTGTCTGTGGATGGCTACCATGTTTGGCATAGATGGTCTCCTTGACTGGAGGCTGCCCTTCCAGTGGTTGTTCCTTCCTGGTGAAAGACCTGGCTAGTTTCCTGCCAGTATTGAGAAACATGTGATGGTGTCTCCGCAGCATTCTTGTTTAGCATATTTTCCCAGGGGGCCTTGTTCTAGTGTCACTGCGTTGAGAAACACCTGATGGTGTCTCCGCGGTGTTGGATGTTGATCTCCCCGGGGTCAACCATCCTTACCTATGTTTTCTAAAATTGTGGGTATACAACTTTATTTTAAGTATGTGATGCGCATTCAAACTCATCTGTGGCAAGTAACAGGTGTGGGCAATGTGAAAATCACAATGGAAACCATATAATAAGGGGATACGTTGATTCATTCTTAGCATTTTGTGTCTGTGTGGGCCACACTAAGCATGGAGAACAGAATGAGGAGAAGAAAACTGTTGGAGGACTTGAGAACCAAATTTGTTGAAAAATATCAACAATATCAAGGTTACAAGTCCATCTCCAGAGAACTTGATGTTTCTTTCTATAGTGCGCAACATAATCATAAAGTTTTCAGCCCATGGCCATGGCAATGTACCTAATCTCACATGATGGCAAAGAAACATTGATGAAAGGTTGCAATAGAAGAAAATTTGGATGGTGGATAAGCAGCACCAATCAAATTACAAATAAATTCAAGCTGTCCAGCAAGAACAGGGTGAATCAGGGTCAGCACAACCTATCCGTCGATGTTTTATTGCAATAAATCTTATGGCAGGAGACCCTGCAGGACCCCACTACTAGCACAAGGAAATAAAAAAGCTAGACTACAGCTTGCCAAAATATATATGAGTAAGCCAAAAGCCTTCTGAGAAAGTGTCAGGTGAATAAATGAGACAAATAGTGAGCTTTTTGGTAAAACACATCATTCTATTGTTTACCAAAAATTTAATGAGGCCTACAAAGGAAAGAGCACAGTACTTTCAGTCCAATATAGTAGATATTCAAAGATATTTTAGGGTTGTTTTGCTGCCTCTGGTACTGCTTGCCTTGACTGTGTGCAAGGCATCATGAAATCTGAAGATAACCAAACAATTTTGTAGTACCTAGTGTAAGAAAGCTGGGTTTGCGTCCTAGGTCATGGGTCTTCCAACAGGACCATGACCCCTTCAACAATCATCCAGAAGTGGATGGAAACAAAGTGTTGGAGAGTTCTGAAGTGGCAAGCAATCAGGCCCAATCTAAATCTATTTGACCTGTGGAGAGATCTTAAAATTGCTGTTGGGAGAAGATACCCTTCAAATATGAGAGACCTGGAACAGATTGCAAAAGAAAAGTTATGTAAATTTCCAGTTGAGAGGTGTAAGAAGCATGTTGGTGGTTATTACAATCAATTGATTGTAGTTTTTTATTCCAAACGGTGTGCAGTTAACTTTTAAGTTGAGGGTCCAACAATTTTGTCCTCATCATTTTTGGAAATTTGTATGAAATTATGTCTAATTTGCATTTTTTTGTATTGTTCCAATACACACAAAGTAAATAAACATATGTATAATAAAACATGTATTTGCAATACATTTTTGGAAGAAATACTTCATTTTCTGGAACAATTTCAAGGGTTCCAACACTTTTGGCCATGACTATAGCTGACAGTCAAGACCCTTAAACTCACTCCAAACTACTATAACTTAAACAATTAGAGACTACCAGGGACCTTAGAGAGGAGACAGAAGCAGTGTTTGATACTTCTGTATTGTCTATTCTCTCATATACAGTGGACATGTAATTGGTCACAGGATAGTCAAGATGTCCCTTACAGAGCACAGCCTAATATAGAAAGAACTATCAATTGTCAAATTGTGAATCCTCACATTCACATTGCGTGCATAGGTCTCCAATGCACTAGTAGTATAAACCTCACTAATCTAAGTAGCATATTACAAACAGTGGTTTGTTAATTTTCAGTCATCCCGAACAGTGTCTAACTGCTCAAAGTTGCCATAAAACAAAGCAGAGGGTCCTAGAACAGGCCTCCATTTGTGATCATATGGCAAAGACACATAGATGGAGAGGCGTCAGACAGCATTTTCTCTAGTGTACTTGTATGAAGAGGTTAGCCACATTCAATATCTATTCTGATAGGCTGAGGGCTGTAGCCGCGCTTTGTAGTACTCCACACGGACTCAAAGATGTCTCCTCAATCCTTTCTCTTTTCTCACCCCTCCCTCAGCCTTTCCCTCTTTCTTCGTAAATGCATTCATCTACTCATACTGGGATGTGGACAGCTGATTTTCTGGTCCCATCACTTTCTCACACTTTTCTGCAGTGCTGGGGTGGGGAATCCTCTATGCACTTTCACACTATTAGTGGGCAATACATATACGGTAATTGCACTCCTCAACATAGAAATTGGAAAACCAAGAAGTAATAGTCATGGAAACATGCAAATCACTGGATCAACAGGCATGTTTTTGATTTGAAAATTATGAAAAAATGAAAAAAAAAATGTCAAGACATCTCAATTTAATCAGTATCGAGTATGGACACTTCATAAGAAATATTCACAATTAGATGCCTTGAGATGCTGTCAAGGAAGTTATTAAAAGCTGTCTGATTAATCTTCTGAGTGTTTCCTTTGCAATTGCTTACCATTTACAAGTGCATCTCAATAAATTAGAATATCCTCAAAAAGTTAATTTATTTCAGTAATTCAATTCAAAAAAGGAAACACATATATTATATGGAACAGAACAATGGAAAAGATCCAGCTGGACTTCAAGGGGATGAATAAAAATGCTTTCTTTATTTGTAACTTGGTTAAAAATAAATATCCATATTCCAAATGAAAACACCGGCTTGTGCACACTGATATCAGTGTGCACAAGCCGGTGTTTTCATTTGGAATATGGATATTTATTTTTAACCAAGTTACAAATAAAGAAGCATTTTTATTCATCCCCTTGGAGTCCAGCTGGATCTTTTCCATTGTTCTGTTCCATTACCTTCTCAGCTTGCTGCTGTAATCCGTGCCGGACTAAAGGACATTAACAGGAGGATATATTCAGGCTTGTCTCTGCAGTGGTGAGCGGTTTTTGTTCTTTTCTCTATATCTACATATATTATATAGAGTCATTACACACAGAGGGATGTATTTCATGTGTTTATTTCTGCTAATGTTGTTGATTATGGCTTAAAGATTTCTTGCAGTGAGTTGCGCCAGGGCAATCACTTTGAAAAGACAAGCAATAATCCGACATCATGTGGGTTTCCCAGTGTTGTCAGTATCTTTGTTCTACAGTTTTTAAAGTTTGGTGGAACCGTTTACCTTGCTCTTCACTTTAATAAGGTTATCAGAGAAACGGTCCAAGTGGCTATGGAGATAATGCACCTTGACACTCATTGAACAGCCAATTTGATGGAAAGAAGATATTTTTTCAACTAGTTCAGTGTAACTATATACATTAGATTTCACAAGAATATTCTCTACAACCATAGTGATATCAGACCATGCGTCTGCCTCGGCATCATTCAATGAATCTTTGAAGTGTGGATCTTTTATGAGTCCTCTGATTTGAGGACTGTCAAAAAAAGCTTCTCAATGGTGAGTGCTGGAAATTTTCTGCAGATATGGTCAAAGAATCGTCCCTCTTTGTTTAGAGTCTTTACAAGCTGCTTTATTAAATGTGCAGTGGTGGTAAAATAATCTAAATCCTGTCAACGAATGGTTCTGCAATTACATGATTTTCTCCTAATTCTCATTCAGTGCTCATTTTTTCATCTACTATCCCAGAGACAGAAGATACACTTGGTGTATCTACTGTTCCAGGACAATATTTATCATTTTTAGATCCACATTGATTGGCACTAGTGATCATGGGAAGATAATTTCTGTAGAGCCAGAGTAATTGTGTTTAGCTCTTCAGTTATCTTAGCCGAGTGACCTATTGGAATTGAACTATATTTGTTTCCATTGTGTAAAAGCACACATTTCAGGCTCAACTTAGAACCGTCATGAACAGCCACCATTCACTTAGTCGATATTGTGATATGCCCATTTTCATTAGCAAGCCTTATATCTTAATACTTATTTAAATGTGCATTGCATTTCATAAGTTTTCAAGTATTTGTCACATACCTTACAGACTATCTTTGATTCTATCATTAATACTAGAAGGTGGCCCGATTCCACGCATCGGGTATTCTAGAATTTACGTATTGTGTAGTTAATGTATGATTTTTGTTATATATATATATATATATATATATATATAGATGTTGTTGTCTGTAGTTACCAAGTGTTTGTGTAGGGCGCTGTACAGTTCTGGGTGTTGTCTGGGTGTGGCGGGGGGTGAGAGCGGTGTTGTATGTGTCTTGCGTGTGTTGCGTTGTTTGTGGAGCGTGTGTGTCTGTAGCGTTGTGTGTGTGTGTTGCGCGGTTTGTGTGGGTGTGGTGTGTTTTGGGGGAGGTATGTTTTGTGCAATGTGTGTGTGTTGCGTGGTATGTGCGTATATTTATGTATGCCGCGGTGTTTGTGTGTTGGGTGTTGTGTGTGTGCAGCGTTGTCTGTGTGTGTGGGTGTCTGTGTAGGGCGGTGTTTGTGGTTCCCAGTGTGTGTGTGGTGTGTTGTGTGTGTTGGGGGGAGGTGTGCACCTCCCATCGTGCTCCATCCCCCATGCTGCGCACTCCCAAGCGTGCTCCATCCGCCATGCTGCACACTCCCAAACGTGCTCCATCCGCCATGCTGCGCACTCCCAAACGTGCTCCATCCGCCATGCTGCGCACTCCCAAACGTGGTCCATCCGCCATGCTGCGCACTCCCAAACGTGCTCCATCCGCCATGCTGCGCACTCCCAAACGTGCTCCATCCCCCATGCTGCGCACTCCCCATCGTTCTCCATCCCCCATGCTGCGCACCCCCCATCGTGCTCCATCCCCCATGCTGCACCAGCATCAGCCTCTCTGCCCCCAGCATCAGCCTCTCTCCTCCCAGCATCAGCCTCTCTCCTCCCAGCATCAGCCTCTCTCCTCCCAGCATCAGCCTCTCTCCTCCCAGCATCAGCCTTTCTGTCCCCAGCATCAGCCTCTCTGTCCCCAGCATCAGCCTCTCTCCTCCCAGCCTCAGCCTCCCCCAGCATCAGCCTCTCTTCTCTCAGCCTCCCCCCTCCCAGCCTCCCTCCTCCCAGCCTCCCCCAGCATCAGCCTCCCCCTCCCAGCCTCCCCAGCATCAGCCTCTCGCCTCCCAGCCTCCCCCAGCATCAGCCTCTCTCCTCCCAGCCTCCCCTAGCATCAGCCTCTCTCCTCCCAGCCTCCTCCAGCATCAGCCTCTCTCCTCCCAGCCTCCCCCAGCATCAGCCTCCCCCTCCCAGCCTTCCCCAGGATCAGCCTCTCTACTCCCAGCCTCCCTCCTCCCAGCCTCCCCCAGCATCAGCCTCCCCCACCCAGCCTCCCCCAGCATCAGCCTCTCTCCTCCCAGCCTCCCCCAGCATCAGCCTCTCTCCTCTCAGCCTCCCCCAGCATCAGCCTACACCCTCCCAGCCTCCCCCAGCATCAGCCTACCCCAGAATCAGCCTACCCCAGCATCAGCCTACACCCTCCCAGCCTCCCCCAGCATCAGCCTACCCCAGCATCAGCCTACCCCAGCATCAGCCTCCCTCCTCCCAGCCTACCCCAGCATCAGCCTCCCCCTCCCAGCCTTCCCCAGGATCAGCCTCTCTCCTCCCAGCCTCCCCCAGCATGCCGTGCTCCTCTGCCGACACTCACAGATCCAATCGCTTACACTCACACACACACACTCACACATCTGAACACACTCACACACATCCGATCGCATACACTCACACACACACTGAAGATATCGCACATACGCGCTCACACTCACAACATCCGGAGATACCACATGCTTCTGGCCATGGGATCCTCCGGCAGGTCCTGGAAGGTCACTCCACAGTATCGCCGCCGAGAAGCAAGCGAAATCCCAGGATGTTGTGAGTGTGTGGATGCGATGTGATGTGTGTGTGAGAGTGAGTGTGATCTGATGTGTGTGTGTGTGTGTGTGGTTATGTGTGTGCATGTGTATGTTCCGCCGCTGCAGGACCTTGTTGCGCTGGTAACTATGCTACCATGGTTACCAGCATATCCCGTCCCCCGCTCGCACGGGAGCCCACACCAGCATACGGCGGCAACCCCAGCAATGCGAGGGTATGTGTCGGCTGGGTTGGCGGCGTACGCTGATGTGGGCTCCCGGGGGTACAGTACTCACCTGGGAGTCGTGGCTCCGTGTCGGTTCGGGGAATGCGTGCGGGGGGCGGGGCCAGAGCAAGCGTGCATTGCGTGAGGGGGGCGGGGCGTGGCCGAGTTGCCAATGCGTGCAGGGTGCCGGGGCGAGAGGCCAATCCGTGTGGGTGGCGGAGCCTGGGCGAGCGGCCGGCCAATCCGTGTGCGGGCGTAGCCTTGGCGAGCGGCCAATCCGTGCGGGGGGGGGCCATGGTGAGCCCAGCGGCCAATCAGCTTTGTGTCACCGTAAGGACACAATTTTGGAGCAAGACAGACACAGACAGACAGACAGAATAAGGCAATTATATATATAGATTGCTGTCGAGGACAAAATTCCACATATGTGTGCAACTGTACATTATCTCAAAAAGTAGAGCTGCTAGAAAAAATGATTGACATATTCTGATTTAGAGGACTTAAAATATCTAAAATCAATAAAAATAGAGAGTCCAGCTCACCACATACTTTGGCGCTTAATCCTCTAACGCCATGGAAGCGCGAGATCCCGCTGCTGCTGTCAGCGTTTATATCAGCAAGTGAAAGAAAGGAACCAGCTTCCAGGAAAATTTCAATAAAATCCGCTTCTTTATTGAATTCTTTAAAATCGTACCAAATAGTGCATCTCACAAGAAAAAGACAGGAGTCACAACCAGCACTGGACACCAGACGCGTTTCGATCAAGTTCTGGTTTATCACTTGCTGATACCTAAAATCAAGCCTAATAACTGAGGCACCAAAACATTTTTTTTTCATTTGTTCCCCAGTGTAATGTATGCCACACCTTAAAAATGGAATTTCCATGCCATTTTGCTTCAAGCCAGAAAGGTTTTTCATTAGCTTCATGCCACAGCACTCAATGGCTATCATCGTGCACAGCGAGACAGACATGGAGACTGAAAAATGGAAATCTATCCTCTTCAAGCTCAATTTTTATTGGATGCAAAGTTCTTCCTCAGGGAATGTCACACTGGTCCTACTTAATAGTTTGAGGTTTTGAGGTGGCTTTTATTTTACGGTAGCCAGTCCCCATATTCACAATGCTATGGGATCTATAAAAACGCAAGAGCATAATAAAGAACATGTAATCGACTCACATTGAATGACTTTGATTCAAAACAAATTTTCCTGCCAAATTTCAAGAAATCTGCTGAATTTGAATCTCAGCACATCTCTAATATCTACAGTATGTTTGTCTAATAAGTAACCACCGTGCTGCTTTACATGAAGCTGTACTCTGTTATGCCTAGTTTCTCAGATGAATGTCACAAAGCAGTTCAGTGTTACAGTTGTGAGAGCGGTCATAACACATAATTTTGACAGCCACGAGTCTCTCTAAGGCTAAGGTCACTTAGCCATTTTTACACATTAACACTTATCAAAATTTACAAGACCAAATACAGTTTCCCATGTTGAGTAATTGTATAGGGCACCCATACTCTTGAATAGGTGACTAGTATCTGAAATATAGAAGAGAGTAATGCATGCTGTGATTTTTTTTCACATTTGATCCAGGTGAAAAAAGAAATGGTTAAATGAATAACATTGGTCCCAGTGACCCAGATGTCAATTTTTACGTGTAAAAATACATGTGAATATACAGGTCACTAAAAGTGACAGCTATAGTGGCCCTTAAGTGAAAGCCATTCACTAGTATAGGTGATTGTGTTTTTTTATAATTGACAGTCACAAACTACGGTAAAATATGTTAACCCTTATAAATGACATCCACAAATCTCACATAGGCAATAATAACAGACCATAATAAATAATAGTCTCAGAACCCATGAAAAATGATCAAGAAAAGACCCTACAAGATTCAGGATATGTTCCTTTCATGACAAAAGATGCTAGAGGAACCAATAATTGTATAATGCAGTGTTAACTCTTAAATGCAACCTTTAATTACTTTCTACACATTAAACTATCTCATGATAGAGGATCTGCAGCTGTGAATAGAATTCAGTTTTCCTTTTTTTATTTCTCCGCTTTGTTCCGGAAATATTGCCTTCTAAATTTTAGGGGACCTAATATGTAAATTTCCTCTACAATCAAGAGGATGATAACATAAATTGTTTTCTAGGAGTTTCACTTTCTCTCCTATATGACTTTGTGCAATCAGAAGTCAACATATTATAGGGAAAAAAAGCAAACACCCCTAGAGAAGGTTAGAATCAGCTTTTTCAATGTGATTTGATAAGACCGATGTGTATAACCTTATCATTAGTGATGGGTGGACCCGAACAGCCAAAGCTTGAAGCTCACAGCGGGAAGTCATGTTCTATGGTGCACGCTTTGAATTCAGATGTAGCAGAGCTGTAATCATTGTGGGACCTTGTGTGGATTATGTTGGACCTGCATGGGGTGTTTTGGAGGTTAATAAAGTGGTTAAAGATGATGCTTTTTTGTCTTTTATTCAAAATAAAATATTTTTTTGGTGTTTGTGTTTATTTACTTTAACTTACAGATTAGTAATGTGGGGGTCTCATAGATGCCTCCCATTACTAATCTAGGGCCTAGTAGCAGCTGTGAGCTGCCATTAACCTCTTTTTACTTTGATTACTACCACACTAGGGCAGTCGGGAAAAGCAGGGAAAAGTGCTGGGGTTGTTGCATCTAATGAATGCAACAATCCTGGGCAGCTGCAGGCTGCTATTTTTAGGCTGGGGGGGAAATACCATGGGTCTCTCCAGCCTGAGACTACTAGCCCCCAGCTGTCAGACTGTATAATGGCGTAGGACGAAAATTGTGGGAACTACATGCTGTTTGTTTAAAAAAATATTTAGTTAAATAATTAATTATAAAAAGCCTCTTAGTTTGCTACACAGTCAAGATAAGAGCATAGCTGGGGGCTGCAGCCTGTAGGCATATGCTTTATCTTTGCTGGGTATCATAGTATGGGGGGACTGTATGCCAAATATTTTGTTTATTTATTTTGATACCACGATAGATGCATATAGCGTCTTTGATTGGAAGTTGTCAGACACTGCCACTCAGGGTGAGGGTGCATCTGACTGTAACTAATCAGAGACGGCGGTGGATGAAGACAGCAGTGCATATGTATGAAGGTAAATGAGCAGCCCTGGAAGTGAATGAGAGGCCTAGAAGCAGTTACAGCCACACAGTAGGCTCGGTAAGTGTGACTCACTTGCTCCTTTCCCCTTATCCCTTCTACCACCATTTTTAATCTCCAGATTCTGGACCCCATAGACTTATATGGTGACCAGCATCCGGCCATATAACCGGGATCAATCCTGGGCCAGAACTGGAATTATTTCTTTTACCCGGTTAGACCCACTGGTCTATGTTGTCTGTGACTCTGCTCAGAATAATACTATGATATCTGTGATAGACTCAGAGCATTGTATTTAACAAATGCTGCTCACATGCTCATCTTCATCATTGCAGCTCTCTTTTCTTGAAGATGTAATGACATATATATTGTATTTATATTAGTGATGAAAGAACATGCTAGGCACTGCTCAATGCTCAATTGAGCATCAGGGTGCTCAAGTATGCTCATTATTTGATTGAGTATCACGGGTGCTCAAGTACCTTGTCAGAGTCCTTACCGTGCATGCTTCACGGCTGTTTTTCAGCCACTAAAGATGTTGGGATTGCCTGCCAATCATGGTAATTCCATAGCCATGTTGGCTACAGGTATTACTGTGAGTGGCTTGATGCACTGCATCATCGGGTCTTCTATGAGAGAGTGCACACTGCAGTTCAGGGAGAGTTGATGTACAAGAGAAAGCTTAGATTAGAGAAGGCATATAGGCAAAGTTGTGCACTAGCACCCTTTAGTGCCTTTCATGTGGCACTAAAAGGTAACTTTAACCTGGCTTAAAGTAATTTATAAAGTTAAAAAATGGTGTGAGGTCCCCAATATTTTTGATATCTGTCAAGATAAAGCAGACAGCTGTGGGCTGCAGCACATAGCTGACTGCTTTACCTTAGTTAGTTATTAAATAAGAGGGAACCCCAGTCCTTTCTTTTTAGTATTTATTTATAAATAAATTAATTAAAAAACAGCTTGAGGTCCTCCTTATTTTTTTATAATAAACAAAGGAAAAGCAAACAGTTGCGGGCTGGTATTATCAGGCTGGGACAGTCCATGGTTAATTAGCCCCTTCCCAACCTAAAAATAGCAGCCCGCAGCCACCCTAGAATTGGTGCATCCATTACTTGTGCCAATTCTGACGTTTAACCCCAGCTCATCCTAATTTTCCATATGTTGTGGCAATCGGGGTAATATTTTTTGAGGTTGATATGAGCTGTGAATTGTCACCTGGCATCAAGCCTAGGAGTTTGTAATGGAGAGAGGTTTATTAGACCACCCTTTACTAACCAGTAAGTGTAAAGTTAAAACACACACAGGAAAAATAGTTTATTTGAATAAGATTTTTAAAGATTAAAGATTTAAAGATTTTTAGATTTTAAAGATTTTTTTTTCAATGAAACTCATTGATGGTATTGTGTCTCAGGGTTCTTTGGATCACTGAAATCAATCTCCGATACCTGTGATAATTAGTTTGCCAGGTGAGCTCAATAAAAGGAAAACTGGATGTTCCACAATATTAAGCAGGCCACAGTTTTCAAGTAACATGGGAAAGAAAAAGGGTCTCTCTGTTACCGAAAAGCATCAAATAGTGCAATGCCTTGGACAAAGGATGAAAACATTAGATATTTCACGAAAACGTAAGCTTGATTATCATACTGTGAAGAGATTTGTGGCTGATTCAGAGCACATACGTGTTCGTGCTGTTAAAGGCAGAATGACGGTTTCTGCCAGGCAAGTTTATCGGATTAAGAGAGTAGCTGCTAAAAAGCCATTACAAACCAACAAACAGATATTTGAAGCTACTGGTGCCTCTGGTGTTCCTCGAACCTCAAGGTATAGGATCCTTCAAAGGCTTGCTGTGGTGCAAGAACCTGCTATTCAGCCACCCCTAACCAGTGCTCACAAGCAGAAACGGTTGGAGTGGGCCCAGACATACATGAAGACTAATTTTCAAACAGTTTTGTTTACTGATTAGTGTCAAGCAACCCTGGATGGTCCAGATGGAGTAGTGGATGGTTGGTGGATGACCACCATGTCCCAACAAGCCTGTGATGTCAGGAGGTTGAGGAGTAATGTTTTGGGCTGGAATCATGGGGAGACATCTGGTAGGCCCCTTTAGCGTTCTTGAAGGTGTGAAAATGACCTCTGCAAAGTATATAGAGTTTATGACTGACAACTTTCTTCCATGGTACAAAAAGCAGAAACGTGCTTTCAGAAGCAAAATCATCTTCATACATGACAATGCACCATCTCATGCTGCAAAGGATACCTCTGTGTCATTGGCTGCTATGGCATAAAAGGAGATAAACTCATGGTGTGGCCACCATCTTCCCCTGATCTCAACCCAATAGAGAACCTTTGGAGTATCATCAAGCAAAAGATCTATGAGGGTAGGAGGCAGTTCACATCAAAACAGCAGCTCTGGCAGGCTATTCTTACATCATGCAAAGAAATTCAAGCAGAAACTCTCCAAAAACTCACAAGTTCAATGGATGCAAGAATTGTCAAGTTGATATCAAAGATGGGTTCCTCAGTTAACATGTAACTTGGCCTGTTAGGATGTTTTTGATTTAAATAGCTTTTTATATCAGTGAATGTGACCTACTAAAGCTGCAAATTCTACAAATGAGCATTTTCAGTTCTTAAAAACCTAAAATGTTTAGAAACTCTACTGTGCCTAATAATTTTAAACAGGGCATTTTGAGTTTTTATAAATTTTGAAGATTATACTGTTATAATTGGGAGGTTTCTACAATAAAATTCGATATATACTCTAACGGGTGATGACTTTTATTAGACTGACTGTCATTTGCACAGACCATTTAGGAAAATCAGAGAAAAATATCATTGGCATAATTATTAGGAACATGGTGTAGTTTGCAATTAAAATCTTGTGTGAGCGAAATGGGTTAATAAGGGTGCTGGAGGGGGCTGCCCCCCCTAATATGTACTACAACAAAGAAAAACTATGCGACTAGACTTGAGCGATGTTCGAGGTTCGCAAATTTCATGTTTGAGTGATTTCGGGGGTGCTCGAGATCGAACGCGAGCTTTATGCTAAAAGCTCGATAGCTCGAGTTACGTTCGAGAACGGTTCGATCAGCAAAAAGCCTAGCTATTTACTGGCGGGCCAGCATGTCAGCCAATCCCAGACACACACACAGCTAAGTGGTCTTTTTTGCCAGACAAGCAAGGGCATGTGTCATAGGCTGTCCATGTCACATGTCCTTGCATTATAAATACGGCCATTTTCCCTCACGGCGCCATTATCTGCTTTCTGCGTGTAGGTGACAGTCACCACTCACGCAGCTCCTGGCATCGTTCCGGCTGTGTACACTATACACACAGCGCTCTATAGATTAGGGACAGAAGTTTATTTCAGCCCTTTTCAGGGCTAATTTTCTCGGGCTCAGAGCCATGGGTGACAGTCAGGTCCATGGAAACGTTGTATACAGCTTCAGATAACTGCGTCTGTGTACCTAAGCTCAGGGAATTTCTTGCTGCATTTCACCATTAGGAGGGATAGAAAGTGAGGCTTCCTTTCATGTCCACTGACCCAGAGAACCCGGACACTGTACCCACCTGCCCACTTTTGCCACGGTATTTTTATATCAAACAGTGCTGAAACTTAGTGGCATCCAAACAGTGGCTGCTATACTAATTTTGTGTCCCACCAGTGCCAAGCATTTTCCAGCACCTCTGCATTAAACCCTCATGCACAGTTTGCTACGCTATTTTTATAGCAAACAATGCTGAACATAAGTGGCATTAAATAGTGGCTGCTATACTAATTTTGTGTCCCACCGGTGCCAAGCATTTTCCAGCACCTCTGCATTCTGACCCTCATGCACATTTTGCTATGCTATTTTTAAGCACACAGTGCAGAACATAACTGGGATCCAAACAGTGGCTGTTATACTAATTTTGTGTCCCACTGGTGCCAAGCATTTTCCAGCACCTCTGCAATAAACCCTCATGCACATTTTGCTACGCTATTTTTATAGCAAACAGTGCTGAATATAAGTGGCATCCAAACAGTGGCTGCTATACTAATTTTGTGTCCCACTTGTGCCAAGCAAGTCCCAACACCTCTGCATTCTACCCTCATGCACATTTTGCTACGCTATTTTTATAGCAAGCAGTGCTGAATATAAGTGGCATCCAAACAGTGGCTGCTATACAAATTTTGTGTCCCACTTGTGCCAGGCAAGTCTCACCACCTCTGCATTCTACCCTCATGCACATTTTGCTACGCTATTTTTATAGCAAACAGTGCTGAATATAAGTGGCATCCAAACAGTGGCTGCTATACTAATTTTGTATCCCACCGGTTCCAAGCAATTTACAGCACCTCTGCATTAAACCCTCATGCACATTTTGCTACGCTATTTTTATAGCAAACAGTGCTGCCAGTTTTAGGGCCATAGTTGCATTGTCAGGGATAGTCAGTGTTGGTTCTTCAGCTGTCAATAAAGTTAGACCACCTCTGCAATCTACACCACCTCTCAATTTTAGCTACCATATTTTAAGTGACTAATCATGCCGCTAACAAAATGAGTGGCAAAAGGACAGATGCTGGTGGAAAGGGGAACATGCGTGTTGGAAAAGGAAAAAAAGTTTGTGTCCGTGGGGAAGGTGGCAAAGCTACATTAACATCGGCTGAAGATAAGCCATCTTCCAGCAAAAGTAAGATATCTACTACTTTCCGTGGACAATCCGATGTGCTACCTTTTTATGGACCCGAACAACTGTAAGAAAGGTAGATGATGCACAAAAAAAGAACATGCTTGAATGGATCTCATGTGCTTCAACAAGTGCCTTCTCCTCCACCTCAACTACCACATCCAAAAAAAACCAAACAGTCCTCTGAGTTGTCATCTCAATCACAATTGCTTTCTCCCAGCTATGAAGTCTCCACCCGCCCTGCACAGTATGGTGTACCAGAGATGGCTGAGTCTGCAGAGCTGTTCAGTCACACTATAGGGTGGGAATCAGAGGTCTGCTCCCAAGCTACAGTGAGTACAGACCAGGAAATGGTCTGCAGTGATGCCCAGAACCTTTGTGACTCAGATTCAGGCCGTGATGACCAAGTTTCTGAGCATAATGTAGACCCTCATTCCCAAACTGTAACACCTGTTGGTGGAGACAATGAGGAACATACTGATGACGATGAGACGCAGATAACAGATTGGGATTAAAACTTACATATTCGTTCAGGGCAGGAAGAGGCTAGGTCTGAGGGCGAGGGAAGTGCAAACACAACGCTTGATGATGAAGTTCTAGATCCCACTTACTGTCAACCCACAGTCAGGCACTCGAGGAGGTCAACAGAGGCGGTGGAGGAGGAAGCAACTGATGACGAAGTTACCTTGCGCCTTCCTGGACAGAGTCGGAGCACTGGTAGCACATCTACAACTGCATCCTCAGCCACCACTCTGCCTGTGAGCACAAGTTGGGGTGGCTCTGCAGGTCGCATGTCCTCTAAGCCTTGCCTAGCCTGGTCCTTTTTTGACCTTGCAAAGAATCTCCCAAATCATGTGATCTGTAAAATTTGTTGGTTATCTGTAAGTAGAGGCAAAAAGCTCACCAGTTTGACAACTTCTTCCATGAATCGTCACATGAATACCAAGCATATTTCCCAGTGGGAAGCTCACTGTGCTGCAATGTGGCCTAGCATAGCGGCCCAACCACCGGCTGCCCCTTCCAGTGCATCCGCGCGCTCTTCATCTTCTATTACTGTGGGGACAGCTGTCACACCTGGTTTTCCACGCACACCTTCCACCACTGTAACCGCAACAGGCAGTTTGCTTGGTAGGTCGTCAGTTGGTTTGGAAGGGGAAACAAGTGCGTGTGTACAGCTCTCTCAGACATCGATATCACCAACATTGGATGAAGGCAACATCATGTCTACGCGTGCACTTTCCTCACAAACCTGCATTTTTCCAGGGACACACTACTCACCACCGTCTCCACACAGCAGCCAGATCTCTGTCCCCAAGATGTGGACAAATAAAAGGCCATTTCCTCTGACCCATGACAAAGCTAAGAAGTTGACTTTATCCCTCTGTAAGCTCTTGGCTACGGAAATGCTGCCTTTCCGCCTGGTGGACACAGAGGATTTTCGAGACCTTATATCCGTTGCAGTGCCCCAGTACCAGATGCCAAGTCGCCACTACTTCTCCAAGAAAGGTGTGCCTGCGCTACACCAGCATGTCGCACACAACATCACTGCTTCCTTGAGAAACTCTGTATGTGAACGGGTACATTTCACCACCGATACTTGGACCAGTAACCATGGACAGGGGCATTACATGTCGCTGACTGGGCACTGGGTAACTATGGTGATAGATGGAGAAGGGTCTGCTGCACAAGTCTTGCCGTCCCCACGACTTGTGCATCAATCCTCTGTATGTATAAGTTCCTCTAACGCTTCTGCCTCCTCAAAGTCGTCTGGGTCCTCCACCTCCGCCCCAAGCCTGCCTGGTCAGGCCACCAGCGTTGTAACTGCGCAGAAGGAATCATGCACACCTCCTTACTATGCTGGCAGCAGAGCGCAATGGCATCAGGCGGTCTTTAGCTTGAAATGTCTTGGAAATAAGAGTCACACAGCAGCTGAGTTGTGGGCAGCTCTGCTGTCCGAGTTTCATAAATGGTTATCTCCACTCAACCTGCAGCCTGGTAAAGCCATGTGCGACAATGCTGCAAACCTGGGTGCGGCCCTTCACCTGGGCAAGGTGACACACATGCCTTGTATGGCTCACGTGTTGAACCTTGTTGTCCAGCAATTTTTAACACACTATCCCGGCCTAGATGGCCTTCTGCACAGGGCACGAAAACTGTCTGCTCACTTCCGCCATTCAAGCGCCGCAGCTGAGCGACTTGCATCGCTCCAGAAGTCTTTCGGCCTGCTGGTTCATCGCCTGAAATGCGATGTGCTGACACGCTGGAATTCGACTCTCCACATGTTACAGCAACTGTGGCAGCACCGTCGAGCACTGGTCCAATACGTCATGATGTATAGCCTGGGCCAACAAGATGCAGTGGTGGGGCAGATCACCCTGATGGAGTTGTCTCAGATCAAGGACCTATGCACCCTTCTGCACAGTTTCGACATGGCGACGAATATGTTTAGCGCTGACAATGTCATTATCAGCATGACAATTCCAGTCATTTTCATGCTGGAGCACACACTAAACACTATTCGGAGTCAGGGAGTGGTTCAACAGGAAGGGGAGGAGGTACATGAGGATTCATATGCGCAAGGGATAACAACATCACCAAGATCCAGACGTTCATCATCACCAAGGAAGCAGGCATGGGACGGTGGGGGAAAGGGATCAACAAGGGTGCATGGTAGCAGGCGAAATGTTGAGGAAGGTGCAGGAGAACATGAAGAAATGGAGGACGAACTGTCCATGGACATGGAAGACTCAGCAGATGAGGGAGACCTTGGTCATATTTCAGTTGAAAGAGGTTGGGGGGAGATGTCAGAGGAAGAAAGAACGGTTTGCACCTCTATGCCACAAACACAGCAAGGACTTGGTCCACATGGATGCGCAAGACACATGAGCGCCTTCTTGCTGCACTACCTACAACATGACCCTCGGATTGTCAAAATTAGAAGTGATGATAACTACTGGGTTGCCACACTATTGGTACAAGTCCAAATTTTGTGAAATAATTCCAGCCATAGAAAGGGACGCATGTATGCAGGAGTATCAGCAGAAGCTGTTACTCAATCTTAGCTCGGTTTTTCCACCAAACCCCAGTGGTGCACAGAGTGAATCTCCCAGTTGTAACTTGACAAACATGGGACGGTCTCGTCATCAACAGTCTAACCGTAACAGTAGCTCCGTATCTGGTGCTGGTAACAGCAATTTTATTGAATCGTTTCATAATTTTCTTAGACCATCCTTTGCAAGACCAACAGAGACAAGAAGTCTGGCACATAGTCAACGGCTGCAGAGGATGATACAGGAGTATCTCCAAATAAACATCGATGCCATGACTTTGCATCTGGAGCCTTGCTCATTTTGGGCTTCAAATCTTGAAAAATGGCCTGAGCTCGCCACCTACGCCTTGGAGATATTGTCGTTTCCAGCTGCCAGCGTTCTCTCTGAACGTGGCTTCAGTGCTGCTGGGTGTGTGCTGACAGATAAGTTCACGCGTCTGTCCAGTGACAATGTGGACAGACTAACGTTCACCAAAATGAACAAGTCATGGATCCACAAGGACTTTACTAACCCTGTGTCATCCTGGGGAGAGTAAATGCTTGTGCTTGATGCAAATGTACCTGTGAAGTTTGCAACTGGGGCACAAGTGCTGCCCCTGAAGGGGTGTCTGTGGAGCCCAATTTTTGGAAAAAAGGGAGACTCTGCTTGGAACCCTTGCTGTGTTTTTAAAAATGAGCCAAGTTGAACATATCTGGGATCAGCAAAGACTTTGCTAGACCTTCCCCGGTGTCATCCAGGTGACAGCTAAGGCTGGCGTACTTTGGAATGTGCTTGATGCAAATCAAAACATCCTGTTTGCAGCTAGGGCACAAGTCTTGCCACTGAAGTGGTGTCTGTGGGGCCCAAATTTTGGACAAAAGGGAGACTCTGCTTGGAGTAACCCTTGATGTGTTTTTAAAAATGAGCCAAGATGAACAAGTCATGGTTCAGCAAAGACTTTGCTACATATCCCGGTGTCATCCTGGGAACAGTTAAGGCTGGCGTATTTTGGAATGTGCTTGATGCAAATCAAAACATCCTGTTTGCAACTAGGGCACAAGTCTTGCCACTGAAATGGTGTTTGTGGGGCCCAATTTTTGGAAAAAAGGGAGACTCTGCTTGGAGTAACCCTTGCAGTGTTTTTAAAAATAAGCTAAGATGAACAAGTCCTGGTTCAGCAAAGACTTTGCTACCTATCCCGGTGTCATCCTCGGGATAGTTAAGGCTGGTGTATTTTTGAATGTGCTTGATGCTAATCAACACATACAGTTTGCAACTGGGGCACAAGTGCTGCCACTAAAGGAGTATCTGTGTGGCCCAGTTTTTGGAAAAAAGAGAGACTCCGCTTGGAGTAACCCTTGATGTAGTTTTAAAAATGAGCCAAGATGAACAAGTCATGGTTCAGCAAAGACTTTGCTACCTACCCCGGTGTCATCCTGGGGACAGTTAAGGCTGGAGTATTTTTGAATGTGCTTGATGCTAATCAACACATACAGTTTGCAACTAGGGCACAAGTCTTGCCACTGAAGTGGTGTCTGTGGGGCCCAATTTTTGGAAAAAAGGGAGACTCCGCTTGAAATAACCCTTGCTGTGTTTTTAAAAACGAGCCAAGATGAACAAGTCATGGTTCAGCAAGGACTTTGCTACCTATCCTGGTGTCATCCTGGGGACAGTTAAGGCTGGCGTATTTTTGAATGTGCTTGATGCTAATCAATAGAGATGAGCGAACCGGTCGCGGTTCGGCTCGAGCTTGGTTCGCCGAACTGAGGTGTGGTTCGAGTTCGGTTCAGCGAACCGGTTCGTTGAACCACTCGAACCCATAGGAAACAATGGGAGGCAATCACAAACACATAAAAACACCTAGAAAACACCCTCAAAGGTGTAAAAAAGGTGACAAACAACTCACAACACAACACAAACACATGGGAAAGTGACAAAGACATATACTCATGCGAAAACAAAAGAGCTGGACAAGGAAAAAGAGGAGGAGACACAAATATATGAGTATATGCAAGGGAACATCGATGTCATTACTGTGCAACTTGAGCCCTGCTCATTTTAGGCTTCCAATATGGATAAATTGCCTGAGCTCACCACGTACGCCTTGGGGATCTTGTCGTGTCCCGCAGCCAGCATTCTCTCGGAACGTGTCCTCAGTGCTGCTGGGGATGTGCTGACAGATAAGCACACGCGTCTGTCCACTGACAGTGTGAACATACTAACGTTCACCAAGATGAGGAAGTCATGGCTCTCAGAGGACTTTTCTTCCCCTGTGTCATCCAAGGGAGGCGAAAGGCACGTGTATTTTTGAGACTGCTTCATGCAAAGCATCTTTTTAATCTTGAAAATGGGGGTCAACTGATGCCAGTCAAGTGGGGTGTGTGTGGCCCAATTAGTGGAAACGAGGGAGACTGTGGTTGGAGTCCCCTCGCTGTGTTTCTCAAACAACCAAGATGAACAAGTCATGGCTCTCAGAGGACTTTTCTTCCCCTGGCTCAGACAGGGGAGGCGAAAGGCACGCATACTTTTGAGAGTGCTTCATGCAAAGCATCTTTTTCATTTTGAAAAGGGGAGTCAACTGATGCCAGTCAAGTGGGGGGGTTGTGTGGCCCAATTAGTGGCAACAAGGGAGACTGTGGTTGGAGTCCCCTCACTGTTTTTCAAATGATTTTCGAAGTGCATGACATGCCTAAGAGGTTTAGTTTCAGCATCTCAAACGTGTTGGCTACAGAAAGGCTGCCTTTACACCCTTTTGTCACCAAGGATTTTCGAGACCTTATGCCCTTCTCCAAGAAGGGGTGCCCGCGCTACCACAGCAGGTCGCACACAACATCACCAATTCCTTGAGAAACTCTGTATGTGACAGGGTGCATTTCACCACAGATACTTGGAACAGTAAGCATGGAGTTACATGTTGCTAATTGGGCACTGGGTAACTATGGTGAGAGATGGCGAAGGGTCTGCTGTACAAGTCTTTCCATCCCCACGAGTTGTGTGTCAATCCTTCCTCTGTATGTACAAGTTCCTCCACTGCTTCTGCCTCATCAACCTCGTGTTGGTCCTGCATTTCAGCCCAAACCCTACCCTGTGTGGTCGGGCCACCCTTCCTTGTAACTGCGCCCAAGGAATCCCACACACCTCCTTACTATGCTGGCAGCAGAGCTCAAGGCCATCAGGCGGTCAAATGTTTACTTTGAAATGTAGGGGAAATGTGAGACACCGCTGAGGAGTTGTGGACGGTTAGCTCTGTAGAGTGAGACCGAGTTTCATCAATGGTTGTCTCCACTCAACCAGCAGCCAGGGAATGCCAGGTGCGACAATGATGCAAAACAGTCTGCGGCCCTTCTTCAGGGCAATGTGACACACGTGCCTTGTATGGCTAACGTGTTGAACCTGGTTGTCTAGCAATTTTTAAACCACTATCCCGGCCTACATGGCCTTCTGCAGAGGACACGATGTAACGCCTGCCTGGGTCGACACACTTAGATGGGCTGTAAAAGATAGGGTAGAGGGAAGCCACTCACCAAGCTGGACCCCCAGAACCCTGAAACCCTTTAACCCCTATTCATTGATTTTGAATGACACAGGGCCCAAGTTGATCAATACCTGTGGAAGGCTGCAGTTCCAGAGAATAGTAGTCATGCAGGGTCAAAACATTTATTGAGGAAGAGGAACAGAATGGGAGGGACAGGACTTAATCAGAAAACAAGCAGAGGTGAAATACGAATCGGCCAACGAGGTACATAAACAGCAAGCAGGAAAAGTAGTCAGGTAACAAGCACACAAAATCATAAAACTGAACTGGGGGTAACAGTAACCAGAGGTTCATAGCTATGTCTTGCAGTGGTCTGCAGAC
The DNA here is from genome assembly GCF_048569485.1 of Anomaloglossus baeobatrachus. Classification (NCBI taxonomy): domain Eukaryota; kingdom Metazoa; phylum Chordata; class Amphibia; order Anura; family Aromobatidae; genus Anomaloglossus; species Anomaloglossus baeobatrachus. The sequence continues at coordinate 353,240,780 of NC_134353.1, forward strand.
AGGAGGGGCCTAAAAAAGGGTGTGGTGTCTTCCCATTGGTTGTAGCTGAATGATGGTACTTCATCTGTGAGATACCCACCACCTGCATTCAGCCATTGGTTCTGCATCTGTCAAGGTAACGCAGCCCAGTGGGTGACCATAACCTGCGTCCACCAGCGCTGCTGGCGTCGACTCCTCTTCCCTCATCAACACTATGCACGAAAGGAACACGTTATCACCTTTGCGACAGGAGTACAAATTGACATAGCGGACTCTGTTGGTGACTTAACAGCCGTGTGCGGCAATGATGCAAACATGGCTGCGGGCCTTCGTCAGGGCAATGTGACACACATGACTTGTATAGCTCACGTGTTTAATCTGATTCTCCAGCAATTTTTAAAACAACATCCTGGCCTACATGGCCTTGTACAGCGGGCACGCTCGCTATGTGCTTACTTCCATCGTTCACACCCAGCAGCTAAACAACTTTCATCGCTCCTGAAGTCTTAAGTAGAGTTGAGCACTAGATCGAACTAGAACTCGAGCTTTTTGCTAAAGCTTGATAGTTCTAGTTATGTTCGAGAACGGTTCTAGCAGCAAAAAGCCAAGCTAATTACTAGCTGGCTTTCCGCTGTAATAGTGTAAGTCACTCTGTGACTCACACTATTATGAAATTTCAGCGTATAGTGTTCGGGAACAGCGCATTCAGATCACTGCTGCTGGTATAATGGCGATCACCATTTTTTTTTTTTCCTTGTCTTCCTTCCCTTAGCGCATGTGTGTAGTGGGGCGGGCCAGCATGTCAGACAATCCCAGACACACACACAGCTAAGTGGACTTTTAGCCAGAGAAGCAACGGCATGTGTGATAGGATGTCCAGGTCACATGTCCCTGCATTATAAAAACGGGTATCTGCCCGTCAGGACGCCATTATTTGCCTTCTGCGTCTGGGTGTCAGTCACCGCAGGTACAGCTCCTGTCTCCGATACTGCTGTCTCCGCTCTACACATGGCACTATACAGAATAGGGATAGAAGTTTCTTTTAGCCCTTGTAAGGGCTAATAACAGCAGGCTCAGAGCCATAGGTGACAGTCAGGTCCGTGGAAACAGATTTTAACAGCTACAGATAAGAGTGTCTATGTAGCTAAGGTCAGGGACTTCCTCGCTGCATTTCACCATTGGGAGGGATATAAAGTGAGGCTTCCTTTCCTCTACACAGACCCACAACCCTGCCACTGTACCCTCCAGCCCTTTGCACACTCAAGCTCATTGTTACTAAGCCATTATACTAGCAAACACTGAGGAAACTTAGTGGCGTCCTAAACGTGGCTGTTGGACTTCTCTATTGTCCCACTAGTGCAAAGATATTTGCAGCACGTCTGCCTGGATTGCACACTCAAACTCATTGTTACTAAGCCATTATACTAGCAAACACTGAGGAAACTTAGTGGCATCCTAAAAGTGGCTGTTGGACTTCTGTATTGTCCCACTAGTGCAAAGATATTTGCAGCACGTCTGCCTGCATTGCACACTCAAACTCATTGTTACTAAGCCATTATACTAGCAAACACTGAGGAAACTTAGTGGCATCCTAAAAGTGGCTGTTGTACTCCATTTGTGCCCCACTGGTGCCAAGCTATTTGCAGCATCACTGCATTGCAGACTCAAACTCATTTTTACTAAGCCATTATACTAGCAAACACTGAGGAAACTTAGTGGCATCCTAAAAGTGGCTGTTGTACTCCATTTGTGCCCCACTGGTGCCAAGCTATTTGCAGCACCACTGCATTGCAGACTCAGACTCATTGTTACTAAGCCATTATACTAGCAAACTCTGAGTAAACTTAGTGGCATCCTAAAAGTGGCTGTTGGACTTCCATTATTGTCCCACTGGTGCAAAGCTATATGCAGCACCATTACATTGCACACTCAAGCTCATTGTTACTAAGCCATTATTCTAGCAAACACTGAGGAAATTTTGTGGCATCCTAAAAGTTTCTGTTGGACTTCATTATTGTCCCACTGGTGCAAAGCTATTTGCGGCACCTCTGCATTGCAAAATGAAACTCATTGTTACTAAGCCTTTATACTAGCAAACTATGTTGCCAGTTGAAGGGCCGTAGTTGCACTGTCAAGGATAGTTATTGTTGTTTATTCTGCTGTTAATAAAGATAGACCACTACCTGCAATCTACACCACCTCTCAATTTTTACTACCACATTTTAAGTGCACAATCTTGTCGCAATCAAAATGAGTGGCAAAATGACAGATGCTGGATGAAAGGGGAAGAGGTGTGTTGGAAAAGGAAAAAAAGGGATTGTCCGTGGGGAAGGTGGCAAAGCTCCATTAACATCTGCTGAAGATAGACCATCTTCCAGCAAAAGTAAGATGTCTACTACTTACTGTGGACAATCCGATGTGCTCCCTTTTTCATGGACACGAACAACTGGAACAAAGGTAGATGATGGCCAAAAAAAGAAAATGCTTGAATGGATCTCAAGTTGTCCAACAAGTGCCCTCTCCGCCTCCTCAACTACCGCATCCAAAAAACACCAGTCCTCTGAGTTGTCATCCCAATCACACTTGCTTTCTCCCAGCTCTGAAGTCTCCATCCGCCCTGCACAGTATGGTGGAACTGAGATGGCTGAGTCTCTGCAGAGCTGTTCAGTCAAACTATAGCCTGGGAATCAGAGGTGTGCTCCCAAGCTACAGTGAGTACAGACCAGGAAATTGTCTGCAGTGATGCCCAGAACCTTTGTGACTCTGATTCAGGCCGTGAGGACCAAGCTTCTGAGTATAATGTTGACCCTTATTCACAAACTGTAACACCTGTTGTTATAGACAATGAGGAACATACTGATGACGATGAGACGCAAATACCAGATTGGGATGACAACTTAAATATTGGTTCACGTCAGGAAGAGGCTCAGTCTGAGGGTGAGGGGATTGCAAACACAACGCTTAATGAGGAATTTCTAGATCCCACCTACTGTCAACCCACAGTCAGGCACTCGAGGAGGTCAACAGAGGCGGTGGAGGATGCTACTGACGACGAAGTTACCTTGCGCCTTCCTGGACAGAGGAGTAGTACTGGTAGCACGTCTACAACTGCATCCTCAGCCACCACTCTGCCTCTGAGCACTAGTCGGGGGGGCTCAGCAGGTCGCATGCCCTCTAAGCCTTGCCTAGCCTGGACATTTTTTGACATAGAAAAAGATCGCCCAAATCATGTAATATGTAAACTTTGTCGTGATTCTGTTAGTAGAGGGCAAAACCTCAGGAGTTTGACAACTTCTTTCATGAATCGTCAAATGAATAAATATTATATGTCCCAGTGGGAAGCTCACCGTGCTGCAATGCGGTCTAGCGGAGCGAACCATCCACCGCTTGCCCCTTCAAGTGCATCCGCACGCTCTTCATCTTCTAGGACTGTGGGGACAGCTGTCACACCTGGTTTTCCACGCACAACTTCCACCACTGTAACCGCAACAGGCAGTTTGCTTGGTAGGTTGTCATTTGGTTTGGAAGGGGAAACAAGTGCGTGTGTACAGTTCTCAGACATCGATAGCATCAACTTTGGATGAAGGCAACATCATGTCTACGCCTGCACTTTCCTCACAAACCTGCATTTTTTCACGGACACCCTACTCACCACCGTCTACACACAGCAGCCAGATCTCTGTCCCTCAGATGTGGACAAATAAAAGGCCCTTTCCTGCGACCCATGACAAAGCTAAGAGGTTGACTTTATCTCTCTGTAAGCTCTTTGCTACCGAAATGCTGCCTTTCCGACTGGTAGACACACAGGGATTTAGAGACCTTATGTCTGTCGCTGTGCCCCAGTACCAGATGCCCAGTCGCCACTACTTCTCTAAGAAAGGTGTGCCTGCGCTACACCAGCATGTCGCACACAACATCGCCGCTTCCTTGAGAAACTCTGTGTGTGAACGGGTGCATTTCACCACCGATACTTGGACCAGTAAGCATGGACAGGGACGTTACATGTCGCTGACTGGGCACTGGGTAACTATGGTGATAGATGGTGAAGGATCTGCTGCACAAGTCTTGCCGTCCCCACGACTTGTGTGTCAATCCTCTGTCTGTCCAAGTTCCGCCACTGCTTCTGCCTCCTCCACCTCATCTGGGTCCTCCACTTCCGCCCCAAGCCTGCCTGGTCAGGCCACCAGCGATGTAACTGCGCAGAAGGAATCATGCACCCCTCATTACTATGCTGGCAGCAGAGCGCAATGGCATCAGGCGGTCTTTAGCTTGAAATGTCTTGGAAATAAGAGTCACACAGCAGCTGAGTTGTGGGCAGCTCTGGAGACTGAGTTTAATAACTGGTTGTCTCCGCTCAACCTGCAGCCTGGTAAGGCCGTGTGCGACAATGCTACAAACCTGGGTGCGTCCCTTCACCTGGGCAAGGTGACACACGTGCCTTGTATGGTTGACGTGTTGAACCTTGTTGTCCAGCAATTTTTAACACACTATCCCGGCCTAGATGGCCTTCTGAACAGGGCACGAAAACTGTCTGCTCACTTCCGTCGTTGAACCACCACTGCTGAGCGACTTGCATCGCTCCAGAAGTCTTTCGGCCTGCCAGTTCATCGCCTGAAATGCGATGTGCCGACACGCTGGAATTCGACTCTCCACATGTTACAGCGACTGTGGCAGCACCTTCGAGCCCTGGTGCAATATGTCATGACGTATAGCCTGGGCCAACGAGATGCAGAGCTGGGGCAGATCACCCTGATGGAGTGGTCTCAGATCAAGGACCTATGCACCCTTCTGCACAGTTTCGACATGGCGACAAATATGTTTAGCGCTGACAATGCAATTATCAGCATGACAATTCCAGTCATTTACATGCTGTAGCACACGCTAAACACTATTTGGAGTCAGGGGGTGGGACAACAGGAAGGGGAGGAACTACAGGAGGATTCATATGCGCAAGACACAACAACATCACCAAGGTTTAAACGTTCATCATCACCAACGCGGCAGGCATGGGACCATGGGGGACAGGGATCAAAAAGGGCGCATAGTAGCAGGCGAAATGTTGAGGAAGGTGCAGGAGAACATGAAGAAAGGGAGGACGAACTGTCCATGGACATGGAAGACTCAGCGGATGAGGGAGACCTTGGTCAAATTTCTGTTGAAAGAGATTGAGGGGAGATGTAAGAGGAAGAAAGAACGGTTAGCACCTCCATGCCACAAACACAGCGTGGACTTGGTCCGCATGGCTGTGCAAGACACATGAGCGCCTTCTTGCTGCACTACCTCCAACATGACCCTCGTATTGTCAAAATTAGAAGTGATGATGACTACTGGCTTGCCACACTATTAGATCCCCGGTACAAGTCCAAATTTTGTGACATAATTCCAGCCATAGAAAGGGACACACGTATGCAGGAGTATCAGCAAAAGCTGTTACTCGATCTTAGCTCGGCCCGTACCAGTAGCACAGTATCTGGTGCTGGTAACAGCAATTTTATTGAATCTTTTCATAATTTTTTTAGACCATCCTTTGCAAGGTCACCAGAGACAAGAAGTCTGACACATAGTCAACGGCTGGAGAGGATGATGCAGGAGTATCTCCAAATGAACATCGATGCCATGACTTTGCAAATGGAGCCTTGCTCATTTTGGGCTTCAAATCTTGAAAAATGGCCAGAGCTCTCCACTTACGCCTTGGAGATTTTGTCGTGTCCAGCTGCCAGCGTTGTCTCTTAACGTGTCTTCAGTGCTGCTGGGTGTGTGCTGACAGATAAGCGCACGCGTCTGACCAGTGACAATCTGGACAGACTAACGTTCATTAAAATGAACAAGTCATGGATCCACAAGGAATTTACTACCCCTGTGTCATCCTGGGGAGAGTAAATGCTTGTGGATTTTGAATGTGCTTGATGCAAATCTACCTGTGAAGTGTACAACTGGGGCACAAGTGCTGCCACTGAAGGGGTGGGTGTGTGTGGGGCCCAATTTTTGGAAAAAAGGGAGACTCCGCTTGGAGTAACCCTTGCTTACAGTGTTTTTAAAAACGATCCAAGATGAACAGGGCTGGGATCAGGAAAGACTTAGCTACCTACCCCGGTGTCATCCTGGGGACGGTTACGGATGGCGTATTTTTGAATGTGCTTGATGCAAATCTACCTGTGAAGTGTACAACTGGGGCACAAGTGCTGCCACTGAAGGGGTGGGTGTGTGTGGCCCAATTTTTGGAAAAAAGGGAGACTCCGCTTGGAGTAACCTTGCGGTGTTTTACATGATTTTAGAAGGGCATGCCATGCCTATATCTGTGTCTCCTCCTCTTTTTCCTTGTCCAGCTCTTTTGTTTTCGCATGAGTATATGTCCTTGTCACTTTCCCTTGTGTTTGTGTTGTGAATTGTTTGTCACCTTTTGGACACCTTTGAGGGTGTTTTCTAGGTGTTTTTATGTGTTTGTGATTTCCTCCCATTGTTTCCTATGCAGTTCGAGTGGTTCGCCGAACCGAACTCGAACGAGACCTCCGTTCGGCGAACCGAACCGCGACCGGTTCGCTCATCTCTAATCGCAACACATATCACTATAAACAGAATCACCACTGAGACCGGAATCGCTGGAGCTTATGCTGAAACTATCATCAGCGCATACTGCCCGCAACACACATCCGTGCCTCCGGTACGTGTTTGGCACGTTTTTGCTCGTACCGGAGATACGGAGACACGGAGACCCATGTTATTCTATGGATGATGGCACACACACGTAAGATCCCACGGAACGTGTGTCCGTGTGGTAAGTACGTGTGCGCGGTTTTCTACACGGACGGCATGTACGTTTTTGGCCGGCAGCACGCAGGCATGGACCTGCTATAGTCTATGGGTTCGTGCCTGCAGTTTCAGACGGAGTTTCATCCTTGTGCGTTTTTAAACGAGCGATCTATTTTTTTTTTCTTAAAGTCAGTCTACTTACCTTTTTTTCTGCTGTTCTCAGTCATACTTACATTGGCGCTCGGTCTTTTTCTTCCCCCGGCTTATATTTACCAATCCCCGACTACCAGCATGGCGAGGAACAGCTATGCCGAAAATACGCGGCTTCAATTCATTTGAAAATGCCGGCCGCTCATTAATCAATCTCGTATTCCCTGCTTCCCCCACCCACTGGTGCCTATGATTGGATGCAGTGAGACACGCCCCCGCGTTGAATGACTGCTGTCTCACTGCACCCAATCACAGCCGCCGGTGGGCGGGTCTAAATAGATGCAACAGTTCTGGGACTCTACCCGGCTCTTCCCGATTTGCCCTGGTGCGTTGGCAATCAGGGTAATAAGGAGTTATTGGCAGCCCATTTCTGCCAATAAGTCCTAGATTAATCATTGCAGGCGTCTATGAGATACCCCCAATGATTAACCTGCAAGTTAAAGTTAATAAACACAAACAGTGAAAAAATCCTTTATTGGAAATAAAAAACAATAACAAATACCCTCGTTCACCAATTTATTAAGCCCCAAATACCGATCCATGTCCGGCGTAATCCACGGAGGTCCAGCGTCGCTTCCAGCTCTGCTACATGAAGGTGACAGGAGCGGCAGAAGAACACCGCCGCTCCTGTCACCTCCACGCAGCAACTGAGGTGAGCCGCACAATCAGCTGAGCTGTCACTCTGGTTACTCATGACCACCGCTGGATCCTCCACCTATGACAGCAAGTCGCCCGAGTGACAGCGATGAAGTCATAGGTGAGTTGTGGTTTTGGGTGGAGGATCCAGCTACCCGCGGGTAACCTGAGTGATGGCAGCGCTAATCGTGCTGCTCACTTCAGTCACTCAGGGGATTAGCAGTCACCGGTGAGTCCTTCACGGGTGACCGCTAATCAGTACGCGACACCCAGACAGAGCTGCGGGATGACAATGAAGTCGGGTGAAGTTCATCTGACTTCATTCTGATCGTGCAACTCTGTCTGCTGTCAGCTGACATGTATCAACGACATTTTACCACACACACGGACATTACATATGGACATTTCACGTACACATACACCGACATTCCACACACACACACATGGACATTACACACGCACACACGGATAGCATACGCCATCACACGGATGTCATACATACCAGAGAAACGCCCCATAAAAATGGAACACGGACCCAAAAAATGGACCGTGTCTCACGTACGTTTTTTATGCGGAAGTGTGTTTTCGGCCTTAAATAGGAAATTAGCAACCGGAGCTCCTGGTTCCTGCTCACCAGTCTGCAGGAATTAGCCTGAATCGGCTGACACCCAGCCATGGCTGAACAATTCAGAAGCCTCAGGTTGCTTGTCAGACTATGTAGTGTGAACAGAGTTTGATGCTGCCGTGCCACCAAGTGTATGCAGAGACAAACATTGCATGTCATATACAAGTTAGGTTAATAATCACACATGGGCAGCAATGTCAACACATACAAAAGGAAACAACAAACATAAAGAGGCATACAGAAATAGTGCAGGAGTGGAAAGTAGGGGTAACCTTCCCTTTCACGCTGATCTATTATCTATGGTCAACTATTAACTGAATTCACAATATTTTTAAGTGTATTATGTATATACTTTATTTAAGTTACCGTTACAGTACAGTATGAAATATTTAAACATACAGTATATTGTTCTAAATTATTTCCCTATCTTACTCAATCAGTTGAATTATGCAATTTTTTTAATTTCTTTTAAACATCACACATATAATTTATATAAGAAAAATACTATTATAAATGCATAATATTATTCTATAAGAATGTTGTTTATTGAGCAGAAGTTGTTATGTGTCAATTGGCGACTACATTTTTGGCAATCGAATGCACCACTGCATATGTCTTTGTTTTTTTGTTACTAAAATGCAGATATGTCGTAGAGAATAAGATAAAATGTTTTGAAAAATTAAATACTGAACTAATACAAGACATAAACTAAAGTTTTGGCAAAGTTAATAGTGAGGACAATGAAGTATAGTGAAGGACAATTCTTTGTTTTTCCGTATGCTTAATATTAAATGTTTACATTGTACTACAAGGTAAAGGAAAGGTTTTCGCAAAAGAATTAGTGGATGGACCACATACATAGTATTAAATCTCCATGTTGGGTTAGATTAAGTATAACAATATAAAATAATCATTGATGTACATAATTAAAGGACATTATCACGATGCCCTGTTTATAATTTGAAAACGAATAGCTAGTCTTTTGTTGAAATTCACTCTATGACTCTGTATGTGCTGTTTGCAAAGTAAAATGTACAGTATGTGCTGTAAGAAAATGGTTGAAGGGGTGTTTCCAGCTCCAAGATCCTATCCCAATATGTAGTAGGTGTCATAAGAATAATATTAGCAAATCCCTCCAATTAGAAATGTAGAATACTTCACCTGATATAGCCTTATCTCTTACCTCATGTGCAGGGCATTGCAGCTTAGGTATCTATGGTTACGGCACTCTTATAGTGACAGTTAATTAGTTAGTTGCTTATGGTAGTAGCTATGGATACCTAAGCTGCAATGCCCTGCACATGAGCTAAGAGACATGACTATATCAGGAGAACTATACTACATCAGTAATTGGATGAATTTGCTAATATTAATATACCTACTACATATTGGGATAGGATCTTGGAGATTTACTACCTACAAAGAATAGAGAGGTCTGTTATTTTTATCATAGGCACACTTCAATTGTTATACACAGAATAAAAAAATCCAGAAAATCACATTGTATGATTTTTAAATAATTAATTTGCATTTTATTGCATGAAATAAGTATTTGATTACCTACCAACCAGCAAGAATTCTGGCTCTCACAGACCTGTTATGATAAACTGCAGTGTATGAAATACTTGTTTTCCTCACTGTAAATAAAACTACATTTTGCTATGCTTTTCAGAACTTGGGAAAAAGTACAAGTGGGCACATAAAACCCTATCAATAATAATTACCTATCTCATTTCCTTGAAGAATACTATAGGTTGCTTTATCTCTGTGACATCACTGAAATGGGTGTGGTCTCACTGAAAGAGGGCATGACCTTGTGCCAAAAAGCATTGCTGCAAATTTCTGGCACAAAGAAACCAACTAAAGGTGGTGTCACACACAGCGACAACGACAACGATGTCACTGCTACATCACCATTTTCTGTGACGTTGCAGCGATGTCCCGTCGCTGTCACTGTGTGTGACATCCAGCAACGACCTGGCCCCTGCTGTGAGGTCGCCGGTCGTTGCTGAATGTCCAGCTTCATTTTTTGGTCGTCGCTCTCCCGCTGTGATGCACACATCGCTGTGTGTGACAGCGAGAGAGCGACGAACTGAAGCGAGCAGGGAGCAGGAAGCCGGCATCTGGCAGCTGCGGTAAGCTGTAACCAGGGTAAACATCGGGTAACCAAGGAAAGACCTTTCCCTGGTTACCCGATATTTACCTTCGTTACCAGCGTCAGCCCTCGCTGCCAGTGCCGGCTCCTGCTCTGTGCACATGTAGCTGTAGTACACATCATGTAATTAACCCGATGTGTACTGTAGCTAGGAGAGCAGGGAGCCAGCGCTAAGCAGTGTGCGCGGCTCCCTGCTCTGTGCACATGTAGCTGCAGTACACGTCAGGTAATTAAACCGATGTGTACGGTAGCTAGGAGTAGAATTGAGCGCGGTTCGCAGTTCGAGGTTCTCCAGTTCACGGCTTGAGTGATTTTGGGGGCTGTTCTAGATCGAACTAGAACTCGAGCTTTTTGCTAAAGCTCGATAGTTCTAGATAAGTTCAAGAACGGTTCTAGCAGCAAAAAGACAAGCCAATTACTAGCTGGCTTTCCGCTGTAATAATGTAAGGCGGGCTTTGCACACTACGACATCGCAGGTGCGATTTCGGTGGGGTCAAATTGAAAGTGACGCACATCCGGCATCGCATGCGACATCGTACTGTGTAAAGCCTAGATGATACGATTAACGAGTGCAAAATCGTCATAATCGTATCATCAGTGCAGCGTCGGCGTAATCCATAATTACGCTGACGCAACGGTCCGATGTTGTTCCTCGCTCCTGCGGCAGCACACATCGCTGTGTGTGAAGTCGCAGGAGCGAGGAACATCTCCTACCGGCCTCACTGCGGCTTCCGTAGGATATGCGGAAGGAAGGAGGTGGGCGGGATGTTTACATCCTGCCTATCTCCGCCCCTCCGCCGCTATTGGCCGCCTGCCGTGTGACGTCGCTATGACACCGCACGACCCGCCCCCTTAGGAAGGAGGCAGGTCGCCGGCCACAGCGACGGTCGAAGGGCAGGTGAATGCGTGTGAAGCTGGCGTAGCGATAATTTTCGCTACGCCAGCTATGACACGATATCGTACCTGCGACGGGGGCGGGGACTATCGCGTGCGACATCGTAGCATCTGCTTGCGATGTCGCAACGTGCAAAGCCCGCCTAAGTCACTCTGTGACTCACACTATTATGAAATTTCAGTGTATAGTGTGCGTGAACAGCGCATTCAGATCACTGCTGTTTGGATAATGGCGATCGCCATTTTTTTTTTTTTCCCTGTCTTCCTTCCCTAAGCGCGCGCGTGTAGTGGGGCGGGCCAGCATGTCAGCCAATCCCAGACACACACACAGCTAAGTGGACTTTTAGCCAGAGAAGCAATGGCATGTGTGATAGGATGTCCATGTCACATGTCCCTGCATTATAAAAACGAGTATCTGCCCGTCCGGACGCCATTATCTCTTCTGCGTCTGCGTGTCAGTCACCACTGGCGTAGCTCCTGTCTCCGATACTGCTGTGTACGCTCTATACACAGCGCTATACAGAATAGGGATAGAAGTTTCTTTCAGCCCTTGTAAGGGCTAATACCGGCAGGGTCAGAGAAATAGGTGACAGTCAGGGCTGTGAAAACAGATTTTAACAGCTACGCAAGATGACAGCGTCTGTGTAGCTAAGGTCAGGGATTTCCTCGCTGCATTTCCCCATTAGGAGGGATAGAAAGGCAGGCTTCCTTTTCTCTACCCAGACTCACTACCCTGCCACTGTACCCTCCTGCCCTTTGCACACTCAAACTCATTGTTACTAAGCCATTATACTAGCAAACACTGAGGAAACTTAGTGGCATCCTAAAAGTGGCTGTTGGACTTCTGTATTGTTACACTAGTGCAAAGCTATTTGCAGCACGTCTGCCTGCATTGCACACTCAAACTCATTGTTACTAAGCCATTATACTAGCAAACACTGAGGAAACTTAGTGGCATCCTAAAAGTGGCTGTTGGACTTCTGTATTGTCCCACTAGTACAAAGATATTTGCAGCACGTCTGCCTGCATTGCACACTCAAATTCATTGTTACTAAGCCATTATACTAGCAAACACTGAGGAAACTTAGTGGCATCCTAAACGTGGCTGTTGAACTTCTGTATTGTCCCACTAGTGTAAAGATATTTGCAGCACGTCTGCCTGCATTGCACACTCAAACTCATTGTGACTAAGCCATTATACTAGCAAACACTGAGGAAACTTAGTGGCATCCTAAAAGTGGCTGTTGGACTTCTGTATTGTCCCACTAGTACAAAGATATTTGCAGCACGTCTGCCTGCATTGCACACTCAAACTCATTGTTACTAAGCCATTATACTAGCAAACACTGAGGAAACTTAGTGGCATCCTAAACGTGGCTGTTGGAGTTCTGTATTGTCCCACTAGTGCAAAGATATTTGCAGCACGTCTGCCTGCATTGCACACTCAAACTCATTGTTACTAAGCCATTATACTAGCAAACACTGAGGAAACTTAGTGGCATCCTAAAAGTGGCTGTTGGACTTCTGTATTGTTACACTAGTGCAAAGCTATTTGCAGCACGTCTGCCTGCATTGCACACTCAAACTCATTGTTACTAAGCCATTATACTAGCAAACTATGCTGCCAGTTTAAGGGCCGTAGTTGCGTTGTCAGGGATAATTATTGTTGTTTATTCTGCTGTTAATAAAGATAGACCACCGCTGAAATCTACACCACCTCTCAATTTTTACTACCACATTTTAAGTGCACAATCTTGTCGCAATCAAAATGAGTGGCAAAATGACAGATGCTGGTGGAAAGGGGAAGAGGCGTGTTGGAAAAGGAAAAAAAGGGTTTGTCCGTGGGGAAGGTGGCAAAGCTCCATTAACATCTGCTGAAGATAGACCATCTTCTAGCAAAAGTAAGATGTCTACTACTTACCGTGGACAATCCGATGGGCTCCCTTTTTTACGGACACGAACAACTGGAACAAAGGTAGATGATGGCCAGAAAAGGAAAATGCTTGAATGGATCTCAAGTGGTCCAACAAGTGCCCTCTCCGCCACCTCAACTACCGCATCCAAAAAACACCAGTCCTCTGAGTTGTCTGCCCAATCACACTTGCATTCTCCCAGCTCTGAAGTCTCCATCCGCCCTGCACAGTATGGTGGAACTGAGATGGCTAAGTCTGCAGAGCTGTTCAGTAACACTATTGCCTGGGAATCAGACGTCTGCTCCCAAGCTACAGTGAGTACAGACCAGGAAATGGTCTGCAGTGATGCCCAGAACCTTTGTGACTTGATTCAGGCCGTGAGGACCAAGTTTCTGAGCATAATGTTGACCCTTTTTCACAAACTGTAACACCTGTTGTTATAGACAATGAGGAACACACTGATGACGATGAGACGCAGATACCAGATTGAGATGATAACTGAAATATTCGGTCAGGGCAAGAAGAGGCTCGGTCTGAGGGGGAGGGGAGTGCAAACACAACAATTGATGAGGAAGTTCTAGATCCCACCTACTGTCAACCAACAGTCAGGCACTCGAGGAGGTCAACAGAGGCGGTGGAGGAGGATGCAACCGATGACGAAGTTACCTTGCGCCTTCCTGGACAGAGTCGGAGCACTGGTAGCATGTCTACAACTGCATCCTCAGCCACCACTCTGCCTCTTAGCACTAGTCGGGGGGGGGGGGGGTTCAGCAGGTCGCATGCCCTCTAAGCCTTGCCTAGCTTGGTCCTATTTTGACATAGCAAAAGATCGCCCAAATTATGTGATCTGTAAAATTTGTCGTGATTCTGTTAGTAGAGGGCAAAACCTCAGCAGTTTGACAACTTCTTTCATGAATCGTCACATGAATAAATATCCTATGTCCCAGTGGGAAGCTCACCGTGCTGCAATGCGGCTTAGCGGAGCGAACCATCCACCGGCTGCCCCTTCCAGTGCATCCGCGCGCTCTTCATCTTCTAGGACTGTGGTGACAGCTGTCACACCTGGTTTTCCACGCACAACTTCCACCACTGTAACCGCAACAGGCAGTTTGCTTGGTAGGTCATCAGTTGGTGTGGAAGGGGAAATAAGTACGTGTGTACAGCTCTCTCAGACATCGATTGCACCAACGTTGGATGAAGGCAACATGATGTCTATGCCTGCACTTTCCTCACAAAGCTGCATTTTCCAGGGACACCCTACTCAACACCGTCTACACACAGCAGCCAGATCTCTGTCCCTCAGATGTGGACAAATAAAAGGCCATTTCCTGCGACCCATGACAAAGCTAAGATGTTGACTTTATCCCTCTGTAAGCTCTTGGCTACCGAAATGCTGCCTTTCCACCTGGTGGACACACAGGATTTTAGAGATCTTATGTCTGTCGCTGTGCCCCAGTACCAGATGCCCAGTCGCCAGTACTTCTCTAAGAAAGGTGTGCCCGCGCTACACCAGCATGTCGCACACAACATCACCGCTTCCTTGAGAAACTCTGTGTGTGAACGGGTGCATTTCACCACCGATACTTGGACCAGTAAGCATGGACAGGGACGTTACATGTCGCTGACTGGGCACTGGGTAACTATGGTGATAGATGGTGAAGGGTCTGCTGCACAAGTCTTGCCGTCCCCACGACATGTGTGTCAATCCTCTGTCTGTCCAAGTTCCGCCACTGCTTCTGCCTCCTCCACCTCATCTGGGTCCTCCACCTCCGCTCCAAGCCTGCCTGGTCAGGCCACCAGCATTCTCACTGCACAGAAGGAATCACGCACCCCTCATTACTATGCTGGCAGCAGAGCGCAACGGCATCAGGCGGTCTTTAGCTTGACATGTCTTGGAAATAGGAGTCACACAGCGGTTGAGTTGTGGGCAGCTCTGGAGACTGAGTTTAATAAATGGTTGTCTCCACTCAACCTGCAGCCTGGTAAGGCCGTGTGCGACAATGCTGCAAACCTGGGTGCGGCCCTTCGCCTGGGCAAGGTGACACACGTGCCTTGTATGGTTGACGTGTTGAACCTTGTTGTCCAGCAATTTTTAACACACTATCCCGGCCTAGATGGCCTTCTGACCAGGGCACGAAAACTGTCTGCTAACTTCCGCCGTTCAACCGCCGCAGCTGAGCGACTTGCATCGCTCCAGAAGTCTTTTGGCCTGCCGGTTCATCGCCTGAAATGCGATGTGGCGACACGCTGGAATTCGACTCTCCACATGTTACAGCGACTGTGGCAGCACCGCCTAGCCCTGGTGCAATACGTCATGACGTATAGCCTGGGCCAACGAGATGCAGAGGTGGGGCAGATCACCCTGATGGAGTGGTCTCAGATCAAGGACCTATGCACCCTTCTGCACAGTTTCGACATGGCGACGAATATGTTTAGCGCTGACAATGCCATTATCAGCATGACAATTCCAGTCATTTACATGCTGGAGCACACGCTAAACACTATTCGGAGTCAGGGGGTGGGACAACAGGAAGGGGAGGAACTATAGGAGGATTCATATGCGCAAGACACAACAACATCACCAAGGTTCAGACGTTCATCATCACCAACGCGGCAGGCATGGGACCATGGGGGACAGGGATCAACAAGGGCGCATAGTAGCAGGCGAAATGTTGAGGAAGGTGCAGGAGAGCATGAAGAAATGGAGGACGAACTGTCCATGGACATGGAAGACTCAGCGAATGAGGGAGACCTTGGTCAAATTTCAGTTGAAAGAGGTTGGGGGGAGATGTCAGAGGAAGAAAGAACGGTTAGCACCTCTATGCCACAAACAAAGCGTGGACTTGGTCCGCATGGCCGCGCAAGACACATGAGCGCCTTCTTGCTGCACTACCTCAAACATGACCCTCGTATTGTCAAAATTAGAAGTGATGATGACTACTGGCTTGCCACACTATTAGATCCCCGGTACAAGTCTAAATTTTGTGACATAATTCCAGCCATAGAAATGGACGCACGTATGCAGGAGTATCAGCAGAAGCTGTTACTCGATCTTAGCTTGGCTTTTCCACCAAACAACCGTGCAGATGCAGGGAGTGAATCTCCCAGTTGTAACTTGACAAACATGGGACGGTCTCGTCATCTTCAACAGTCTACCCGTACCAGTAGCACCGTATCTGGTGCTGGTAACAGCAATTTTATGGAATCTTTTCATAATTTTTTTAGACCGTCCTTTGCAAGGCCACCAGAGACAACAAGTCTGACACATAGTCAACGGCTGGAGAGGATGATACAGGAGTATCTCCAAATGAACATCGATGCCATGACTTTGCCAATGGAGCCTTGCTCATTTTGGGCTTCAAATCTTGAAAAATGGCCAGAGCTCTCCACTTACGCCTTAGAGATTTTGCCGTGTCCAGCTGCCAGCGTTGTCTCTGAACGTGTCTTCAGTGCTGCTGGGTGTGTGCTGACAGATAAGCGCATTCGTCTGTCCAGTGACAATGTGGACAGACTAACGTTCATCAAAATGAACAAGTCATGGATCCACAAGGAATTTACTACCCCTTTGTCATCCTGGGGGGAGTAAATGCTTGTGGATTTGGAATGTGCTTGATGCAAATCAAAACATCCTGTTTGCAACTAGGGCACAAGTGCTGCCACTGAAGGGGTGAGTGTCTGTGTGGCCCAATTTTTGGAAAAAAGGGAGACTCCTCTTGGAGTAACCCTTGCTTGCTGTGTTTTTTAAAAGGACCCTTGCTTGCTGTGTTTTTTAAAAGGAGCCAAGATGAACAAGTCATGGTTCAGCAATGACTTTGCTACCTACCCCGGGGTCATCCTGGGGACGGTTAAGTATGGCGTATTTTTGAATGTGCTTGATGCAAATCTAGCTGTGAAGTGTACAACTGGGGCACAAGTGCTGCCACTGAATGGGTGGGTGTGTGTGGGGCCCAGTTTTTGGAAAAAAAGGGAGACTCCGCTTGGAGTCACTTTGCGGTGTTTTACATGATTTTAGAAGGGCGTGCCATGCCTATATCTGTGTCTCCTCCTTTTTTTCCTTGTCCAGCTCTTTTGTTTTCGCATGAGTATATGTCCTTGTCACTTTCCCATGTGTTTGTGTTGTGAGTTGTTTGTCACCTTTTGGACACCTTTGAGGGTGTTTTCTAGGTGTTTTTATGTGTTTGTGATTGCCTGCCATTGTTTCCTATGCGGTTCGAGTTCGGTTCGTCAAACGTTCGTTGAACCGAACTCGAACGAGACGCCGATTCGGCGAACCGAACTTGAGCCGAACCGCGACCGGTTCACTCATCTCTAGCTAGGAGAGCAGGGAGCAAGCGCTAAGCAGTGTGCGTGGCTCCCTGCTCTCTGCACATGTAGCTGCAGTACACATCGGGTAATTAACAGGGAGCCAGCACTAAGCGCGGCTCCCTGCTCTCTGCACATGTAGCACAGCGTCGTTATGATCGCTGCTGCATCTGCTGTGTTTGACAGCTAAGCAGCGATCATAACAGCGACTTACAGGGTCACTGTTACGTCACAGAAAAAAGGTGATGTGACAGCGACGTCATTGTTGCTGTCGCTATATGTGAACTCAGCTCAATAGTGTAAGCTTAACAGGATAGAAAGTCTTAACATCAATAAGATTTATAGAACAGCATGAGCCACTATGAAAACTGATGACAGCTTTGTCAGCTCTAACCATCTTAGTAGCCATTTTGTGCATAAAGCTGCAGAGGTCCTTTATCTCTGCCCACTCTGAAAGACACAAGTCGATGAGCTGCAGGGTGCGAATGGTGTAAAGGAGCACACACCAACTGTGCCTTCTGCAACAGCACATCCAGGCCAGCATAGGGACTTAGAAATCGCTTTACAACCAGGTTGAGGACTTGAGCTATGCAAGGCACGTATGTGAGGTTGCCCCGGCATAGGGCCATCACCAGCTTAACACCGTCATCACAGTTGGCCTTCCTTGGCTCCAGGTTCAGTGAAGACAGGTATTGCTGAAACATGGCCTAGATAGCTGTCCACAACTCTTCAGCTGTGTGACAGCATTTTTCAATATATTCTAATTTCAACACTGCCTGATTACGGTAAGTCCTGGCTGCGCAGTATGGAGGTGAGGGGAATTCTCTTTGCACTGTTGGAAAGCATGTCACATTAAGGGAGAGTTTGAGGGTGCAGGTGGAGGCCATAGGAGGTGGAGGAGACAGAAGCAGTAAAGGAAGTGGTAAATACAGAGGTTTGTCCCACAAGCCTTGTATTGTAGAGTTCAAGACTTGTGTAACAGCTCTTTTTCCACCTGCCGCCACAGCCGCCAGAGTCACCCATGGCCCAGTCAGCAAGCTGTAACTAGATATGAGTGATCTTGATCAGAAAAAAGTGAACAATTTCAAAATCATACGATCCTTGGTGGGATTGGGTTGGGATTGGAAATCCGAACATTTGATCAAAAAGTCAGCGATGTTAAAAGGGGAAATGCTAAAACCTGGAATTTTAGGAAAGCTGATTTCAACAAATTAAGGGAGGAGCTTAAATGTGTAGATTGGGACAAAGTCATGGTAACTGGGGATACTGAACATAAATGGGGTAAGTTTAAGGATATACTGCTAGAGTCCTGTAAAAACTTATACCCTCTGGTAATAAAATGTCCAGGAATAAAAAGAAACCACTATGGATAAATAAGACTGTGCAAGGTATAATAAAACAAAAACAAAGGGCGTTTGAAATCTTAAAGGCTGAGAATACAGAAATAGCATTTCAGAAGTATAAAGATATCAATAGGAAATGCAAAAAAGAAATCAAACAAGCAAAACTAGCTACTGAAACAAAAATCGCCAATGACATTAATATAAATCCCAAAATCTAATATAAACAAGTACAATAATCATGAACAATACAAAATAGACTTGTACAGGAGAAGAGACGACCCTGCCTGCTAGTGCTCACTGTCTACAGGGGATGGGTGAGGATACAGTAGGTGAGGGCAGAGCTGGTTGCGCAGTGGTATAGTGAACTGAGGGTAATTGCAGGTTGTAGGCTTGTATGAAGAAGTGGGTCTTCAGGTTCCTATTGAAGGGGTCCACGGTAGGTAAGAGTCTGATATATTGGGGTACAGAGTTCCAGATTATGGGGGAGGCAAAGGAAAAATCTTGTATGTGATTGTGGGAAAAGGAGATTAGAGGGGAGTAGAGAAGCTGATCTTTTGATGATCGGAGATTGCGTGCAGGTAGGTATCGGGAGACCAGGTCACAGATGTATGGAGGAGATAGGTTGTAGATGGCTGTGCATGTCATGGAAAACACCATTATTTTTATTATATGTATGTTTATTTATTCTACAAGAGGTAGTCCTACCCACATACTGTAGATTTGATTTCTATATCACATTTGAGCAGGTAAATCGCAAAGGATGTTCAACAATTAAAAAACTGATTAATATTAAAAGTCTCTCTGGTTGTCATTGATGTGAATGTTGAGCAGCCATGTTTTATAATCAAGCCACATTTACATTTAGAATTGCTGCACCAAAAGCATCCTTTTAATTCTGGAACCAAGGATAGTCTCCCCATTCTGATTTTAGATTTAATATCAACTGGTTTTATACAGCTGTTCGTTACATGATTTTTGAGGGTAATATCGCTCCTGAAAATGACTCCAGGATTTGAGGATAGAACCTTTCAAAGTAAAAGGGCAGTTTGAATAATGCACCAATCTTTGGACAACATAGTTCTTATTGATTTGAAGGACTTGTTGAAGGTTGTTATAAAACGATATTTGAATTTGCTATCATCAAGTTCAGATATAATCTTATCATTTCCCAGTGTACTGGTGTTGTTTTTGGTTACAATTTTCATTTTGTTGTTCCTAATTCTCCAATATTGTCCATATGTAATATTTTTCATCCTCTTGGCAAAGTAGCCACTTGAAAATTCAAGATTGCTATTGACATTGACGTTTTTGATATTTGTCAAAGCTACAATACTCTTATTGTCTTTGATAAATTGAAGTCTAAAAAAATGAATACTATGTTGGGAATAAGAATGGGGAAATTTGAATCCACAGTGATTTTTATTTAGTTCATCCAAAATTCTTGTTGGTCAATAGTTGAACCAGATCACATGAAAAACAAATCATATATAAATCTTTTGAAAAATAAAATGCCACCAAATCTACCCATAAAAATATTTGCGTAACAGGTGACAAATTGCGTCTCCATTGCTCAAGCCACTCAACTGATAGATTCTTCCCTTAAAATAAAAAAACAATATGTTGCAGTATAAAATCAATGCTATACAAGAGACACATGATCTGTTCCTCAGACATAGTTTTGTCCCGTCGGAGAAAGTATTTAATGGTTTCCAATGGTTCCCAATGGTTAACATTGTATGGTAAATATCAGAATACAATAAATTGACATCTACCATAAGGAAGGAATAAACAGGGGGAGGAATAGTATTTAAATTCATTTAAATTCCAGTGATTAAATTAGCAGAGTCCTGTATGTGTGAAGGTAGTTCAGATACAAATGTTTGTAAAATTAAATCAATAAAATGGGAAAGGTGAGCAGTAATAGATTTAATGGCAAATATTATAGGAGAACCTGGGTGTTAGTTAAACACCTATGAATCTTAGGTAAAAAGTAAAAATATAGTAGTTGGTAATAGTTGAATTTTTTTTTTATATACAGTGCCTACAAGTAGTATTCAACCCCCTGCAGATTTAGCAGGTTTGATAAGATGCAAATAAGTTAGAGGCTGCAAACTTCAAACAAGAGCAGGATTTATTAACAGATGCATAAATCTTACAAACCAACAAGTTATGTTGCTCAGTTAAATTTTAATAAATTTTCAACATAAAAGTGTGGGTCAATTATTATTCAACCCCTAGGTTTAATATTTTGTGGAATAACCCTTGTTTGCAATTACAGCTAATAATCGTCTTTTATAAGACCTGATCAGGCCGGCACAGGTCTCTGGAGTTATCTTGGCCCACTCCTCCATGCAGATCTTCTCCAAGTTATCTAGGTTCTTGGGTGTCTCATGTGGACTTTAATCTTAAGCTCCTTCCACAAGTTTTCAATTGGGTTAAGGTCAGGAGACTGACTAGGCCACTGCAACACCTTTATTTTTTCCCTCTTGAACCAGGCCTTGGTTTTCTTGGCTGTGTGCTTTGGGTCATTGTCTTATTGGAAGATGAAATGACGACCCATCTTAAGATCCTTGATGGAGGAGCGGAGGTTCTTGGCCAAAATCTCCAGGTAGGCCGTGCTATCCATCTTCCCATGGATGCGGACCAGATGGCCAGGCCCCTTGGCTGAGAAACAGCCCCACAGCATGATGCTGCCACCACCATGCTTGACTGTAGGGATGGTATTCTTGGGGTCGTATGCAGTGCCATCCAGTCTCCAAACGTCACGTGTGTGGTTGGCACCAAAGATCTCGATCTTGGTCTCATCAGACCAGAGAACTTTGAACCAGTCTGTCTCAGAGTCCTCCAAGTGATCATGAGCAAACTGTAGACGAGCCTTGACATGACGCTCTGAAAGTAAAGGGACCTAACGGGCTCGTCTGGAACGGAGACCATTGCGGTGGAGTACGTTACTTATGGTATTGACTGAAACCAATGTCCCCACTGCCATGAGATCTTCCCGGAGCTCCTTCCTTGTTGTCCTTGGGTTAGCCTTGACTCTTCGGACAAGCCTGGCCTTGGCACAGGTGGAAACTTTCAAAGGCTGTCCAGGCCGTGGAAGGCTAACAGTAGTTCCATAAGCCTTCCACTTCCGGATGATGCTCCCAACAGTGGAGACAGGTAGGCTCAACTCCTTGGAAAGGGTTTTGTACCCCTTGCCAGCCTTGTGACCCTCCACGATCTTGTCTCTGATGGCCTTGGAATGCTCCTTTGTCTTTCTCATGTTGACCAAGTATGAGTGCTGTTCACAAGTTTGGGGAGGGTCTTAATTAGTCAGAAAAGGCTGGAAAAAGAGATAATTAATCCAAACATGTGAAGCTCATTGTTCTTTGTGCCTGAAATACTTCTTAATACTTTAGGGGAACCAAACAGAATTCTGGTGGTTTGAGGGGTTGAATAATAAATGACCCTCTGAATAAACTTTTCACAATTTAAAAAAAAAATAAAAAAAGAAATAACATTCTTTTTTGCTGCAGTGCATTTCACACTTCCAGGCTGATCTACAGTCCAAATGTCACAATGCCAAGTTAATTCCGAATGTGTAAACCTGCTAAATCTGCAGGGGGTTGACTACTACTTGTAGGCACTGTATATATATCATTTTAAATAGAGATGAGTGAATACTAAATATTCAGGTTCTGATTATTTGATCCTAAAAATTGTTATTATTAGTGTATTCTTACCGAATAACAAACCCAATGCAAGTGAATGGGAAATGCAAATAATTTTCTAGATTACCTTAGAAGTAGGTCTGGGAGAGCTGTAAAAATGCTCCAATAGTTGGAAAAGTGCTAAAACTGAATGGAAGCAGCATTATGAAGATGCCTGGATGCATTTCTGGCTCACATTTGGCTTCTGGCAATAATGTTGGCAGAGTATTACTGGGATTAAAGCATGAGAATTATACTTACCAAGTTTTCTGTGGCTGTCACACTATTTTCTGGTCTGATCATTAAAGTTCATGAAAATGCAATGCTTCCCCCATCCACTCTCTATAACAGTGTCTGTGATTGGTAGCAGTCCTGCTTCCTCCACCTATCCTCTGTGCTGGTATTATTATTATTTTATTATTATTTATTATTATAGCGCCATTTATTCCATGGCGCCTTACAAGTGAAAGAGGGTATACGTACAACAATCATTAACAGTACAAAAAAGACTGGTATAGGAGGATAGAGGACCCTGCCCGCGAGGGCTCACAGTCTACAGGGAATGGGTGATGGTACAATAGGTGAGGACAGAGCTGGTTGCGCAGTGGTTTACTGGACTGAGGGCTATTGTAGGTTGTAGGCTTGGTGGAAGAGGTGGGTCTTGAGGCTCCTCTTGAAGCTTTCCACGTTAGGTGAGAGTCTTATGTGCTGAGGTAGAGCATTCCAGAGTATGGGGGATGCACGGGAAAAATCTTGTACGCAATTGTGTGAAGAGGAGATAACAGAGGAGCAGAGAAGGAGATCTTGTGAGGATCTGAGGTTGCGTGCAGGTAGGTACCGGGAATCTGTGATTCGTTGCCGTCACACTAGTTGTCTGGGTCAGGAAATGGAGTGTAAAAAGAAATAAAATAATTGGAGAAAATGGTATAAGGGTCCAACAATATTGATACCCAGGGCAGATAATGCAGACAGCTACAGACTGAAACCCCCAGTTATGCACGTTATCATGGCTGCGTATGAAAATACAAGGGACCCCAGGAGGCTTTTTTTAAATTATTTAAATAAATAATTATAAAAAAAAGTATGCAATCTCCATCAATTTTGATACCCAGTGTGACGTAGCGACCACCAACGTGGTAAATGGTCGCTATATGTCACAGTGGAGAAGGTATCTGCGATATCTAGATGGTAAAGGTTGCTATGGGACTTGTAGTCCACAATGGCTTCTTGCTACACATAAGGGTCAGGTTCCCTTTAACAATCACAAGGTGCTCTGCAGGGCTGAGATTCACAGACCTCCACCTGTGGCTGTGGCCAGCTTGATATAGGAGACTGGCAATGTGTGTTTGGGGAAGAGTGAGAGCAGAGCCGAGAACTCTGCATGGAGCATCCTGTGTGGAGGTTGAGCACAGGACTCAGATATTCAGACTGAGGTGAGTGCAGCCAGACTAGGGCTGTAAGGCCGAACCTCTCCTGGAGGAGACACAGACCCAGGGGTCTGCATTGGGCCCTGGGGCCAAGAAGGATCCTCAGCTAGAGGTGTCTGCTACCGGGTGCCAGAGAGAGAGGAAAGTGGTTAAACTCCCACTATGATCTTGTACTAGAGTCTGCTCTGTAAGCTGCAGAGCCGGAAGCCTGGAAAAGCTCCAGGCCTGCGTGGAGCGATTATAAGTTTGTGGACCCTCCTGGAACAGCCGAACTGGGCATCGTAAGACCGTCTCCTACGGCAAGGGGTGCCTGTGTGACGGGGACCCGTATGGACGGTGCATAACCCGGCTGTGTTCTGGGTCCATTTACATGTACAGCGAGGACAATAAAGCTGTTTTGATCGGACTATTTGAGTCACAGCGTCTTTGTGGTCCTGGGGGACCCCCACCCCGCTACACCAGCCAAAATAAAACAGACAGCTGGGGGCTGGTATTCACAGGCTGGGTGGTCCAGGGTTATGGTACTGTCGGAATGCGGGACACAGCCGCACATCAATCCGAAAGCGAGTTCCACGTTCACTGAAAGCCGCAAGTTCAACTTTTGCTGAGGGAAGTGGGGAGCTTCCAGTGTGACCTCTGGTGACCTGACTACCTGTCGGATTATGGAACAGGGTGCCACAGAATTCCGACAGTCAGGTCACTGGAGTTAACACTACAGGCTGCAACTCACAGATGTGTGCGTTATCTTGGCTGTGTATCAAGATACGAGGACCCAATGTGGCTTTTTACAAATTATTTAAATAAATAATTTAAAAAAAACAGCATGCATTCCCCCCCTATTTTGATACCCAGCCAAAGATAAAGCAGACAACTGGGGTCTAGTATTCTCATGCTTGGGAGGCCCATGGTTATTGAGCCCTCCCCCCACTTAAAAATGTTGCATCTATTAGATGTGACAATTCCGTCGCTTTACCCAGCTCATCCTGATATCACTTACTGTACATGATAGACACTAAAGGGTGCAAGTTTACAGCATGTGAGTGGGTGATACCATTACTTTGCTATGATTAACTTACTGTTTGCTCTGCTTCATGTCTTTCAACCAACTTTATTGATGAAAACAATGCGTCAAAAATGCAGGAAAAACAAATCTAGACAAAAACGTAGATGGATTCATGTGGAAATTCAGCTACGTGAAAGCCTGAACAAACACTGATCTTGTGCACATACCCTAAGGGTGAAGGAAGTGGGGGTTTTTCTCTCTTTTTAATTTTACCTTATATGTCATAGCACAGGAAAAAATGTTTCCTAACATTTCTTCCTGTAAAATCAATTCTTTCTTCAGTTTTGTATGTTTTATTGCCAGTCTGTGAAAGTGGAGTAATACTCTGACAACATTGTTCCCAGCAGTGACCCTGAAGTCTGAGATATATTGTGGCATATTCCTCATGCTGTTCTCATTGCATTTGAGCACTGTTACTATCCATCTCAGTTATTTTTCTGCCCCCCAGCCCTCCTGTTAGGGTCTTCCGGTATAACGCTTGAGTTTTCCATTGACTTCAATTATACTCGGTACTTGAGTCGAACACTTCCGAGTTTCTGACCTGCTCGATTCAAGTACTGAACACTCCAGCATTTTAGTGCTCGCTCATCACCATTTATCAATGTCATCATAATGAACCCAAAAAATAAAGCTATTTTATCCTTTTTACCACATGGTGGTAACAGTAAAAACACTAAAAACAAGAAAACAGTTCTTGAAGTGCTCTTCTTGTTCATTCCTATTATGCACCTATTATGTATTATGATACCACTAAAAACTTCAAGCTCTCATATCAGTCTGTTGGCAGAAAATTGAAAGAAATTAAAGAATTTAAAATATTTCAAGGCAGAATTTTTTGTAATAAAAAAAGCTCTTTTAATGCAAAAAAGTAGCTAAAAATACAAATCTGATATTGTTGTCATCGCACTGATCTGAAATATAAAGATGTTTTATCACTTATACCACACAATAAATGGCATAAAAAAATAATATTTCTTCAACTACTGTTGAATTATTCATTCTGCCTCACAAAGATGTTTTATAAGACTCTGTTCATATTTATTGTTTTCTACGATGAGCACTTACCTCGGGGTTTCCATGTACATTTCTGAAAGGCAGAAGTCAGACAAAACCTTCGATGGAAAATTCCCTATAATGAGGCAGATGGAGTCACTTTGGACTGCTTCTGGCCTATGATCCGGTGATGTCCGATTTTTAAGCATGTACAAAAGTGCTAGTGGACACAGTTTTGTGCACCTTTAACAAGATGGAAACTGCAGAGCAGAGGTAATTTTAGTGAATCAATCTGTTAGGGGTTCTATCTAGAACACAGGGTAGATGAGAAAAAACGGGTTAAATGCTGCGCTAGAAAAAAACACGGATCCGAGAGGTGCGATGAAATCCTTTCCTTTATTGGCATGAGTCAACGCGTTTCGAAGGCATAGCCGCCTTCTTCATCAGGGCAAAACAGAACAAGAACAGCAACAGATGCTGTTCTTTTTTGTTCTGTTTTGTCCTGAGATGCTGTTCTTTCTTGTTCTGTTTTGTCCTGATGAAGAAGGTGGCTATGCCGTCGAAACACGTTGACTCGTGCCAATAAAGGAAAGTATTTCATCGCACCTCTCGGATCCGTGGTTTTTTCTAGCGCAGCATTTAACCCGTTTTTTCTCATCTACCCTGTGTTCTACATTTTTCCATCGGTGCTGCTGCTGACCACTATTGCACATTCTGCCTAAATGCTCGCATAGGAGTTGTGCCTGTCACAACTGAAACAGGTGAGTACCTGTCTCTTTACGTATATCCCCTTGTCTACCAGATAAGACCCTATTTTGCGCTTCTCTCCTCCACAGTTTTTTCCAGGGGTTCTATCTGAATGACATACTTTGGAGATGTTGATGGAAAACCAGATGTAAGTCCTCAGTGTAGAGAACAAGTTAAATCTGAGACTTAAAAGTGATCCAAAAAGTTATGTAACCCAAAATGCTAGAAATAAAGGCTACACCTCAACCCAAAAAAACAAGCAACTTCTGAGGTCCATCATCTTTTAACAAATATATTGGGGGTTTCCACAGTGGTGATTGCACAAAGACTCTCAAAAAGCAGTATTTATCCCCCTGCCAAAGAATTCCAGCAAAATCTATGCTCTGAAATCCAAATGCGCCCCTCCTTCTGAGACCCACAGTGTGCATAAACTGCTATTAGCATCTACATGGGTTGGCATTGCTGTAGTGAAGAGAACCCATTAAATTAAATGTTGCATTTCCCTACAAGTTGGCCCCAATGTATGGGGCACTACAATGCAGGAGAGTTTATTAGAAAAATACTACAAAGAGCACAACGTAATTGTGTGTGGGGATAATACAGTATGAACCCCCACAATTGGCACAAACTCAATAGCATTATATACAAGCAAGAGGACCAAGAGTTGTTCAGTGCAAAGGTTAGACAAATTTTATTGAATACAAAAGGTGATCAATCATTAAAATCACATAAAATCCATATGGTAACAAGACCAATGGCTGAGGTCCATAACACATCAGGGTTAAAGATAAACAATAAACATATCGTAATGCACCCAATCCGGTGCATATGTTAGGTACATTTCAATCACATGTATATCAATCAATATCATTAACACCTCAGGATCCCCACCAAATCACTGCATATGCCATAATATCACTGGTATGACTACCAATTAATGGTGGGGTGATCTGGCCCAGCCTGGTCACCGGAGCATTACCTCAGGGAAAGGCGACGTACGTTTCAAACGAATCTATTAAAATCTTCATGAGGGTAGAGGTATTCTAAACATCTACCGCAAGGATCCTGTCACACCTCCAATAGTGATAAATTTCTTATTGAATTAACCTATAATCACAAAGAGTCTAATTGAGTTTTTAGGTATTAGGGACAAATGAACAGAAAGGAGTGCTATTAAAAACTTTAAAAGTGATAAGATAACAGGTGGTTAAGAGGAAGAAGCAGTATCACAATCAAAAATGAGACTAATGAGATGAATGCAATTAATCAGTCCCCATAGGGGTATATCCATGGAGCTGTGTATACTCTTGTGCATATCTATATGAGTTTCTTAAATAGTATCACAGGAAGGGTGAATAACTAACAGCCTCATTGAGGCCTCTAGGGACCAGAGTGTCCAGGGTGACAATCCATTTGGTCTCGCATTGTGCTAGACGCTTTCTGAGATCACCACCCCTAATTCACCCCACTATGGCTTCAATGCCTCTGATTTTAAGTTTGGAGGGGTCACAGGAGTGGTGAGATCTGAAATGTCTAGGAAGTGTTTTTAGGACACTTCGATCAACCTCCGATTTAGCCGCGGCGATGTCCCTTACATGCTCCCTGACCCTAATGCGGAGCTCACGAGAAGTGAGCCCCACATGGGTCAGGGGGCATGCACACGTAGCAAAATATATCACGTGTGTGGTATCACACGTGATATATTGTTTTATGTGGAAGTTCTTTGATCATACTGATGAGTGGAACGTTGAGCTACGGAGGACATTGCTACAGGCCAAACAGTGCCCGCAAGGGATACACGCCTGTATCGGTCCGCATGATCCAAAGGGATTGGCCCTGGGTGGGACATAGTGGCTCTGTACCAGAATGTCCTTCAAACTTCTGGCCCTCCTCGAGGTCATCATTGGATTTTGGGTAAGTACCTCCGCAAGTACCGGATCGGTAAACAATACCGGCCAATGTCTTTTCATGATATGGCGCATTGTCTCCCATTCCTGGTTGTAGGTCCCAATGAACCTCACTATGTTATCCTGTTGTTTAGATTTTTTTGGGGTATTAATCAGCAATTGTGCTCTTGATATTTTTTCCGCACAGTTATAGCCAGATTTTATACTTCTCATGCTGTACCCCCTATTGCGAAAACGGTCTCTGATGTCCATTGACTGTGCCTCGAACATGGTGTCAGATGAGCATATCCATCTCACGCTCAAGTATTGCCCGGTCGGGATGGCGCGAATTGTGGATGGATTATGGGCTGAGGACGCATGCAGCAGTGCATTTACGGACGTCTCCTTACGGAAGACGTCCGTTTGGATCGACCCCCTAATCATCAACTGTAATTAGTATATCTAGGAAATCGATCCTGCATCTGCTGCTCTTATGGGTCAGTTTGATATTAAATTTGTTGGTATTTAGCTGTCCCATAAACTGATCGAGCTGCTCCAGACTACCCTGCCACACAAAAAAGATGTCATCTATTTATCGCAGTCAGCACTGCACATGGGCGCAAAGCTCGGGGTCTCCGTCACTGAAAACCAGCCTCTCCCAGTAACCTAGGAAAAGGCCGGCGTACGAAAGCGCACAAGCCGCTCCCATGGCAGTGCAGCGCTGCTGCAGGTAAAAGATGTCCTTAAATACAAAAAAGTTGTGTGACAAGGCAAACCGAAGCAGCTGAATTATCAGTTCGCCCATGTCGTCATCCCGACCTGACATCTCAAGGAAGAACCGGACCGCTCTGAGACCATCCTCGTGAGAGATGCAGGTATAGAGACTCTCGATGTCGGCAGTAACCAAGATCATGTCGTCTTCCACAAAGACGCTGTCAATGCGACGCAGGACATCCGTAGTATCACGCACATAGGAGGGCAGTGCTTCCACCAAAGGTTTCAAATGATGGTCTATAAATTTACAAATGGGGTCGCACAAACCCTCTATGCCGGACACTATCGGGCGCCCAGGTGGGTTGACGGCGTCTTTGTGGATTTTGGGTAGGATATAAAAGGTAGGTATCCTAGGATGTTTCTTGCAAAGTCCCTCAAACATTTTCTTGGTGATCAAGCCTTTCTCGAAGGCCTCATTCAGGATGGCAGTGAGTTCACCGGAAAATGCAACCAACGGACTGGAGGGGAGTTTCCTATATGTCTCCCTGTTCCGTAACTGCCTTAGTACCTCCCGTTCCTACTTCTCTATTGGTAACATCACAGCATTACCCCCCTTGTCAGCTGATTTTATTATTATGTCGTGGT